>NC_139516.1:125487901-125556635 GCF_947247035.1 Vipera ursinii
ACATCCAACTAGAAGGCAAACTTCAGCTACTACACGCATTTTTCACTTAACAATCACAACTGAGTCCAGAATTTTAGTCCTAAATCATTGAGGTTGTTAATCTAGTCACCATATGACCTGACTCAATTTTAACATCTCTTTTTTATTATGATTGTAAAACAAGTCACCATGGTCATTAAGTGAATCCATTGTCCCAAATTGCCATTTTTTGCCAGGAACAGACGAAAAGCACCAGAAACTAGTAAAACAATAGCAAATATCAGTCATGTGAACACAAGACGCTGCAACCTACTGTAAATATGAGCTGGTTGCCAAGCGCCAGAAATGCGATCTTGTGACTGTGCTTTCATCCATATTGGTTGGGCAAAGAATCATGATTATTTTATCAATGAACATGTATATAAACCCAATCTCTGTTTTAGCTGGTGCTTCTTCGAGGCTTGATTTCTTTTTTTAATGTTATTGCTTTTTCTTCTTGCAGTTTCACTTAAATTCCACAAAGGGTTAATATCTCTGGTGCTGGCATTTAAGATAACAGCATGAACACTGACAAGAGATTAGCTTCTGGGGCCTAAAACAATCTAGTCTGGAACTGATGGCCATCTCTAACTCTGATAACACTAATGATGTTTATCTGAATAACTGAGGTGAGAGCTGCTAAACATGCAGGAACTACATTTCCCACAATACTCTTGACCTTACATGTTCCTATTCAATCAAGGTTTTTGCATGCTCTTAGCCTATAATGGGCAAACAACATTTGCAGTGGCATCTGCCTAATGTAATAAACTATTGTAATAATGCCTATTGTAATAAACTTTTAAACTATTGTTTTATGATTCTTTTATAATTCTTATCTGGGAGTCCTGTTGCTTGATGTTTCAAAAACAATCAAACAAATGAACACCTTTTATTTATTTGTCAAATACATATGAAAATTAACAGTTTTATGGAATTGTTTGCTCATTCTCACATTTTCAGAAAGTAATTTTTTATCATGACAAGCAATAACTTTATGTATTTTTTTTAAAAAAAATATTTACTCAAAAAAATCAAGACTACACAATAAAGATCTTTTAATGATACGTCCCTCCAAAACCTTAAACGCTACCACTTTCAATGAGAAAATTTATTTGAAATTTTAGAACATAATTCATGGTGACACTCAGAATTATGTGCCCTTTGAAGGGAACAAACACTTTGGAAGAATAATTGTACGCTGCTGTACATTACTGTGTTTTGCCATAAACCAAGCCACACAGACACCATTGAATTTTCATGGAAGAAATATGGAACAAGTTTGGCATTGTCTTCTGGGATGCTTTTTCAACTTCCCTTGCCCTGGAATTACTTTTAGGTATCCCATCTAAAAACAGCCCATATTTAATCTTCCTTAGCTTCCACTTCCCAGCCCAACCATGATCACTCAAGTGCTCAGAGACACCACTTTAGTCATAGTTATGCATTTATAGTATATATAAATATGAGAAGAGGTAATCCACATAACATGACCCAACTGGGTTCAGTCCTCAACTTTTAGGTCATTTTAGGTTTAGAAAACTTTTGAGAAGGGGAAGGAAATAAGTCACTTGGATCGCTTTAGTGCACGCAGGTCTTGATATGGTACCACATTGATTGCTGTAGTGGCTGGCCTGTGATGAGACTGGTAGAACTGCAACTCTTCTTGCTAGATCAGAGGTCCCCAACCTTTTGGGCACCAGAGACCAGTTCCGTGGAGAAAGGTTTTTCTGTGGACTGGAGAGTGCCTGGTTTATGTGTGCTGCCTGCATTCCATGGATGGGGCTTTGCTTGTTTGTGCATGCCGTGGCCCAGTACCGGTCCATGGACCAGGGATTGGGAACCCCTGTGCTAGATTTCTCACTGACATTTGATACTATCAGTTTTTGTATCTTATTGGACTGTGTCCAAGATTGACCATCAGTTCACTTCTTTCCCAAAAAGGACATTCTAGTCAGTAGCAGTAGTGGGGAGAGGTGATGCCCTCAGGCTGGCTATGATAGGGTGCTTCAAGCTTGGTAACACTTCATTCTCCAATATGGCATCTGCATTAAATTGCTTGATGAAATTACCAACAGCACAGAGGTTTCACTACTATGCTGGTAATACCAAGGTGTAGGTTTGTAAGACCAAACAGGAGATGTGGTAGAGGTCTTGTTCCAACGTCTGGAAGCTTTAGGTTCAAAAAGTCTCAGGTTCGTTCCTAGCAAGCCAGAGCCACTATGAGTATGGAAGTCATCTAACAGAGGGCATATTCCATTTTTGACTCTGGACATGATTGTACTGCCCTATCCAGAAATGATTCCTAACCTGAAGGTCCTTTTGACTCATAGTTCCTGTTTGAAGAACAGCTGGCAGCTGTAGCTAAGAGGACCTTTGTGCAGCTACGGCTATAGCAGCAATTGTGGCCTTTCTTGGATCAGGAAACCTTGGCCATTTATGCTTTAGTCACCTCTTTCTTGGAGTACACAATGCACTTCACATAGGATTCTCCTTCAAAACCACCCAGAAACTTCAGCTGCTCCAGAACGTAGAAATGTGTGTAAGGCTGGGAGTCTCTAAATGCTCCCACGTAGCACCTCTACTGTGAGAGTTGCACTGGTTACCACTTTTCTCCTGGCTGCAATGAAGGTCTAGTTGTCATCTTGAAAATGCCATATGGCCCAGGCCAGGGGTAGGCAACCTTGGCTCTTTTATGACTCGTGGACTTCAACTCCCAGAATTCCTGAGCCAGCCATAAAAGTCCACAAGTCATAAAAGAGCCAAGGTTGCCTATCCCTGGCCTAGGACCTGGACAGCCACCTTCTTCCAGAGGCTTTTGCTTGCCCAATAAAGTAGGGAAAGTCGAAGAAATGTCATATTGAAGGCCTCTGGAACAAACTGTCTGAGATGCAGTCCCCTCTGATGGAATAACATTCCTCTCCAGATCAGCTTGGCTTCCACCCTTGTTCTTTTCTTTTTGCTGTTGTTGTCTGTCTGTTTTTGTGTTTTGTTGTGTTTTAGAAAGGCATTATAATCTGGATATTCTAGAGACCCTTGGGAATAGTTGTACGATGAGGGGGGGCTATCTCGCTATGGTTTTGGAAGCTGGGGGTTTTTGCTCAGGATACTGTGATGTTGTTCTGTTACTGTTTTCACCACGATTTCATTATAATGGTGGTATTATTTTGGGGGAAAAAAAAACCTCGGAGCCTCATCTGGTTTGCAGCAGCATATAATAGCAAGTGAGGAAGTAAATAAATAAATATTGCTGATTCCTATAACCCTCTCAGCTGAAGGAAAAATGATACAGAAATTGCATACACAGTGGTAATCAAATGCTCTTGGACAATCTAATTTCTGTTTTATCTTAGCAATGATGTTTTTGAATTAAGACCCGGATGACGATGGTGATGATTGATGATTCCATTTCTGCCTGTACATTGTTAGAGGATTCATTCACAATACTCCCAGCGGCTCTGAAAGAAAACTCAAACTTTTCTCTATTAAAAAAAAAAAGAACCATCCTTTTAAATTGGCCTTTTCTCTGAGGTTGATATGGGAAAGGAAAAGGTTTCCCAGCTCTGTTATTTTCTATTTCTCTCTTAGATTTCTGCTTTTATTTAGTTCCCATTTCCCTCCCCCCCCTTTTTTTTATGGTACCAGCTACAGATGTCAGAAAGAAAACAGAAAAGCTGCCACTTTAGATGATGGGAAACCTTTCTATAAGATTTAACCCACCAGAGTGTTGCTACTGTGACATGAAGATAATAAAGAGATGATTGCTACAGAACAAAATCACTTTTTCTAACTAAAGGAGAGTTAAAGAGACTTCCCCCCCCTCCTTTTATAAACCTGCTGCCACGGCATGGAATTTCCCCTGGAGGGCAAGCCATGCTCATCTTATCTCCCAGGTCAAATCTTCTGCTCCACTTCCCCTGTCTTCAAGCAAATGAATGGGAAAACAAAGAGGCAGGTATAGACAGAACCAAAACCTGACAGATTGGTTGCATTTTAAAGCCAGCGACAACAGCATAGAGCCAGGCAGGGTGGCTGAGTTCATGTAAAATGATGCCTAAATTATCCCAACAATTCCGGTTATGCTTTCAAGCTTGTTGTGTATGGGCTGGGGGTGGGGTGGCGGTGATTACTTCAACAGTGATTTAAAAAAAACACAACCTTTAATACACTGTAAGGAACTTTGGGACAGCTCAGCCCTAAAGGCAACCTAGCCATCCCTTCTTTAAAATAAATTTAATCAATAAGGCACATGACAGGCTCTCTTGAAATTAACAAGCTTTCTAGTTTAGACAGGGTTCCCCAATGTACTTCATAACGAGATGTAAATTTGAATCGTAATGGCTTTTTCAATTCAACAAGATGGACATTTCCAGTAAAAAATATGTATTCGATTCCTTCCCCTGCAAAACAACATACATTATTTAAAACAAAAGCAAACAAGCAAAAAAGCTTAAAACAATAAAGTTGTAAACTCTAAAGATTTAATTTTCTTTTAAGTGCATCTCCCATGCCAGTTAGATGCCTGCCTATCTTCTTGAAATAGCTGGACTCTGTTATATGTTCAAAAGCAGGTCACTCAAGGGCCATCACAGTAAATGGCCAATTTTGGTTAAGTCCATTGCAATTTCTCATTATAAGGGCTTATAATGTGGGACGTGGTTATCTGCATTAAACTGTAACATGGGCTAATAGACTAAAGAAGCTGCCCCTTTGGATTATGAATCCTACATTGTGAAAGGCTGCGTAGGTCAAAAAATATTGTGAGTTGAGCTCACATATAAACCACAGGACAATATAATTGAGATAATGACGATCTGGTGTTCTCAGACCTTTCCATTTCTAGTACAAATGAATTGAAGTATACTCTGAGAAATCTTCTGTCATATTTCAGACAAAACTTACATGACCTATCAAGTAAAATGAAAATTTATATTAGAGAAGAGATTTAGGCTTTCAAAACACATCCCCAAAGCTTGTGTACTCAGAGATCGTCTAAGACATGTTGCTGGCCTTTAAAGTACACCATATAATGTCCATTCTTCCTAGTCTAAAAATGTATTGCAATTTAGATTATATACCACCTCATAGGGATTTATAGCACTCACTGGGCAGTTTACAAAGCAAGTGTTGTTTGCATGTTGCCGCCAACAATCTGGGTCCTCCTTTTACCAACTTGGGAAGGATGGAAGGCTGAGCTAACCTTGAGCCCCCATCATGATCGAACGCCAGGCTGTGGGCAGAGTTTGTCTGCAATACTTCTGTTTAACTAGTTTAAAACGAGAGGAATGACATTTCTGATAATCGGTGTGTTTTTGCCTAAATATAGAATCAGCACTTCTCAGAAAGATTGTCCCTTCCAGAACTGGTGATTGTACAAATGCAGACCTTTCTTGGGTTTCACAGGCATCACTTAGCATAGGAAAGGAACTCTTCTTACATAGACATCATGATTCAGCAAGGCAATTCCAACAATTGGACCTGCTTTCTCCTTTCTTTTCTTTTTTAATCCCATTTATATCCCGCCCTTCTCCGAAGACTCAGGGCGGCTTACAATCTAAGAGGCACAAATCAATGTGCTTAGCAATAGCCTTCATTCTATGTATATGCCTGCTTATTAGGGCTTTTGGCCCCCCCTCAAGCGGCATTATTACGAAGTCAGCTTAATTGCCCACAACAATCTGGGTCCTCATTTTACCTACCTCGGAAGGATGGAAGGCTGAGTCAACCTTGAGCCTGGTGGGACTCGAACCTGCACTAATTGCAGGCAGCTGGTGTTACTTAAGGAGGCATTAGCCCACTGCTCCACCAAGGCTCTTTTCTCTTAGGTGTTACAATACCAGATCTTTTCCCCTTGTCTCCCACGTCATCTCCAATTTTACGACAGCTACCTTATCCTTCTCTATTAACAGTGGAGGAAATAAGACAGAGGATGGGGAACTTTGTGATATGATTCCATAACCCATCTTTTACATATTTACAGTAATGGTTGTGAGGAAGAGACTCACATCAGCTACAGGCTGGTCACATTTTAAGTTCTAGCTTTATCTGCAAGTGCTATGTTTAGGACCCTATAATTAAGTGGTGCTAAAATGCATGCCATGATGCCTTCAGGGTGATAACAAATTGTTTAAGCAAAGATCTCTCTAAAGGTTTTTTTCCCCCCTTTTATTAAAAAAGAAAAAAGAAAAGTCTGTGGCCTGGGACGGCTGGCAGGGAGGGGAAACATTCTGCTGAACTATTTGCAACAATATTGTCATAGTAACCTATTCCTTGTGGAGTGTGATTATAGGAACTGGTAGCAAGCAAAGCAATAGTGAGATTTTTTTTTCCAGGGTTATCTAGCTTTGAAAGGATCATGTTCAAACCCAGAAGAGATAAAAGCAAGACTATGCAGAATGTAAGCTGGACCGTTAAGCATTTCCATATGACAAACTTCTCTCTTGAGATCTGACCTGCCTGTAGATTCCCAGTTTACAGATCTAAAGGAATCAGGCCCCTCCACTCCTGCCCTGAAGTGAGGAACCAACTGCAGCTTCCTTTTGAAAACTCATTAAAAATTCTCTCTAAAAAATGGCCACAATGAATCTTTCTCTTTCTTTCTTTCTTTCTTTCTTTCTTTCTTTCTTTCTTTCTTTCTTTCTTTCTTTCTTTCTTTCTTTCTTTCTTTCTTTCTCTCTCTTTCTTTCTTTCTTTCTTTCTTTCTCTCTCTTCATGAAAATTTAAAAGGATACACATGCAGACAGAGAGAGAGAGAAAGAATGAAAAAAAAGGTTTAGAAATTTGCTCTTTAGATTCAACCTTTAGGGGGAAAAAACCATGCAAAGATTATTATTCTAAGAGAAATTATGACTTCATATAAAAGATAAAGCTTTTTTTGCAATTGTACGGCCTTGTGTGTCCACAGCCATCAATGGTTTTGAACGTGATTTATGATATGAAATTGTTTCACGGGCCTATATGTTCTTAATACCTAATGTGAAAAGAATGCAAAAAATATAGAGTGGAAGGAATCCAAAATTAAAATTTGATTTTGGTATAACAGTGAACTAATCTATCATTTTCTATAATAGCAAACTCTGACCCTGAATGCTAGGGGGAAAAATAGAAGTTTAATTTGGTCTATTTGGATACAAGAGGAGGGAAAATTGAAAAAAATAAAAGCTTTAAAAACACTGTCCAATGACAGTGGAACATGTCTTCTAGCCACTGCATATTGAAGTCAGCTAGAAAAGGAGAGATGTCTAGAGTTTTCAGACCATTTCTTTCCTGCTGGAATCCATTCCACAGGGGCAAAAAATCTAAAAAGTACCATTTCTACTGCACTGGTCTATTCTAGACCCCTTCTTGTTATTTCTAAGTATTATGTTTATAATTTTATAGTATATAAAACATGGCACAAATTCAATATTTTATAATGCATAAAGCCTGGCACAAATTCAGAATTAATCTGAAAAGTTTCCTCCTAAGAGAAAACTACAAATGATCTAATAATAATTGTAATAAAACAATCAATGAAATCTTAAGAAAGTCTTAAATGCTATTTAGAGCCTAACCCACTGACTCCTGGTTTCTACAAATAAATGCATGCAATTTGGAAAGCAAAGATTGAGAATGAAATATCACTATATGACAACATATGGTTCATTGATGCTACATTCCTAGAAACAAGGTCTTTAGGTTTAATTTAATTAGTTTTTTAAAAATGAAAACAAATCATTTCAAACTGAAAAAGAAAAAATGTGCTACCAGAGAAGTAGAATAAAAGATGAACATCCCTTTAGATGCCCGCATTGAATGTTTTGAACAATCAATTCAAAATAATGATGCAATTTCTTGAATATCAACAACTAATAAGGGAAAATGTTTTAGAATACATGAAAGACATGGTAAGATTACTACATCTCCTTTGAAATGTATTCATCTATACATACATTTAAATGAAAAGTTGTATGGTTCAAGCATGTATGTATGTATGTATTTAACAAATTTACATGGCACCCATCTCGCAGAGTGAATCTGGGACCTTATAATGATTATAAAAATACAGTTCACCAAACAAAATGATTGCAGAAACTATGGAAGAACACAAACACACTGTGTTGGAAACTTCTAAGAATACTAAACAATGTGATCAAGCAATTCCAGAAACAGAATTTTTTTAAAAAAAAAACATTTTTGTCAAAGCTGAACTATAAATGCAAACTAACAAACAAGTAAGACATTTTGGAAATTTGGAAAAGCATTTGGATAACTCACCAAAAACTTTGTGAAACAGGCAGATTGATATTTGTTATAGAAAAGCAAAAAAACCCCACATAAATGGAAAATATTGCAATAATAACATAAATTGTAGAAGAGCAAGCTAAGAAGATGAATTATTTGAGTGTACCAGGATAGAATGGCCTTCGTGGATTTTGGTTCAAACATCTAATCAATTTTACATTCTTGTCTTGCAAATTATTACAGTCAAATGTTGTAGCAAGGATCAATAAATGACTGCCACACTATATACCAAACTTTTTTTTTCATGAAAGAGAAAAGCGAAAGTAAAATATATTATATTTTTGTCCAATCACTTGTTTGCCTACAAAAATGCTTCTCAACTTAGCAATTTTAAAATAAGCATCTGGCTGGGACTTTTGTGAGTTGAAGTTCAGACATCTTAAAGCTGCTGAAGCTGAGAAGCACTGCCCTACAACACTGAAGCTGTGAAGAGGAATTATAGCCAAACAGCATTTCCAAATGCCTGATTTCAAATTCATTGTAATGTGCAAAACCAAGAGAGAATTTTTAAAAAATTCTAGCGGTACAAAAGAACATTTTTGATTAATAAAAGTGCATTTTAAATAACCTTAAAAGTTATGAAACAAATGTCATATAGCAGAGTTCCCCAACATTTCCAGCTTTGTGGACCAGTAAGGGTTGGAGGAAGAGGGGATGGTTTCCATGTGCAAGCTCCATTTGCATGAGCAGTGTGCACGCACACCTACAGCTCACTTAAATGCAGCACACACATGTGTGCTCGACTCCTGCTCGCACAAGTCAAGATGTGCGGGCACACACATGTGCTTTTGGGCTGTTTCTGTGGCCCAGTTGCAAATCCCTCATAGCCCGCTAGTGGTTGGTGTCCCCCGTCATATATCATGGATTGATTACAATAAACATTTGACTCTGTACCCATGCTTAGGTTTAAAAAATGTTTGGAATTGTTTTGCGATTTATAAAAAGAATACAAAGTTTGTAATTAATGCACTAAAAAACTGAAGACAATGTTGAGGATAAAAGTAGAAGAACTTAGAGAAGTCACATTGGAATTTGTCAAGGAGATTCTTTTCCTCCATTGCTTTTTAATATGATTGTGATTCCACTGACAATAATTTTGAATCAAAAGCTTTTGAATTAGCCAAGCAAAGGACAGAAGTTTCCCATTTGCTCTACATGGATGATTTGAAATGAAATGCAATTGCTTTTAAATATAGATTGAATATTTGCTTATGATATATACATGGAATTTGGATAGGGCAACAGTTCAACATTGGTAATAAAAAAAGTAGAAATGGAATAGTCAGATAGAATTGAACTATGGAATGACACTGAAATCAAAGCATTAACAATGGAGGAAAGTTACAAATACTATATTTTAGAAGCAGAAAATCTTGTCCATGCCCAAGGTGAAAAGTACACCAGTTCCAAATATGTAAAATGGGTAAAGAAAAAATTAAAATTGCAGCTCATTTTTTTCTTCTTTTTAATCTCTTTATTCGGGTTGGAGTTTGGGTGACTGAATGGAATTGAGTATTTTTTGGCCAGATGCCCTTCCTGGCACCTAAGCAGAGTTTGCAGTAGATATTTTCTCTTTGTACCCTGATAGAGAAACATCTGCTGCTCTCAAACTTCCAAGTGGAAGGTGAGCATCTTTACCTCTAAGCCACCATGACTCTCAATGATAGTAGCAAAAATAAAGCCATTAAGACTTGACTGTCCTTGTACTATGCTGTACAGTGGTATCACTGACTGGACGCAAGCTGAAGTATGTTGCACATGGCAAAACATGAAAATATAATGACAATATATCATGAATTGCACTCAAAAAGTGACATAGATCACTTGTGTTTATCAAGGAAAATTGGTAGTTTTGGTTTCTTGCCAGAGAAGTAGGTGGAGGCAAGCAAAATCAAAGACTTTAATGATTATGTAAAAGCTAGTAAAGGGGGAAATGTTAATAAATGTCTGCAAAGAAAACATTTATGAGACAGAATCAAGCATGGCTCACAAAACTGTATAGCTGCAACTGCAAATGAAAAATTGGAAAGATAAACCTCCGCAAGGGGAATACCTGAAAGGAATTGAAGGCAAGTTGTACAATAACAAAACTTGCCAATGGCTTCAGATTAGAAGGAAACATAAAATTTAAGATTTGCAACACAAAAATACACACTTACAGCAAATGTCAAAATTCAGAAAAGTAGATATCACTGCAAATATAAGAAAACAATTTTAACTACTTAAAAGCTGTTGTGAGGGTGGAAAATATGGCAGAATGGTATTTTGCAGCTTATATAAAAAGTATAGATGTGAGGCAGCAAAATATTGGTATGACTGTAACACTGAACACGTATTACAGAATGAACACGTAAACATGTTATGCATTTCCAAATTGAGACAAACCTACATCTCAAGCATCACAGTAGCTAAAGGTTTTATTTTTAGAGATGGCAATACTGTATTAAATTACTATAGAGTAGATCAAAATGAAATGGAGATCTTAAAATATCAGGACTTCCAGCAAAGCAGTCTTTGCTGGAAGAGGTCATTTGGCTCTTCCTTGTCTGGATGTAATAGGTGCTTGTCTTTGCCTTGTTTATAAGCTCTCTTTAGCCAATGATCTACAGATTACATTTCAATCTTTCATCCTGAAAACCTGACAAATTTCAGTCACATTTCAGCCAATCGAATAACAGAGATGAAGGCCATTTAAATTTCAAATGTTTTGTAACTGAAGTAAATAAAGAGTGACAATTTTATACTTCCATTCAGGGGTACCTCGCTGCATGGCATGGGTCCGGAGTACCTTGGGGATCACCTGCTGCCGGCGTCAACTTCCCTCCGCCCTGTGCGTTCCCACAGAGAGGGCCTCCTCAGGGTGCCACCGGTCAGAGAATGTCGGCTGGTGGCCCCCAGGGGGAGGGCCTTCTCTGTGGGCGCCCCGGCTTTATGGAATCAGCTGCCGGTTGAGCTCCGGATGGCACCTGACCTTCGCTCCTTCCGACGCGACTTGAAGACCTACCTATTTGAACAAGCCGGCCTGGCCTAATGGGGGATGCGCTGGGGTTTTTATTGGGGATTTTTTACATTTTTCTACTGTTTTTAGTTCGGGCTCGTATTTAATTCTCTTTTTAATTTTTGTATTCTGTATTTTCATATGTGCCCTGTTCACCGCCCTGAGTCCTTCAGGAGAAGGGCGGTATACAAATATAATAAACTATTAACTATTAAACTATGTGAAAACATAAGGCCCCAAAGAACTATATTTCCCTGTCAAACCATGCTCAACGAGTAGTTCTTAATGGTACTACATCTGCATGGAGGGAAGTAAGTAATGGGTTACCACAAGGTTCTGTCTTACTCCCAGTACTCTTCAATATCTTCATCAATGACTTAGATGAGGGAATAGAAGGGGAACTCATTAAATTTGCAGATGACACTAAACTGGCAGGAATAGCCAACACCCCAGAAGACAAGCTCAGGATCCAAAAAGTTTGTGACTTAAACAATGTTCCTATCCAACAAAATTATATTTAATGTGCAGAAAAGCAAGATTTTACATCTGGGCAGGAAAAATCAAAGGTACAAGTACGGATTAGGCAAAACCTGGCTCAAAAACAGTACCTATGAGAGGGATCTTGGAGTCATAGTGGACGATCATTTAAACATGAGCAAGCAGAGTGCAGTAGCAGCCAAAAACGCTAATACAATCCTTGGTAGTATAAACAGAGGCATAGAATCAAAATCATATGAAGTATTAGTACTGCTTTATAAAGCCTTAGTAAGGCCACCCCAGAATACTGCATCCAGTTTTCATCACCACATTACAAAAAAGATGTTGAGACTTGGGAAAAAGTGCAAAGAAGAGCAACTAAGATGATTAAAGGCCTGGAAACTAAAACATATAAAGAATGGTTGGAGGATTTGAATATGGCCAGTCTAGAGAAAAGAAAGACTAAGGGGGACATAATAGCAGTATTCCAGTATTTGTGAGGCTGCCACAGGAGGGGGGTCAATTTATTTCCCAAAGCTCCAGAAGGCAAAACAAGAAACAATGGTTGGAAACTAATCAAGGAAAGAAGCAACCTGGAATTAAGGAGAAACTTCCTAACAGTGAGGACAATTAACCAGTGGAACAGCTTGCCTTCAGAGGTTGTAGGTGCTTCATCACTAGAGTTTTTAAGAAGAGACTGGACAGCCACTTGTCTGAAATGGTATAGGGCAGAGGTCTTCAAACTCGGCCCTTTTATGACTCATGGACTTCAACTCCCAGAATTTCTCAGCCAGGCATGCTGGCTGAGGAATTCTGGGAGTTGAAGTCCATGAGTCATAAAAGGGCCGAGTTTGAAGACCCCTGGTATAGGGTCTCCTGCTTAAGCAGGGGGGCTGTACGAGACCTCCAAGGTCCTTTCCAGTTCGATTCTGACTGAATTCTGATCCATCCTTCATCAGTGGCATATGCCTCTTGGATAAGCTTCAGGATAGCATAAGAAATTAGAAGTCTCCCATGTCCCCAGCTATTCCTATCTTTCTGTCTAATTCATGTTTCTCAACATTTGGAATGACTGAAAACAAGATTTGCTCTTGCATTCTGAGCTTGGATCCTGAACTGCCCTGTGGGCTTTTTTTGGCACAAACTATTTGGTGTCTTGAAAACTGGTGGGCCATGTCTTAGGTATGTTCCAGTAGTGAATTTCTGCATTGGGTAGGGAATTGGATTACACGATCTCCTCCCAACCTTTATGTTCAAATATTCTACGAATGCCCTATATCTGGGCAACTCCAAGCAGCTACTGGATAGCAGAAAAGAGCTTGAGTTTTACAGCTCTTTATTTGCTTCCATTTAGTATTCATCTAAATATTTGTAGTGCTGATATGGCCATCCTACAGAGTATTCATCTGAAGGTATCAGGCACCAAGCTTAGGAATTGGATTTTACACATGCCAAGATTGTGCTATGTTATGGTCCTTCTTCTTTCCAAACATCCACTAATTTAAAGTTTTACTACGTTGAGGAGGGACAGTTATGTACAGGTAACATTAGCTAAACTATGGATCCAAGGATGGTTGACCTCTACCCTGCTAGCCTCATCAACAATCATACAGTTGTAAACTAGCAAGAAAGCCTGCTGATAACATTTATCCTTCTGATGAATCCTCATGTTTTCCCTCATGTCTTCTATATCTAGAGGGGAAAAGCAGAATTGACTGTGGCAGAGGATTGTTGAGAAAACATGAATTCATTTGGCTATTTTCAGTCCATGAGGAACTAAGGGTTGAAAGGTACTTGGGGTTCTAAATGACTATTGTAAATAAACTATTTCTGCAATATTGCTAAAAGCCCTCTTTGTTGAACCAGAATAAGGCTTTTGTGAAACAATTTACAGTCCTGCAAATATACAGAAAAAAGAAACAATTGTACCCACAATAACCCAGGGGAAACATACCACCTGCTAGCCATATTTGCATTGCAAATATACAAAGACTGAAATGGGTCATACCTCAGACTTCACCTATTGTACTTTATATATACTAGGGCTACTATATTGGAGCAACAGAAATCTTAAGGACAAAAAGAGTAAAAATGTAAAACATAGTTCTTGCAGTTTAAAAATAAAATTCATTCATCCTGAAATATTATTGGGGGCTTTTGTAATGAATTTGAAGTTTCTTCATATTAATTGGTCTCAATCTGCAGTAGTTTTGTTCTACTTTCTAATTAATGCATGTATTATCATGATTGCTATTAAGTTACAGTCTTATTCCAGTTTGGGCTTTGTGGCATGCTTTACACTGTATCATATGATATTGTTGGCACAGTCATGGGTCAGATCTGAATTAGATATATGCATCATGCAGGTTTCATGAACCTATTCAATTTCATTATTGTTCAATCTATTTTTTTCATGAAAAAAACTCATTCATTTACTGATTAATTAAAAATGATATTATGCTGTTGCATGCAATTTTTTTATTTTCTTAATGAAGGCAACGCCACCATTTGTGTGGCAGTATGAATGCATTTGATTAGAACTGCTCTCCTGGTAACTATTACTAAGATCCTCATTTTCCTCTCTGGAGTGCCTGACTTTGCAGCGTGGAAGGCATTCTTGGAAATTGAAATGATGGCAGAAGATTGGCCACCAAAATCACCTTGAGGAAGATAAATGAAGAGACAAATGAATGATTATATTAACGAATAGTTGTCCAACTTGGCTAGAGATTTCAGAATTATAGAAACCTAGAACTGGAGGGGGCATTTAAGGCCATCAAGTCCAAAACCATACTCAATGTAGGAATTAACCTTTTATTGTTATTGTTATTACTATCTGATAATTCTTAAATGTAGGAACTGACTCTGCACTAACTTGAGGAAGATATGTCAGTTTTCTTTTTACTGTAGCAGTCACCTATATATTCAAATTACCACTTGATCCTTGGTCATCAAGTGACAAAAAGGCATTTGGACTGCTTTTAGTTCTTTAATTTCCTAATTTTATCTAAAATAAATTTCTGGTTTAGTCAATCCAGGAATCTGACATTATTTCTCACAAATCATCCAATCTGAATTCCTTTATCTTCACTTTCAAAAGCAGATAAAATTTGTTAAATTAATGACCTGCAGTTAGTTTTTTAAGCCTGTAGTAAGGTAACTGATGTACACATGCTTTCTCTAAATGTTTTAATATTGCAGTAGGAAACTGGAGAGGGAGACTTACACACATACTTACTTTGTGTGTTATCGCCAGCTACTCAGTCAGAGTAGAATGCATAACAGATAGAGACAAATCATCTGATGGCAGAGGTTAAAAGAAACTTGTTACTATGACTACAGATAGGGTCAGATAACAGAACGAACAGCCACTTTTGATCTTCAAAAAACCTTTTTTCTTTTGCTTTCTCTGTTATCTGGACCACTCCATCAAACACCTAGCAGATAGCAGAGTTGAAAACCCAATCGACCTTCAAGGAAGACCAGACAAGTTGGAAAGTCTATGCAAAGGTTAAAGTGGAAAGGCGGCGTAGGATGACTTTTTTTTTTGTATTTGTGTGTGTTCCTATGTTTTTTGTGAATTTAACTAAAGCTACAGACTGCAGTTCAAAAGGGGTTGCCAGTCAGTGCAGAAATGCAACGATGACAGCTAGGTATCTTTAAAGGGAAGAAAGTGATAAATAAAAATGTCAAAGGAGGGAATCCATAATGCATCACTTAATTATTGTTTGGATTTGTTTATTTTTAGCAATAGTAGAATTAGGTTATTTTGTGAGGAAAAAAAAGTCCCAAAGTTTCTGTAAACTAATACTGTTCTTGAAACAAAATTTCACAAAATAATATCAATGTTAAACTTACTATAAGGTATGGTACCGGTTAATTTGGGGGAAGGAAGGAAGAAAATGCTTGCCGCTAAACAGTCTGCAGTTTGTAGCAACTCTAAAAGAGAATACAAATTTAGATTACTTTTTCATCTTCAAAACTTGAGAAGCATGAAAGGAGAAAAAACTTTCCTATAACAGAATCCAGAAGTTTATTACCAAATATGTATTTCTGAATCAATATGTTGATTGGTGGTTGATTGATTGACAGTTATTTTGGGCCTCAGTTTTCTTTGGTAAGAAAGACTCATTCCTACTTCCCATCATTTTTCATCCATGATTAAAAAGACCTAGATCAATGGTATCCATGCCTCATTTTTCAGAAGAAAGTTTTTTATTGTTATTATTCAATGTTCATGGGAGGAAATACATGCTGTGCAATACAAAAATATTAAGAAATTCAGGCTGATAGTCTAGTGGCGGTGCAGCAGTGTTTATCCAAAACCAAAAGGTAGAAACAAAGGAGATACCTTTGCCACATTTCTAACATGCTCCTTTCTTTTAAAATTGGTAATTTACTTAGAGGCTCTAATTATTTAAAAAGTTATCCTGCCAATGCCTGCAGATGACAGAGAGAGAGAGAGAGACAGAAAGAGACAGAGAGATAATGGATGGATAAAGATGGATGGATGGATGGATGGATGGATGGATGGAGATAGTCCTTTTTTCTCTTGGTATGTCTGAGGTCAGGTAGGTTAGGAAAATATAGTGGAAGGAGAAAGAGTTGAAGTAACCTTCACTCAATACAATTTTCCTCTTAGAAGAAAAGGAAACTTAGGATCCAACAGGAGAATGTTGGATGTGTTCTAAAGTAGGTGTTTGCTGATGGTGAGGCTCAGAAGCTCAGCACATCTTCTGTGTGTTCACTTGATGAAAATTGCAGACTTATTTTCAGAAGGAAAGAGTTCTTTGGTTAGTGTTGTCATACATCCCCTATCAAATACTGTCCAATGCAAAATCAGATATCAAACAGTAAAAATCAAATATAACTTAGCATAAAATTGTATTTAAAACCATCCATTTCAAATTCACCAAAATAAAAATTATCTTCTGTCTACTAATTTAGTTACTAGCAAGAGTATAACAAATAGCAATATTTGCAAAAGAGCAAAAAAAAAAGTCAGGGGAGAAAATATATTGCAGGAACATATTACACCAGAAAAGATCAATCTATAATTTTGCCATTTCCATCTTTAAGAGAAATGTGGCATCTTATTTAATATCAGGAGTCTCAATTTGGTCACATGGTTAGCTGTCGCATATTCCTCAACACCTTTCTTGTTTTGCCAAATGACCCATCAAATGAGATTACCTTTAAGAACTGCCACATCAGCTTGAAAGTCAAATGCCAAAATCCTGCTGTATTGCCAATGCGTAGCAATTGTTAAATGTGCCTTTTTAGCAAGATGGAAATGTTTCAGTGGGAACTGAACTGAGTGTCAATATCTGAGAAGGAAATAAATGTTAAAACAAGCTAAATAATTGTCTAACAGTACTTGTACTAATGACCTTAAACTTCTACTATGCTAATTTTTCCTCTGCACTTTTAATTACAGATCAATAATACTTTGCTGTTGACATTTAAAAATGCTGAACCACAAAGAGAAACACTGACTGGGTAGAAATATACAATGTAAGGCAGAATTTGCCAAATCAATAAACTTTGCCATTTAACAAACAATCGCATGTACAGCAGTGACCAAGATTAGCAAGCATAAAAAGACCACACTTCAGCTTCTTAATTATTCCTTAATAACATTAAGCCTTACATCACTGACAAAAATCTTTTGCTGTAAACACCAAATGCCTCTTTGGTTTATACAGAGCAGGTCCTTCCAACAGTTTAGAATAGCTGTTTTTTGAGCACTCTTAATAGCAGACCTAAAGTCAATGTGGTGTAGTAGCAAGGGGGTGGATTAGGACAGAAGACCCTTAGCTGCTAGTTTACCTTCAGGCAAGAAAGTTCACTGAGTGAGTTTGAGACACTTATTTCCTCTCTCAGTCCATCCTACTTCACAGAGTCATTTACTTTGGGAATAGATTTGGAGAAGGAAGTGTTCCATGACTTGGGTCCCTGGACAAAAAGAAGGATACAAATTCAACACATGTAAAGGATCTCTTTCATGCTGTACTTTGGATGATCAGACATTTCCAGGTGTAGAAAGAAATTGCAAGTTGTTCTATTTTTTTAAAGAGTAAATTCATTTTAAACATGCACTGTTTTCAATGAAAAGTTGAAGATTGGCTTACACGGGTAATCCTCGACTCACGACCACAGTTGAGCCAAAAAATTATGTTGCTAAGTGAGTTTTGCCCCATTTTACAACCTTTCTTGCCACAGTTATTAAGTGAAGCCCTGCAGTCGTTAACTTAGTAATATGGTTGTTAAGTGAATCTGGCTTCCTCAGTAACTTTGCTTGTCAGTAGGTCGCAAAAGGTGATCACATGAGCCTAGGACACAGCAACCATCATAAATATGAACCAGTTGCCAAGCATCCGAATTTTGGTCATATGACCATGGGATGCTGCAACAGTCGTAAGTATGGGAAAAGGGTCAAAAGTCACTTTTTCAGTGTCGAACAATCACTAAGTGAATGGCTGTAAGTCAAGGACCACCTGTGATTGTTGCAACACCATAATCTAAAGAAATATCTAGCCATCATGTCATAGCAGGTTCTTGCAGAATAACTAAAGGGAATTCCCGTATTGTCTGGTTGCTAGAGTTTGTTACTTGGGAATAAGATAAAATTGGCTGAATGGCAGCCTCAGAAAGCCAGTTCAAAGTAACATCAATCTTCTTTCCATTGTTCAGAAAAACTGAGTGTTTCTCCCTCAGTTTGCACACATTGCTCCAAAAGCTAAATTATTGACAGAAAAATTCTCCCTAGACATCTATATCTACTATGGCTGCTCAGCCTTCTTCACAGCACTATGGAAATTATTCCTACCAGGAGCATTACCTGTGTGCTGGAAGATGGATCATACTCTAATTCAACAGTTACAGTCTTTTTGTCATTTAAATATTTCATCTCAATTACAAATATAAATAATTTTTGTAATGACTATAAATAATTTGCTACATCCTTACTGATAAACTGAATAGGCTGCTGCCAAATTGTATATAAATTAATGTACTCTCCAGTGTAACTTACTTACTTACTTTATTTATATTTCAGATTTCTAGAGTCCCCCATCTCCCTCAAAGGGGGAAGAAAAACAGAACTGATGCTAGAAGCAAATTAATCTAAACATTGATTTCATGATAATGCTGGAAATGTTCTGGGGTTGGAATTGTTGGAATATAAAAAAAAAATCAGTAATTTGTGTAAATAGATGTCAAATAAAGAAAAAAATACTGCTGGCAGAAATTAGTTGAGTTAAAATTTTATGCCCCATGTTGAAGGAGCAAAAGGATCGATGTTCATAGCTAAGAAAATAAAAAAAAGAAAGAAAAGAAAAAGAAAAGAAAATACCAAGCTATGTTTTCTTCTCATGATTCCATATGAATATTTTATTTTCCATTTTAAAGGTACAACTCAGCTGTACACACACTTTATACTATACACATGGGCTGAATTTAACTTTTCTGATAAATTATTTAACATTACTTTAGCACGCTCTAAGGTGAACTGTTTAAAGTGTATTGACTTGTAGAAGACTGTAGGGGGGAAGGTGCTTATGTCAAAATGAATAATGATATCACAGTCTAGTTCTATATAAATATATTTGAATGTACATGTCGTAAGCAAAATATGGAAGTCTGAATTTTAGTCTAATTACAATTCTATTTTTTCCAGAATTAGTTGGATGGTAAGATTAGCACTCTAGAAAGGGACATGAAAATACTCACTTTAATAATATTAGAATATGAAGTATGCTGAATTACACTTCCCTAAAATGTGATACATTCTGAGTGCAGTGGGACTTCAGAATTTCTTCTGAAGTTTGGCCTCATGGTTTAGGCACCAGGAGACTTATGAGACTTAGAGTTATAATTGCGGCCTAGCCATATAAACCAATGGACGACTTTGAGCCAGTCACTCTCTCTCTCAGCCTAGCCCACTCACAGGGTTGTAACTGTGTGGAAAATATGAGGAGGAAGGAATTAGCCATAAGATAGGATCTTGTCATTAGACCCTAAAGCAGGAGAGGTTCTCACCACTACTTTGATATACATTTATTTTGGACAGACAGCCTAATGTTGTAGAAGAGAAAGAAAGGCAAGAGAAAAGGTCTCTGTAAATATAAATATGAGCTCAGTATCTCATTAGCTAAAATGATTATACGTTAAAAAGGGGAGTGTCTTATTTTAAATTTAATTGATTTAATAAAGAAACACCTATATTTATATAATATATTTATTATTTTTAATATTTTGATTGCAGTATTAGTTGCTTTCATTATAATGCAATATACACATCTATATATTTTATTTTATGCACTTAAATATATCTTTTTGAGGTCTGCAGGTTTCATTAGACTCTCAAAGGAGTCTATGGCACACAAAGGTTAAGAACCCCTGCTCTAAAGGATCAATAAAGCGAAATGTTTACTAGTATAAATAATGGATTCTGGTTTTCAGTCAAAGCATCTACATTACCTGGTTTTAAGTCTTGTTTCTTTTGGGGGTCCAGCATGCAGTCCAGGATTTTCTTCAGATAACATATTAAGTGGTTTTTGGATGCGTTCAAGAGAACAATGAATATTATCCTTTACCGAATTAAGGTTTTCTCTCCAGGATGCTTTCCATTCACTTCCATTTTTCTTATCTACCTGTTGCAAATTGTGGTCATTGTTCTGTTTCATTTTTTTGAACATCAGAGTTACAAAAACATGATAGAAAATGCTTTCATATGACTGCCCATCTCTTCAAATACTCTTCCTTTGAGCGTCCTTTGAATCTTCAGTGGTTGATAGTCATAAGCTGTGTCTAAAACAAATATTACTACATCCAAGACCTAAAGAATTATTAACATAGCTTTTTTACTGTATCTTCTGAATAGTGTGTAGATATTTATATTTGTTTACCTGTTGATGGCTGATTTGTCTAAATATCAGGCTTCCAAGAATTCTATAGCATTTTTGGGGACTTGGTAATCCAAAAAGGAAACAAAAAACCCCCAAAACATCTCCTCACCAGCAATCAACAGATGAGCAGAAATTAACACCAATATTAACATTAGACCAACAAGAATAGAATAGAATAGAATAGAATAGAATAGAATAGAATAGAATAGAATAGAATAGAATAGAATAGAATAGAATAGAATAGAATAGAATAGAATAGAATAGAATAGAATAGAATAGAATAGAATAGAATAACAATCAGGAAGCAAATAACACTCCAATCAAGGAGCTATCAACTCAGTCAAACAAGTTAACAGCAAATAACAGTCCAAGGAACCATCAAGACTACTCTCACCAATACTGACAGGACAAGCCACTAGTATATAAAATGAGAGCAAACCCCAATCCCTACTAGCACTGAAGATGTAACCTAGTTTGGTAATGAAACATCTGCATGAAAACACCCAAGCTTAGAGAGCACCAAGGACCCTAACTTTTGACCCTAAGCTACAAATATTCTCTTTATTAGTGTAAAAATAAAACAGGTTATAATAAAAGTAACATAGTCACAATATGAAGAACACCAGAGAAGATCTTAATCTATTTAAAAAAACAATGGATAACATGATATCAAATAATTCAGAAACAATTTCTTGTAAAATAAAAATTCAAATAAAAGATTCATAAATTAAATAGGCCATGATAATTGAGCATAAACTACAACTGTGTAAAGTTAATATAAATAGAGGGGAGATATCAAGGAATCAAAATGGAATTTTATAATTTGTAATAAAATTTGTTCCGGGTCTTTCAGATGACATGAATGCTGGTAGCAATATGATAAATAAGTAAACTAAATTTGATTTTCTTTCAAAATTCAAAAAATAATATTTTCTATAAAGTTACATCAGCTCTAACAATGAAAATAAACATTTTTTAAAAAAAATAAGATGAAAATATATCTGCGGACTCATTGACCGTAATGTGGATCATGATCTTTATTTTTTCCATCTTTATACCAGTCTTCCCACTGAAAGAATCTTTAATTAAAAGCTAAATAAATAGTTGATGAGGGGAAAAGAGCCTTGGGAAGCTTTGAGAAATTGGTACAGCAAGTTGACAAATTAAAACATTATACAAGAAGTTTCAATCATTTTTCTTACTCCTTTTATGAAACATCTCTACTCAGAGCATCTTTGATATCAGAAAAATGCTTATATAAACATTGTACGGTATGATTAATCAACCTACTTACTCCAAAACATCCCAGTATTACATGTTGTCTACCTGCTGACATTACATGCTCTGGTTGGAGTCTATTCCTATAGAGCAGGGGTGGAGAACTATGGCCCCTTTATGACTTGTGGATTTCAACTCCCAGAATTCCTTAGCCAGCATGGCTAGTTTTGATGGAATACTGTTGCTGCAGGTTTTACTTCTGTTGGGTTATGTTGTTTATTTAAAAAAAAGCAAAAAACTTCAGAGCAAAAGATCATCACCAGAATTCAACCAAGATAGGTTACAGCCTGAAGTGAAAAACAATGGAAAATGGATAAAATCCCAACATTCAAAAGGCAGATGGATTGACAGCTAAATCCTACTTTCAAAGAGAACTAGTGTCAGGTACTGCCCCTGAGAACATCATTCTAGCCTTGGGGGTGAAGGGTAGATCAGGTGGTATGCAAGGTTCTGTCTGAGCTGGTCCTTTATATCTGCCACCGGAGGCAACAAGCACTTTCTACATAATGGAGGATCAGTTTGAATACTACAAACCTCACTTCTAGATGACTATCCCATTTTAGGGATAGCAAAGCAAAAACAGCTGTGAGATGGTAGATATTCAATTGTTCAGTGAGAAACAGTCCAAGAAAGAAAGCGGAAGGAGGTTTACAGCACCATAAAGATAAATTTGATTATTAAAATTTGTAATAAGCAGATGAAGGGAAGGGAAGGGAAGGGAAGGGAAGGAAGGAAGGAAGGAAGGAAGGAAGGAAGGAAGGAAGGAAGGAAGGAAGGAAGGAAGGAAGGAAGGAACTATGCTCCCCGTTTGTGCTTGAGTGGATCCTTGAAGTGATAAATGTATATCTGTGACTACATAAACATCAGATAAAATGACAAAATCGGCCTGAGATTGTGCCACTTCAGCCTTCAGGTTGAGAAGTTTGCATTATTGGTTGTACAGTATATGCAGGTGGATGGATGAGTGAGAATGAAATGTGAGGAGCCAAGGGTTTTAACTGTCTTCCTAGCACTCCTGTATATTCTAAGAATTAGTTTTTGAAAGATACCATCTCCAATGATACTCACAAGAAATAACTTGAACATCTCACCTACAGGTTACATAAACGCAGTTCCTACAGGACTGTTTAAAGGAAAGGCAGGATGTCACTTCAATCTGAAATGGTCAGCCCTCCCTTTCCATTTGTGCTCTCATGCATTCTGCAAATCCACTGTGACTGCTTGGAGTCCCCAGTCCTGGCCACACTTCCTGTGTCTCTGCGCTGCAAATGTAACAGATTGTTTTTTGCATGTCTGTTTAATTTTCAGAAAATTGTCTCATTGCCTTCAAATTGCAAGTGTAAGGAAATCCAGCTGTCAATTCCCATTAAATGGAGCAGAGTTTTCTGTCGTTAATGCAGTTGTCTTTCACAGTCTGCTCAAGTTAAAAAAACTCTTTAAAAAACCAGATTTATGATGGATGCCATCTGGCCTGATAGAAGGAAACAGATATC
This sequence comes from Vipera ursinii, assembly GCF_947247035.1. Taxonomy (NCBI): domain Eukaryota; kingdom Metazoa; phylum Chordata; class Lepidosauria; order Squamata; family Viperidae; genus Vipera; species Vipera ursinii. The sequence continues at coordinate 125,511,358 of NC_139516.1, forward strand.
GATTTTTAATATTTTCTCCAAACTTGTTTACTCTGGGATAATACAGCAGCTGTGTGGCGGCTTGTCTCAGAGTGGAAAGGATTATTACCCCTGCCTTTTGATGAGATAAATTACCAAGAATGACTTGAATGGCTAAAGGGTATACTTTGATGTTCTGTCGCTTCATTTACCCTTATGACTAAATGATTATTGATTTTATATTTTTAAGCTCTTGAAACGCGAAAATAAGTTGGTTGAGAAGCCTAGATGTGTTGGTTTTATTAATTTATTTCTGCAGGGCATAATTCACTTTGGACTAGGTTGTGAAGGTTTTTGGGTTCATGACCGACTCCAGATACAGTTGCAAAGAAATGGCTTATTTATATAGTCATTGCAAGTAGTTCCAAAATCAATACAGTCTGGGATTGGATGATTAAACCTAGTCCCTTTGTGGGATTCATTCCTGTAGCTACCCGTACCTCTGAAATGATCTTGAGTCTCAAACAGATTCATGGGATCAAGTCTTACGAAGAGAAAGTTTGTGTCTCTGTGTGTGTGTCCATTTGTGCATTTGCATACAAGCATATTCTTTTTGACAGTTTTTCTTTCTTTTTTTTTCTTTCTTTCCTTCTTTCCTTCTTTCTTTTTCTCTGTTCAATAACATTCTAACAGCCAGGAACAGGGTGGGGGAATGCCCCGTTGATTGACTACTTCAATGAAATCACTAATCTGCATTCAAAGAGTTGCCTCCAAAGGCTACTTAGATTTTCCATGGATAGATTTAACTACTGCTTTGATCAGATAGTCCCAGTATGCAGTGGATTTAGTAGGCCTCTGTACTTATGTAGACAGCAGGAATCCAAGGTGTACACTAAACCTTTAAATAGTTTTCACAGTTCAAAACAGCTGTTTGCCTTTAAAGTACACCAGACACCCACCTTTCTCTCTGAAGTGCTGCCTTTTCTGTCATCATCACTTAACACATTGGGACTATTTCATGTTTGACTGAAATGGGGCTGTTGTCAACCTACTGAAATATTTTGTAGACAGAAATATTTTGCGGAAACGTTATGCCCCCAAATAATCCTTTAAGCATTTCCCCCCCCCCTTTCCCCTGCATGTTTATACTTTGTCAGAGATACAGGTTCACTATACATGAGTCTGTGCATTTCCTCTTCAGTCTATTTTCAATGTTACCCTTATCCTTGAAAATAATTTGCATACAAAAGGCACAATTTACTCAAAAATTAGGCACCTTTGAATCCCGAGGGCCATTTAATGACATGTTGAAGTCTCTACAGTGAAAAATACAAGAATAGAATCTCATTGCAAATGTATAAAGCAACCTGCCTCCAGAAGCTGTGAATGCTCCAACACTGGAAGGTTTTAAGAGGAGACTGGACAGCCATTTGCCTGAAATGGTATAGGGTTTCCTGCCTGAGCAGGGGGTTGGACTAGATGACCTCCAGGGTCCTTTCCAACATACTTACTTACTACTACTAATAATAAATAATAATAATAATAATAATAATAATAATAATAATAATAATAATAATAATAATAATAAAAACATGACCTCCAAATATGGCTCTTTCTCTAGCATGGTGGTGAGCAAAATGAATTCCTCTTCAAACACCCCATATGAAGTGTCTATGGAGATTCTCAATCAAATCATCCAGGCCATGGTTGTTCCAAAAGTGCTTTTCGAAAGGCAACTAGACCTTCTTGGGGTTTTTTTCCTTGAAAGGGAGAGGAAGAAACCCAAACATCTGGGAAGAGACCCAAAATTACCATCTTGCTGGCTGACAAAGGAAGACAAAGTACAGATATCCTGAACACAGATGACTACAATGCCAAGGTGAACTGCTACATATGAGAGTCTGAAGAGAGATTATACCAGCAGTTATAAGAAAAAGATTATTGATTTCCTTCAACAACTACTGAAAGAAAAGGCCATTGACAAGCCACAATACTACCACTTTTACCTTGGGGAAGCCACTTCAGGCATATATGGATTCCCCCAAATCCACAAAGAGGGAACTCCACTCAGACCAATTGACAGCAGCATCAATTCAGTCAGATACAACACTACAAGACATCTAATCACTGCATTGGCTCCTCTAGTCGGCAACACCACCCATCACATCAACAACTCACAGGACTTTGTCAGCAAGGTTTGGAAATTAAACTGGATCTGGATGAGACCATGGTTTCTTATGATGTCACTTCACTCTCCACTCATATTCCCACAACTGAATCTGTCATGGTAGTGAAAAAAACAACTACTACAAGACAGCACATTAGATGACAGAACTAGCCTCAGCCCAGACCACGTATGTGCCATACTGGATTCCTGCCTGACCAAATGCAATGAAGGTTTCTACTGACAAAAACATGGTTCACCTGCGTCCCCCATTGTAATCAATTTCTACATGGAAGACATACAAACCAAAGCCCTAAACTCTTTCACAAGAATTCTACGCAATCACTGGTATAGGTACAGTATGTGGATGATACTTGGGTCAAAATATTAAAACACAGGAAGTGGAAGCCTTCACCAAACACATCAACACTGTGGATAGGTACATGAGGTTTACATGGGAAGGTGTTGAAGAAAATATTCTGGCTTTCCTGGACTATGCAGTACACATTAAGGAAGGCAGATGCCTCAACGTTGAAGTATTCAGAACCCACCCACTCCCACAGAGATCCAGATTTACATTTTGATTCCAACCAGCCACTGGACCACAAAATGGGAATGATCAGAACCCCACACCACTGGTCTGAAGGTCTGCCTTCCCTACCAGCAAAGAGGAAATGATCCGGCAGGAGCTCCTCCATAACAGACAAAGAAAAACACAAAAAATGAAGCAACATTGTCATTTCATACATTACAAGAATGAATGTCTGAAAAGCTCAGGAGGATTTTCAACCAACACAACATATGTACATACTTTAAACCCAAGAATATAATAAGGAAAAAAGGTTGCCCATCCCAAGGATGAAACACCCAGACACAAACTGAGCAATGTAGTATATGCTGTGCAGTGCAGTGGGACATGTGCAGATCTGTACATTGATGAAGCAAAACAACCACTTCACAAATGCACAGCACAACACAGGAGAATAAACCCATCAGACGAGATGCAGCAGTCCATCTGCATTTGAAAGACAAAGTTCACTCTTTTGAAGATAGCAAAGGACACATTCTGGACAGAGAGGAGCACTGGTCAGAAAGAGGGGTCAAAGAGGCCATCTATATTAAAACTGAACATCCCTCTCTCAACAGAGGCAGAGGGATGCAATACCACCTATCCCTTGTCTACAGCATAGTCCTTTCAGCTGTTCTAAGAAGGTTCCACACTCATTTGCTGATTCAGGTGAATCAGAGGTACAGTTAAATCCCCAAGTGGCCTCAAGAACTCTCAGAGATCTAACCGCTGACCTTCAGAGTGCTAACAACCAGATGACTGCTAAGGAATATAAATCCTTCCATTCCCCACCATTCAGTCAGAACTGAAGAGGCTTCTTGGATTTTCAAGGGGAAAAAAACCCAAGAAAGTCTTGTTGCCCTTTGAAAAGTATTTTTGGGACACCCCATGTGGAGCATCAGTGAATGGCAGTGGCATCCAAATGGATACAATGAGAGGCTGCAAATCAGCCTAGTTTTTATGCATCACCGGGAAACACAAAAGTAAGTCCACTGCCAAGCTTGGCAACAGGAACTTTTGTGTACCTTGGAATCAACATACTTGTTCAGCTTTGTTTAAAGGAGGTTTTTTCCCCTTCTTTTTATGGTTGTTTTTTTTTTAAAAAAATCAAACTGTTAACACATGTTTTATTCAGGTGTAGAGATGGTTCATTTATTCACTGTCTTAAAGTAAAAGTTAACCTGAATCATAATTGTTTTCATTTTGATGAGAGAGCATGCTTCTCATGCAAAAGAGCTTGTATTCAGGCTTCATATCTCAGCATCAGAGCTGGGGAAATATCCCAGTGCAAGTGAGGTAGACCAATATACTAGGAAAGAGTCCCTTTGCTTGTCCTTCATGAAGACTTTCAAGCACTTGCCTCCTGTCTGTGTCACGTGTACCACAAATGTTTGTGAATTGGCCTACCCTGCTTGCTGTTCCTCACCTGGAATTTGAAGTGTGAAGAGGCACTCCAAGGCCCCCGCTTTCAAAATTTCCTGTACAGAAACATTTTTTGTGCTTCATAAATTAATAGTATTGGCTGCTGTTCCTAACATCAAATCTTTTCCTTAGAGAGAAAAGCCGCTGCTGTTATAAATAAATACCACATTTGTGTACTTAGGATTTAAACCTTTTAAAATAACTTTAGGTCAATAGAACAGAGGCAATGGTGCTTTTATGTATCTTTTGAGTAGATGTGTGTGTTTAATTTCAGGGGAAAAATTCAAAGCGGACCCTGGTTCCTTGGAGTACTCCCTGAATTCAAGAACACCACTTGATAATTCTGTAGAGCTTATTAATTTATCTCATGTCTGACTAACCCTTTAACTATCCTTCTTCGAAGTCTTTGAATCCACGTAAGTAAACATTTAGGAGTTGCTTTCAACAAATAATAGATTGTTCCAATAGCCAAGGTATCACATTTCTAAAACATGCTGACATTTCCTGAAATTAAATCAAAATGAATTTTATTTAATTTTCAAATGACTCTCCTTAATGGTTGGGTGAAATATATTTTTTTTCTACAAGTAGCTAGCTTTCTGTTATTAAACACCACGACAGTATACTTTACTAAGCTTTAATAAAAAAGGTGTAAAACACTTTCCTTGGACACGCACAATGTATAATTAATGTGCAGTAAATTATACAGCTGGGCTTAAAGCTTGTTTAAATGCATAGAATTCAAAGTCTACTGCAGAAATAAACTAACTTTTGGATCAGTGTATTACATTAACGTAATACGTTGATCCATTTTACAGGGTGCTGCTTGTGGGGATTATTTAATTAATCACCTTTTGACGATTATTCACACCAATCCAAATCAAGGTCTCCATTAAAACCAAAGAATGGCTTCATTACAAATGACCCATAAAAGTGTCAAGTGCTGGCAGCCAAAACAAGTCATTTCCTTCCCGTTTAAAACCATTAAGTCGAATCATGGGGGCGGGGAAGGTGATGAAGTGCATAATAGAGGTGATTACAAAGAAAAATGTAAACAGTAAATGTGACAGCCATGTTGGGGGGAGCTAAGAGTCCAAAGATACAGAATGTTGGATTTCATACCTTCAGAAGTTTTTCATTTTCAAAGAGAACAGGAATAATGACCAATTAATATGTTTTTCTAGCTGGATATTTACCTTTTCACTGAATTTTGGGCAGCTCCCACAATTACAGGTATATGAATAGTAAAATACTGTTTTTCTAAATATGCTTCAACTTATCGATATGCACGTCTCCTTTTGGAAAACCATAATCAAAACTGAGATCACAGTCTGCAAGAAGCTTACAATCCAAAAACTGTAGCATGAAAACACAGCAGAAAAAAGGGGGAATAAGACTGAGCAGCAAGCAATGAATTAATTCTGCTATGTGGGCAATTTTTGGGTTACAATGTGACAAGACTAAGAAATTAAGCCCCAAACATCATTTTTTTTTTAAAAAAAAGATATATTTTTTTGGGGGGGGAATGAAAGAGGAGATGAGGTATTGCAAAGTTATTCACAAGTGCCAGACTTAAGATGTTTCTTAGTATTAACATTTCTACAATTCTAGACATTTTGAAAGACAAATACGTTAGACCATCTTGAAGCAGCAGTGAACATGGCCTTTTTCATCCTGTAACATGAATGAAAAACAAAATAGACAGACCTTCTGCAATAGAGGTTATTTTTGGTTTGGTTTTAAAGAGAAGAAGCAAACTAATCTACATTCTCTCCAGTGCTAGCTAAAATTAAACCATACCAGAAATAAAGGAATGAGATTCAAGAGCTCCTTTGAATGAAAATAGTGGTTGGAAGAGCAGGCTTGTTCCTACTCCTTCTGGTGAACTTCTAATAAAAGGTATAGTGTGCATATTCCACACATATTCCCGGATGCCAATAGGTGCTTCTGGTTGGAGTGTTATACCTGCTTCTCCCTGGCACTATAGTCTCTTCAAAATCAAACCGACAAAACACAAATCAGAGCTAGGGATTCTGTCAAACTCAGGAGAGAGAATATCAAAGTCTATGGATGCAGACCTGTGCGGTCTCAATGTGCCAGATGTCAAATACTTCATTTGTGATGTGAAATATGTAGATGATAGATAGATAGATAGATAGATAGATAGATAGATAGATAGATAGATAGATAGATAGATAGATAGATAGATAGATAGATAGATTATGAATGCAGAAAATAATAGAAATATGGCATTGATTCCCATGTGATCATTAGTGTCCACTTATATACTCCTTTTTAAAAATAGTTAACATAATTTTGATTATATTGTGCTCAGAGAGTGATTCATCAGCAAGCTGATCTGGCCAATACTAGCTTTCTCTTGTGAAAACTGATAGAGCTACTTGTTTTTCAAAAGGGTACCGAAGCTCTTTCTCATACACTTGTTTGTTGAGTCTACTTGTCATTCTTTCTTTGATATTCATTTGTTTTAAAACCTTGCACACACAGCTGGATTAGTAATTGCAAAAATGAATACCCTCAAAGTTCAAGTGCTGCTTCTGAAAACAAATAGCTATTGACTTTCATTAGGAGATCTGTGATGTTATCTAACTGTGCAAAGGCATTTGTGGTATGCCGTTTACATTGTATCTCCTGATTGTATAATCATTATTGATTTTCCTTGTGTGTAGTACCTATGTCAAACAGCCTAATATATTTGAATGGTGATTATTTTAGCCATTTATCTATTATTAGATAAGATCAAAGGCAGTTAAGTCCATAGAAGATTGTGATAAGATAAATATAGGGCACAATCTACCCTGGCATCATTTCTGCACTAATTCCAGTTCTTTCTTTAGGCCCAGACAAGAGAACTTTTCAGAAAGCCTATTGAAGTAAATGGAGAGTGAGGAACAGCAAATCCTGTTGGATCACTGAATTGCAAGATTATGCCTCAAGGTTAAACTTAGAATTTTTGTTTTTCTTTATTGGATTGAAAAAACGTGGGAAATCCCAGATCATAGGAAAAGGGTCACTACTTTCTTAACATTAAAAATGGAAAGTAAATGTATGGGTGTTTCGTAGCAACCATTAATGCCAGATCAAAGGATGAAGAGACTGATAAGGGTGGAACCACCTTACATAGCTGTGTCACCTACATACCTCTTTACTGGCTAGAAGTTCCTGTTCTGATTGGCAAATTTCCAGCCTATAAGTCTTCAGGTTAAAGGAAAAGGAGCAAATCTAATATCAAGTATTTGTTAAAGGAATATTATTTAGCATTCTGAGAGCTATTATAGCTGGAGCTGTAAATTGGTAAATTGATAAATCAGGCAAAATAATTCCGTGCTCTAGATCAGGCAAAAGCTAAAGGCTGGGTTGTAGCATTTAGACCACTAAAAGAGAGTTCTTATAATGACAACCTGACCACAGGAACACTTACTCTGTGTTTAAAATGCACTTTGAAATGCCCTTTTTAAATTATGTAGTCTGCTTATAGTTCAAAGCGTAGGAGTCCTCAGAAATTGGACAAATACGTAGAATCACAGTATAAATACAATCCAAAATATATTTCCCAGTTGTCCCCATCTACAATAACTAGGGGGGGGAAATATGGTAAGCTCCTACACAACCGTCTTCGGCAATATTTTGAAATTCATCACATCTTGAGTGGTGGTGCACCGCACATCTTAGCTACATCTTAGCTGGTGGGATGTGGGCAACAATGTGTTGACTTGCAAGCTAATCATTACATTGGAAATCCTAACTTGCATAGAACAGCATGGGCATGCTTGGATAAAACTGTGCCAAAACTGTAAAGTGAACATAAGGAAAGAAGACATGGAAGAGTTTGGAACAGAGTAAAAAGAATTGTATCGCAATGTACCATAGAATTGTATAGAGTTACAATAAGTGGAAACACAAGAAGGATACTTAGGAGAATAAATAAAGGAGCCTGTGGATTAGGAAAAAATCATGCATATTAGAAGACAGTTCTGTTCTGTACCAGCCTGCTACCGGCCCTGCAGAAAAGGCAGGGACAACCCCTTTACAAACGGCAAGAGGGTGGAATTAAGCCTGCCAAATTTATTAACATAAAACAGAGCAAAACAAGACACCAACCATGAAACAGGAGCTATGAAACAGGAACTATTCAAGCGGTTGCCCTCAGCAAACCAGCCCTCCCACGCATTCCCCTTTTATACAGTTCAGGGCGTGGCTTCTCTCTGCCTCCTTCTGAGGTGCCCCATTGCCTTCCTCTGTTTACTCCTGATTGACTGCCTCCTGCGTCGGGCATCCTTGAACAGGGCCAGCTGTGGGTCATCTTCATCCAGGCTGTCAGGCTCACACAGCTGGGTCTCCATCGTGACCAGGTAGGAGGGGCATGGCTGAGGGCTCTCATCAGCAAGCTCTTCAACCCCCTCCTCCTCTGAGTCGTCCAACCCAACTGCCGAACCCACAGGCTGACCCTGAATCACAACAAGTTCCTGCAAAAAATGAGGAATCAGAGAAATTTCCTATATGTTTGTATAGAAAGAAAAAGATAGTTGTAAATGATGTAGACAAAGAGAGCAAAGAATAGTTAAGACTATTAAATAAGACCAAAAAAAGTGGGGTGGGGGGAGAAAACCAGAGTGTTTTTTGATGTACAAAAAAAAGTTTCAGATGTGGGCAGAGAGGACCTCCAGCAAAATGAATATAATCAAAAATAAAAGTAATTAAATAGTTTGAGATGAAACTGAATTGAAGGAATGCTGGAAGGAGTATTTTAGACATCTTTGTGATGATAAAACAGCTATGTGGGAGAGTGGAATTGGAACAAAAAATTATAAAGGTTAATGACTAAGCAAAGGAGACTGATGAAATGGAGTTAAAAATGCCATGAGATTACAAAACGATATGGCATAAGACACAGATGATATTAGAGAATTGTTAAACTATGGATACAGTTTGCTTGTAGAGTGAACAACTGACTTATTTTAACAATTTGTGAAAACTACTTTCTTCATAGGAAGAAGCTGTTGTTGTCTCTTTGTCCCAGAAGATCTCAAGCTGGTTTGGTCATGTGGAGAAGATGAATGAGGCTTGACAAAACAAACATGAAGAAAGAGTAGATGGGTAGATGAAGGAGAATAGATGAAGGAGAAATGAGGTTGATGAAATCCTCAAGAAGAGAGAGGACAGATGAGAAGTTTTAAAAAAAACAAGATGCAAAGTATGGAGCAATGTATGAATGTAAGAGAGGCAAGGAAGCTTTCCAAGGATAGTATAATAAATGGTGTTGGTTAAAATGAGATTGATCTACATTATCATTTTTCTTTCTCATCATATGTCTTTAATTTCCTATGTCTGACTCTTTCTTATACATATTCTTCACTCTGCATCATATTTACCCCAAATAGTATAATTGTATATACTGTATGGAGTGATTTATAAAAGGCAGTTTATCAAGTTTAAACTGATTTTAGACCAGGATTCTTTCCTTATGTTTACTGTTTCCTTTCATTTCATCTTACAAGCAGGGTAGTAAAGGTGAGTCAACTTTAGGTGCCTTAACCTCTACCTCTATATTGTTACAGTTTAGGAACTGGCTAACAGTGATAGAGTTTTCAGTTCTGAATGTATATTTTCATTGTGGCCAAGCAGAACACATCTCTGACTCTGTTTTTGCTTAGGAGAAAGAGGATCTTCATTCCTTTGTCATTTCTGCGCATATTTAATTACATATTTTTTTCAGAAGGGCATGCAAAAACTTTGGGTCATCTTGGTTGTCATCATTTCTAACTTCACATCTGGGTTGTGCCAAGAGTTACACCTTTTTTTAAAAAAACTCTATGTGGTCAAAGATATGATATCAACAGAAAGGGAGGAATTGTCCAATCTTTTTCATTTCTGGGAGAAAATTTACCTTTCGCTGGTATGGTGAGCCTATTTGACAACATTTTCATTGGGGATCCAAAGCCACAGAAAAGGGGTTGGGAGGACATTTTTGTTTGATAGCCCATTTCTTACCTACATACTGTTCACGTTTCCCCAAAGAAAACTCATTTTTTTTTACCATTTTGTGCTTACAATTTTAATAATCAATTATTGATTAATTCTGAGGAAAGTAACATGGCAAAATCTTCTAAACATTTGAGAATTTTACTGAAGAAGTGCAATGAAAAGATACAGTGATGGAGAAGATCTTATTTGTATTTGGATATATTTAAATCTCCATTGTTGTCACAGAGTGACAGAATTAAGGCTGCATGACAAATCTTTCACATTCTATTGTTCTCTTTGTTTATAGTCAAGCTATGTCCCATCTACTCTCAACACCCAAACATTTAAGTCTCTTATCCAGTTGTTATTTGGAGCTGCAACCTTGATTGTAAATGTTGGGCCATCTGCTACAGGTACTGGCCCCTGCTCTGTTCTTGGTTTTCTTGGATATGTTGGGGATTTAGCTTTTAATCTGGAGGTTGGATTCCAGCTAGTGAGATCTAAGGCCTATTACTGTGCCTCAGGTTATTCTGTTACAGTAAGGGTTATTGGTCAACTACATAGTGAAGTTTACATTTCTGCTTCAATGAAATTCCTTGAAACAAGATATACGTACTACATTTTTTCCCCTGAGGTTTTAATAATGTCAGGAGCTAATCAGGCTAAAATTTTACTGTCACAGAGAATTAGGGATTTAGATCTCCAAAATATGCAATCTCAAGCAAATAAAATCTGTTCCCTGTTATCTGTGTTGAGAATTCCAATTATGGGATTAAAGTGGCAAACTATTTACAGGTGTCAAATCTTCCTAAATAAAGGTATGCTTCAACTTTCTGCTCCATTACAAAAGAACTCTCAGAATACCCTTTTGTTGCACACTTATGGAATCAGGAGGGTGAGCATGTTAGAGTGTTCCTTATTTTAATATCTATGGAAAGATCAGATGTCTGATCCTTGAACAAACGAACTTGATGTGTATAATAAATGTTGATTTGATTTGAGGTGGTAAAAAGAACAACAATGAATCCTTTTCACAGGGAAGTCCCCCCGAACGTCTGTCAGTTCAACATGTGAAAGTGGTGGAGAAGCTTTCAGTTATCATATGAAGTTCAGTAGAACATAGGCGACAATATTTATTGTGGCCTCTTGCCCATCCAAAAGCTTCCCATCGCCTGCCAACTATAAGTGCTGCTGAAGTACAGTATAATTCTCAGCAGATTTTGGCATCTTAGCAGAACTAATCAATGCCTAGTTTCCTTGACTGAGTCTCAGCTGGGCACCAAGAAGCTCCTGGTTCCCATTCTGGACTCTTCAATGTTCCTTGATAATATTTACACTGCTGGCTGTATCTATTGTATTTAAAAGTGCCGTTAATAGTTTTAATCATTAAACTTTCTGAAGCTTGTTGTGGTTTCTGTTCTAATGAATAAAATATGACAGATGGATGGGGGGGGAAAGAACCCAGCAGAGAAAGATAGCATTGGAGTTATGTAAATGTAACACAATTAGATGAATTGCTTCTCAAAGATCATGGGAAATCATTCTATATACTGCACTACTTGTTCCCTTACAAGTTCTTTTGAAGAAAACTCAGAATGGATTTAGAAAGCACTATGATTTCCCAGAGGATGTACTCATTTTTAATCCCATGAGTATGATTTCAACAAAGTAATTCACCCCCAAGCAGCCCATAGTGGCTTGCACTAATCTCAGGACTGGGGTAGTTATTTTATTTTATTAGTGATCAAACAGTATTCTACTTAAGTTACAGTCAGAAAGTAACTAATACGATGCATTAATATAATATAAAAGACAAGAATATTCAGGAACTTTTTTTAGTTGCCCTCACATAATTTAATTAGTATGGATGTTATTTATTTGAACTGAGAAAGTGAAAAAAAAATAAAAGTAAGAAAGAGACAATAGTAAAAAGATGGCTATGGAAGGTGTGTTGAAAATGGGGCTATAAATAGACAGGCCTTTTTTGCAGTCAATGGCTGAAATGTTGTATCTGATTGTCTTCATATTTTTATTTTATTTATTTTATTTTATTAAATTTATATAACGCCCTATTCCCGTAAGACTCAGGGCAGTTTACAGGGAAGGTTAAAAACATAACATACAAAAATTAAAATCAGATTAAAACAATTAATTAAATCAAGTCCCTGAAATTTAAAACTAAAACCCAATAAAAAATTAAAACCCCTCAGCCTGGGCCAAACAGCTCGAAGAGCCAGGTTTTCAGGTCCCAGCAAAATGAGCGAAGGTCGGGGGCAGTCCTAAGTTCCATGGGGAGCTGGTTCCATAGGGCCCACAGAGAACGCTCTTCCCCAGGGAATAACCCGCCGGCATTCCTTAACCGGCGGTATCCTGAGAAGGCCCTCCCTGTGGGAGCGCACAGGACGAAGGGAGCTTGATGCCGGCAGCAGGTGTTCCCTCAGATAACCCGGACCCAAGCCATTTAGGGCTTTATAGGTCATCACCAGCACCTTGAATCTCACCCGAAGGGCAACCGGAAGCCAATGCAGCTCGCGGAGTAGAGGTGTTACATGGGAGTATCAGGAAACCCCCATCACAACCCGCGCGGCTGCATTCTGCACCAGTTGAAGCCTCCGAGTGGTCCTCAAGGGCAGCCCCATGTAGAGAGCTTTGCAGTAGTCTAAACGGGAGGTCATGAGTGCATGAGTGACTGTGCTCCAAAGGAATGAACTAGGGGGAAAAAATCCAAATGCAGCATTTTATATTTAAAAAAGGAAAAGAAAGAAAGATCTTGGGCTCCAACTTAATGCATGTCTTTTTCTGTTCTCCTTTCCTTTTTTTTTTTTACTTTGCTTTCAGCCTGAAGAGCAGTATGAAAATGAATAAATCAACCTATTAATATAAATCTGTTAAATTATAAAAATAATCTAATGGATCCAGATTGCTAAATCTGTAATAACTGGACATCATGGAGTGGTCTATTTAGTGCTAGATGTCCTCCATCAATCTCTTTGGGGAAGCAGATGCCCTCTGATCTCTGGCATTTCCAATTGTGTTAAAGCAAAAAGTTATTAAGCATGGGAAATATGCTTAAATTGTTTTTAAAAATAAAGAAAAGTCACAAAATTCTCCCAAAGTTCCGGCGACCAGGTGTGTGTGTGTGTGTGTGTGTGTGTGTGTGTGTGTGTGTGTGTTATGATCCCACTGAGTGCTTTTTTTTTCTCTGCAAATTTTGTTCTTTAATTAGTATTGCTATGGAAATTTAATGTACTGATATTTTAAGTATGTATCCATATTGAACATAACTGGTATTCTAGTTAGCCATTTCAGACAATCAGTGGAAGGAAGGCAGTCAGGGAGAAAGGGAGCTATCAAGCAGTGATCTCTGTTGTATCTCAGCTGCCAGATCCTCTATGACACTGATTGTCCTGTGTTACTCACTGTCAGATAATACTGATCATTGCATACCCGTTTTCAAACGCTGTCAAATATTAACCAAAACTGCAGAATGTTCAAATGTCAATTTCTATCATGAGCATCTGGGGTTGGGGAGGGAGGAGTCAGAGGGCAAATGGTGACATGTATCTCTTCTTGTCATTCCTCAACTGACAAAAAATGGGACTTGTATATATGTGTGACATCATGACGTCATTACACATGTGTGATGCTGCATTCTAATGCTGAATAATGAGCAAATTTGGACAAAGTTCCCATATTTCTTAATACTTAAATATTGAACATCAGCACTTGCAGGATGCAAAATAAACATACGTTGATAGCTTGTCCTGTCCTGATTATTTTCATTATATAATTTTAGTTTTATAATTTAGTTCATTATGTCATAAGTGCTCTACCAGTCAAATTTACTGTTACTGTATTGTCGCTCAGTTGCTTATCTGCATAATAGCTATGTTAACTTAATATACCATTCCCTGGAGTATTTATAACAGTGCTTGCAAATCATCTGAAAATTATTATTGGAAATTCACCTAAGAAAGGAACCTTTATATCAGGATCAGAATTAGTTGGCTTTCTAACATGATAAAAAGTAAGATAAAAATTAAGGAACAAACCTGTGACTTTCTCCTGAGATCTAAAAAGAAATAGACAATTCTGTTTCTATCCATCTATCAATCCCCAAGTTGTCTATCTCTTCTAAAGACTTTGCTATCTTTCAAATAGGATTTAATTATTTAATCTTGGGGGCAAGAGGCAGGGAAGGGAGGCAGAGTAAATGTTCATTGTGGCCAAATTATTATATGTTATTTTAAATTCCAGAATTGATAGGCAGGAAAAGTAAATGATCAGCTATGTAAGAAAATTTTCATCAACTTAACTATGAATCTAATTGATTAAAATCTCAGCTATGAATATTAGTTGGACAACATTAAATCTAAAATTCCCACTTCTCAAGCTTGCTTAATTCACTATGTCACTAATTTTTTTTCAAATGACAAGCAGGATAAGGAGATTGGCATGCACGAAGGAAGAAGCTTGTGGCATTTGTCTGGTTCTAAGGAGAAACAGGAAGAGAGTTTGTATTTTCATTTACACGGATTGTAGTGGCATTTAAGTGATTGGATGGCAATAGCAAGAGCCTTTACTTCCTTGAAATACAGCCAAGTAAAGTTCTGTTAAAGGGATTGCATGTTTCAAAACAATGGTGTGTGGAAGATACTTTCCACACTCTGCCATTGTATAGTTTGGTGGCATTGGTAACAGGAAAACCATCCACTGGGTTGGTCTAGGAGGGAGCCTGGTAATAAAAATGTTAGATTGCATTATTGGGAATGGACAGCCTAAAAATCCAGATTAGCATCTGAAGCAATATAGACCTGAATGGAAAAACAGGAACACCATTTTGGCATATGTCCATTTCTAAGATGGGTCCCTTGATCCTACCTTTCCGTGCGTATCAATGATGGTCCTGAAGTCCAGCAGGGCTAGAGCAGCAGCAACCCCTTCTGGGATGTTATAACCATAGCGAGCATGGGAGGGGCTTGGGTGGCTGGTTTCCAAAGCTACCTCTCTGATATCTTACAGCAGGCAAGGAAAGAATGTCCACTAGCCAAACAAAAATAATCATATAAGCAAAAAATACAGAAGAAACATTTAGACCACGAGAACAGAGGCGTGGCTGCAAGAGTAAAGAGGGAAGCATTGGGTGGCAGATCCGGGTTATAGATCTATGATGGTTTGCATTGGTTACCAGACTTAGTGGCTACTATTAATGCAATGGGACCTTTGTACAGATGTTTTCTCATTAGTAAGAGAATAAAAGCAGCCGGTGACAAGAAAGATTTCCACACTAATGATTTATACTGCTATCCAGCCATCATGGTGGTGATAAATCTCAGATGGAGAAAGGCTTTACATCACTACATCAATGGCTCTGTGACACTATAAATTACAACTGCAGAAACGCTCCCTCATATTACATTGAATCTGAACACTTGGGGTACATTTACGTGAAATATCTCTGTCCCTCCTCCCACACCTTCTTCGGTAAATTGTGTCTTACCTTTTTTTTTTCCTTAGTCCCATTGGCTCAGTCGAGTCTTTTGTGGCTATTGGGTGTTTGCTTTTTTTCTATTTGGCATTTGGGTGTGGCTCCTAAGGTTTGTAACCTTAACTCTGCCATTGTGGGATTTGACCCCTGCCTTTGTGGGTATTTAAGCAAATGGGAGTGGGCAGGGAAGTGGTTTCAGGCAGTCATCTAGGAGAGGGTGATGCCATCAGGAGCCAGTAGGAAGAACTAATCAAGCCCCTCTTTGTGAAATCTGCAAGATCCAGTTATATTAGACAAATATCATTGTATATCCAACCTCTCCTTTCTGGGAAAGATAACAGACTAATTGATAGACCAACAGTTAAAGAGAATCCTAGGACAAATCTAGACCTACGGCAATCCAGATTCAGACATAAGAATGGGACTGTCATTGCATTGGTAACTTTTGTGGTGAGATTTGGGGAAAACAGTTTCTCTGATGCACCATGATTGATACCTACTTGTACAGCTCCAGCCTGAGTCAGTTGGGAGTGTGTGTGTGTGTGTGTGTGTGTGTGTGTGTGTGTGTGAGAGAGAGAGAGAGAGACAGCAGAGTATGACTTTTCCCTTTGAAAGTAGCAAATAAGACAGATTTTTTTTTGGGGGGGGAACCTTTTGGTGACCGCTTGGATCTGTCTAAGGAGCAGCAAGTGAGACTGAATGGTTTTTCATTTCAAAGCCCACTGATTCTAGGATGATACCATCTGTCTCTGTTTTGTTCATCCCCTAGTAGACAGTGGGTGATTGTGGCCTTACAGGAGCATCAAAAATGGTTACTCACAGCCTTACTATTTCTCTTATGGATTATGATAATTTTCTTTACATGGTGCTGCCCCTGAAGTGGAGGCCACCCAGGAACTTCAGTATATAGTTCAGTGGCTTGTATACATACTGGACAGTCTTATTACTGCCAAGTAACACCATTGCCTTAAGAGCTGCATTGTTTCCTAATGCAGTTCAAGGTTATGATCATTACCCATAAAGCCCTGTATGGTTCAGGGCAGACATGTCAAACACAAGGCCCGGGGGCCGGATCCGGCCCGCGAAGTGGTTTCATGCAGCCCGCGAAGCCATCCTGGAAATAGTGAGGGAACGGCCCCCACTGCTTTGGCCCTGGCCCAGAGACCCTCCTCCTGCCAGAGACCCTCAGATCTGTCCCACTCTTGCCCAGGCCCCCATCGGCACCCTTGATGCGAACGATGTAGAGCTGGCCACGCCCACCCAGTAGGCCATACACACTCTAGCCACGCCCACCCTGGCCATACCCACCCGGCCCCTTGAGGGCAACCGCAATGCTGATGCGGCCCTCAATGAAATTGAGTTTGACACCCCTGGTTCAGGGCTTGGTTATCTTCAAGTCTGCCTATCCCATACAGTTTCTGCCTGATGAGCCTGAGGGAACAAATAACAGTTGTTGAATGTGCCCTCTTCTCATGGGATATGAGAAACAAAGGCAAGCAATGTTTGTGGTGGTGTAGAAGAAGATAATAAACTACCGGCAATATGAATGATGTTCAGTAAGCTTTTAATATCTAGTATGCCTTAGCATTAATATATCAAACATCATTGCTTGTCGATGGGAACAGATTTGACATGTAGATTTAAAGAAGTTGTACCTTTAAGATTTTCTTTGGTGATAGCCGAATGGAGAGACAGACAGACAGATACACTATGTAAGGGTGCTCTTTAAAACAGTAGTCCTCTGCATGTTTATTTGGGAACGTCATAACAGAGGCAGTGTAAAAAAGAGGGGAGGGAGCCAAGCTTCCTACATTCTCTCTCCTGGAGTCTCTATTGCTGCCACTCAGAGAATAGCTGTATTTCCTGCCTGCCTTCTCTTGAACAGACCTTTAACCTTTCTGGCCTCCTGACTGACCCTGCCATCACTACTGGGCAGTTTGGAAAGGCCATTAGGGCTGGAATGAATCACAGACCTTGGAAGCAAGGAAAAGGCATAGAAATTGTGGATTTTATTCCAAGCCTGGAAAGCAAGCTGTTGAACGATTTGTTGAACTGATGAACAACTGAGGGAACTGGTCCAGCTAACAGAAGACTAGGACTATGATAGCAGTCTTCCAATACTGGAGGGGCTGTCACAGAGAAGACCGGGTTGACTTACTCTCCTAAGTACATGAGGGCAAGACAAGAATAGTGGGCGGAAAATTTATTTATTTATTTATTTATTTATTTATTTATTTATTTATTTATTTATTTATTTATTTATTCATTCATTCATTCATTCATTCATTCATTCATTCAATTTATATACTGCCCTTCTCCCGTAGGACTCAGGGCAGTTCACAAGGTTTTTAAAAAACAATACAACAATTACAAAACTTAAAATCAATTAAAAAGATTATATAGACCTTGCAATAAAACCCCATTTAAAATACAGTTAAAATCCCAATTAATATGCTCAGACCAGGCCAGAGAGCTCAAAGAGCCGGGTCTTCAGGTCCCAGTGGAATGAACGAAGGTCAGGGGCTGTCCTAAGCTCTACAGGCAGCTGGTTCCAAAGGGCAGGCGCACCCATAGAGAAGGCTCTCCCCCTGGGTATTGTCCGCAGGAAATCTTTTACCGGTGGTACCTTGAGAAGACCCTCCCTGTGGGAGCACACAGGACGAAGGGAGCTTGATGCAGGCAGCAGGTGTTCCCTCAGATATCCCAGACCCAAGCCATTTAGGGCTTTATAGGTCATCACCAGCACCTTGAATCTCACCCGGAGGGCAACCAGAAGCCAATGCAGCTCGCGGAGCAGAGGTGTTACATGGGAATATCGGGAAACCCCCATCACAACCCGCGCGGCTGCATTCTGCACCACTAAAGAGAGAGCCAGCTGGAACTAAGGAGAAATTTCCTGACAGTGAGAACATTAGTCAGCCGAATGGTTTAGCTTCAGAAGGAAGTCGTAAGGGTTCCATTAATGGAGGCTTTCAAAAAGAGGCTGGACAGCCATTTCTCTGGAATGGTGTGGCAGGGTCTCCTGCTGAAGCAGAAAACCTCCAAGGTCCATTCCAACCTTGTTACTCTATGCCAGGGTTGTCAAACTCAATTTCATTGAGGGCCGCATCAGCATTGCGGTTGCCCTCAGGGGGCCGGGTGGGTATAGCCAGGGTGGGTGTGGCCTACTGGATGGGCGTGGCTAGAGTGTGTATGGCCTACTGGGTGGGAGTGGCCAGCTCTACATCATTCACATCAAGGGTGCCTATGGGGGCCTGGGCAGGAGTGGGACACATCTGAGGGTCTCTGGCAGGAGGAGGGTCTCTGGGCCAGGGCCAAGGCAGTGGGGACCGTTCCCTCACTGTTTCCAGGATGGCTTCGTGGGCCACATGAAACCACTTCGCGGGCCCGGGCCTTGTGTTTGACATGTCTGCTCTATGCTCTATCTTCTGTGCTAGATATTGTCATGATATGGGGTGGAGAAAATTAGCACAATGTCAGTTTAACTCCTTCCCAACATACTCTTTTTGACAGCTATGAAAATGAAAAATTATTCATTGTAACTAACTGCATTTAACATTTTTAGAGATGGCAGGACTTCAGTGAGTGAAGAGATTTTAGATTAGGTTGCTCCATAAGCTCGATATCCATTTTCACTCATTCTGATGGAGGAGTTAGGAAGGGGGGAAAAATAAGAAGGAGGAGCAGAAAGAGAAAGAGAGCATGGATAAATGCATCTGAAAATAAATTATAGCCCATACTGTAAATGGACTTCAAGAAAAATCACGTGAATTTGAATCAAGCTGTCCCAAACGTAAATCAATCTGTAACTGTAAACCAGTTTGAGAATTATGAGACAAAGAAAATGGGGAAAGAAAGGAACAACCATCTGAAGCCACTGATTTCTCTCATGCAACTATTTTACTGGGATTTTAATACAATAATATTTAGTATCTTAAAGTATTGCCTTTGATTCTATGATCATTTATATGCATTTTAGATTGTATTTTATTAACTACTTTGAGTATAATCATAGGCATGCAGAAAAAATGTTTTTGTTATTAAATTTTACAGCATTAGTATACAAAAACACTCCCAAAAGACCAAAAACCTTGCATAATGAGCGGTCCAATAGGTTTAATAAATAATAAGTACGCAAATATTGATCATTTCACAAGAAATTAATTAAAAGGTTAAGTCTCCTACAAACCCAATGTTATATTAACAAATCTACCTGCTATACCAGTTAATAGCTTGAATCTTTCTGTCTTCAACTTATTCCTCTGTCTCATCACCGCATCTAAAGGTAATTGGATCACTAAATGCAGATGTGGAAACAAACACACACCCCCAAACTATAATTCAGACAGAAACCTAAGGTGTGTATCTGCTCTAAGACAGAGTCCCTCAACTTTAACAACTGTAAGATGTGTGATTTCCACTCCCAAAATTCCCCAGCCGGTACCAGTTTTGGGGAGTTGAAATCCACACATCCTGAAGTTGCCAAAGTTGAGAAGCACTGCTCTAAGGTGTTGCTTTTCATTGACTTGTAAAATTCACAGGGAATGGAAACATGAAACATGTTTCCCATTTTATCTCATGGGAGAGAATATGAGGCTTAGATATTTCTGAAACATGCCTTTTCAAGATATTGCTTATAAAAAGTGTATGCTCCCCAAACACCATAATTTTTTAAAAAAATACATCAATAAGCTATAGTATAGCATAAAAATAAATGTAATGAAGATGATAAAGACTGGTGGACTAAATGAAAAATATCATAGGACAAAAATACCTGAGTTTAAAGTATTAAAAATGCTAAATTTCCAGGAAGGGATGGCTTTCTTACAGAATTCTAATGCAGTAAGAAGAATGAAGAGTTTTGAAGCATCCCAAAAGCAAATACATTTATTACGCTGCTTATTCATAACTATGTTTCAGACACCAGAATCTCCTTTTTACCAAATACCCAGAAAACAGCAAAACTTTCTAGGGTGAAAGGTGGGAGGAAAAAAAAACCCTTTCTTTGGCTGCCACCTGCCAAATTCCAGATTGAAAGCTGCACACAAAAATGACTTCTATATTTTTTATAAATACTTATATCCCTTAAGGCAACTTATGAAACAAAGTCCATAAAAAGAATAATAATAATGAAATAATAATGAAAACCTTCAACCAAGTGCTGGAAAACAGACAAACAAGCAAAACAGGAAAAAGAACTGGTGCAGGGCTTAACAACAGAGAGGAGTTTTATAGAAGCATCTTATGTAGAAGGTCAGGAAACCCCAAATATAGCAGAAGTGGTCCAGTTTCCAAACATATCAGGCCAACTGCTCTTCCAAGATTGTAACAGCCCATTTTAAGCTCAAACGGTATCTTAGAATGGCGTGTAATCAAGCTGGAAGAAAATATTTTCAGCTTGAGATATTTTGAACATAAAACATTTTGCACACCTCTAATCTTTATTGTACACCTTTTTTGTACAATCTTTTTTGCACACCTTTAATCTGTATTGTACAGTGAATGATCAGGGTAGGGAAATGTATGTACCTTTGAATAACTGTTCTGCATTTGCTGGAATTGGGTATGTCTAGTTCAGGGGTCTTCAAACTTCCAGTGTTAGAGCATTCACAGCTCAGCTGGCTGAGGAATTCTGGAAGTTGAAGTCCACAAGTCATAAAAGGGCAAAGTTTGAAGACCCCTGGTCTAGTTTAATGGAAAGAAGGACGGGGGTGACATGATAGCAGTGTTCCAATATCTCAGGGGTTGCCACAAAGAAGAGAGAATCAAGCTATTCTCCAAAGCACCTGAAGGCAGGATAAGAAGCAACAGATGGAAACTAATCAAGGAGAAAAGCAACATAGAATTAAGGAGAAATTTCCTGACAGAACAATTAATCAGTGGAACAACCTGCCTCCAGAAGCTGTGAATGCTCTAACACTGGAAGTTTTTTTAAAAAAGATTGAACAACCATTGGTCTAAAATAGTACAGTGTTTCCTGCCTGAGCAGGGGGTTGGACTAGAAGGCCCCCAAGCTCCCTTCCAACTCTGTTATTTTGTTATTTCATTCATTCAGTTCATTCCCATTGCTTACAATATTCTTTTGCCTTTATCAATCTTGGGCCCTCCAGATATGTTGAAGGACAAATACATATACCTCAACAGAGGAGTGACCTCAGCAAAGTGAGAATTGTAGTCTATTTTGGAGGCTGCCGAGTTGGAAAGACCGCCACCAGCTCTATACAGAAAGCTATGCTTTTATAGACTGGGCCAGGGAGACAGGGAGAATCTTTTGCAAATCTGATAAAATGATCTCTAGTCTGTAAAAATGTGTAGTTGAAGAGCAGTGTAAACTTTATTGTCTGGGGAATCTTGGGCCATTTCCTCATTAGTGATTTATAGTGTCTCATAGTATCACCCAACCATCTGTGTGACAATAAAAATGCCTGTCTTCATTACTGATATATCGTCAAAGCCGTAGTTGGATAATGTCACCACATGCTGTAAATCTCTAGTAAGAAAGCAGCTTTTTGGGTTGTCTCAGCTGCAACAGCTCTCTATGAACTGCCCTAGAACTTCATGTTGAGATTCAGATGAAGGGCTTTTCCCCACTGCTGAGTTAAAGTGCTCTCCAATAGTTTCGGAGTCAGCACAAAACTATGTTGCCAACTCTTGTGCTGTCTCTCTTGTATCTCTTCTGAGTCACTGCTAAACTCTGTTGCCCTGATGTTTAAGGCTGCCACTTGCTGCACAAAAAGTAATTGGTTTTCTCCTCTTGGCCCTTTTCAGCATATCATTAATCGACACGGAGAACACCCATTGATCACAGAACATAGAAGAACATAGATCAAGGCACCACTGAGCAACGAGGTCTGATTTTAGAATGATCGAGCTTTTCTAAGCTAATTTGTTAGCTACCCACCCACCCAAAGATGGGCATCCCTTCAGTTAAAAGAAAAAGGAATAAAGAAATTTGTGAGACAGTTCCACAGCAAAAACAACCTCAGAAAGAAGGAAGGCAGATTCTGCCATGACTATGCGACTAGACAAGTTTTGTAGGGAAGGAGAAGTGAGGCTGACCACCTACTTCCTTACTAATGTTCTTAGGAGGAGTAGGGTTGGGAGAAGGGTTGAAACTGGCAAATGCCAAGAAATTGACCAAGAAGCAAATGTAGTCTACTTCTTTCCCAAATGAAATGGTGATGATCTCTCCCTAGCTTGCTGAAATGGTGTGTGTGTGGTGGGGGGGGGAAATCTGGTGATAAAAATAAAGAGGTGTGGTGGGAAAATTATGGGTGATGGATCAAGGATAGAGATCGGATTGAGCTATCAGCTAAGTGTGGTGCATGGCATGAAAGAGGCGGCACAGCCAAGGAAAGCATATGGAGGGGAGCGAATCTCGACTGCTTGCATGCAACAAAGGAACATAGATTTGAACTTCTTCCTCATGAATAAGAAAATGTTGCTGGTCACTGAGCCAACTTTTCAGTGGAAAAGGATTCCAATAAATTCCATTGTTTCATTCTGTCTGTTGCAAAAACATGAGACTGAAATAAAAATCAGCCAGGCTTGGGACTACACTCTCTGAGGCATTGCATGGAGGAAATAATGCATATGCTTTCATTCCTGTTAGCTCCCTGTCCCTATAATCATTCCTGCTTTCTCTTTCCAGCCAAGCACAGGGGCCTATTGAAACTATCTGGAGGAAAGAACGTTCTGGATGTCGGTTCTGTGGGTGGCCACGCTCTAATTTTAAAGTCGCTTCTCTGAAGGGAGAGAAAAGAACCGAGTGACTGAACCAACCCTAAACATTTGAAAGTTCTTCTGGCTGGAATAAAAGCCTTAAGGTGGAGCTTAATTCTGCAAGTCTAGTAATAAAAGAGCGCTGAGCAGGAGGGCCAATAAAGTTTAAGTTTAAGTTTATTATATTTGTATACCACCCTTCTCCCGAAGGACTCAGGGCGGTGAACAGGGCATATATAAAAATACAAATTACAAAAATTAAAAAGAGAATTAAATATGAGCCCAACTAAAAACAGTAGAAAAATGTAAAAAATCCCCAATAAAAACCCCAACGCATCCCCCATCAGGCCAGGCCGGCTTGTTCAAATAGGTAGGTCTTCAAGTCGTGTCGGAAGGAGCGAAGGTCAGGTGCCATCCGGAGCTCAACCGGCAAACGATTCCATAAAGCCGGGGCGCCCACAGAGAAGGCCCTCACCCTGGGGGCCACCAGCCAACATTCTCTGACCGGTGGCACCCTGAGGAGGCCCTCTCTGTGGGAACGCACAGGGCGGAGGGAAGTTGACGCCGGCAGCAGGTGGTCCCCGAGGTACTCCGGACCCATGCCATGTAGGGCTTTAAAAAAGCAAGCAGAGTTCTCTGGAGCCCAAAGCAAGGAGACCCCAACAGGTTGAGAAAAAAAGGACCGAATCTGTCAGAAGAGTAAATAAACAAAACTCTATCAGAGGGCGATGAACCGTTCATTTTGATGCATGATAAGCAACAGGTAGAAGAAAGAAAACCCGAAGCATATACTCTACTATTAAACCGTTTAATTACAAAGACTACATGTCTATCTCACCAGAGAGCACAAAGGAAAGGAAAAAGAAAGTAACTTTTTGTTTTGGACATGCGCACACAGTAATAAATATAAAACCAAACAAAATACATGGCTGAACATGTGACACTCACCATGGTTACAATGATAAGATAACAATTCAACTTGCAGAGAAACAGACTGCAAGGAGCTTACTGACAAACGCTAAAAAACGCAGTGACAGAACCCTCCTCCCCAGGCTGAGTAAATGAGAGCAAAGATGGAGGAGGATTGAGTGCAACCGCTTCTTCCCCAGACCGCCACTGTCTGGGCCCCATGAGGATCTCAAGAGAAGAGCCAAAGCAAGCCTGGCAACTTTAACCTGGGAAAGCACCAGGGCCTCCAAAGGCTTCATTTCCAAAGCACTGGGCCCTCCTCAGCCTGCTCTCAGGTTATTCCTAGCTTCAGTGGCAGCTCCTCCCTGGCTTCCTCTTCCTCTTTCTGTGCTGCTTCTGCGCAATGCTCACATTGGGAAAACCGCCATCTTGGTTGAAGACATCGGGTATAAAGGCCTTCCTTGTCTTCACCAGGGCCTGCCTCGGTCATTGGAATCAGTGAGGTTCATTGAGCATTTTGCTGAGGTCAATGGATAGGTAGGAAAAATGCCTCTTGCTCCTGCCCTACTTTGCTCTGCGGCTGTGACTTTTTTTTTTTAGGAGATCAGGATTTATTGACATTACTTATAACCTAATCATGGACTGGGTTTGCATAAAGATTTGGAAATACCTTATAAGCCACCCTTTTATTAAAACTCAGCTGTGGACGAATCATCTAGATTTAGGACTTATGGATGATGATGATGATGATGATGATGATGATGATGATGATGATGATGATGATGACAAACAAGGAGCCAGTTCTGCTCATTGGCATCTATTAAGTGGAGCTGAAGGGTTATTCTGTCTTCCTATTTAGTTCCCCTTTCTGCTGATAATCCAGCTGGGTGGACACTCTGAAACAGAATGAGAAAAGAGAAAACAAGACATTAGGGAAAGATTCTGACATACTGTACAAAAAATGAACTTGGTGGGACTAAAAGGGGACATGGAAAGGAAAATAGCTCAGTTTTTATTATCTTAAAGAAAGAAAAAAGATGGAAAGGAGGAAATGGAATTGAGTCAGGAAGAAGAAAAAGCCAGAGTGAGAAAGAGCTATTCGCTATAAGAAAGAAAGAAAGAAAGAAAGAAAGAAAGAAAGAAAGAAAGAAAGAAAGAAAGAAAGAAAGAAAGAAAGAGAGAGAAAGAAAGAGAAAGAAAGAAAGAGAGAAAGAGAGAAAGAGAGAAAGAGAGAAAGAGAGAAAGAGAGAGAGAAAGAAAGAAAGAAAGAGAGAAAGAAAGAAAGAAAGAAAGAAAGAAAGAAAGAGAAAGAGAGAAAGAGAGAAAGAGAGAAAGAGAGAAAGAGAGAGAGAGAGAAAGAAAGAAAGAGAGAAAGAAAGAAAGAAAGAAAGAAAGAAAGAAAGAAAGAAAGAAAGAAAGAAAGAAAGAAAGAAAGAAAGGACTAATTGTCCAGAAATTATCTAGGGATATTCAAAAGTAGGACAGGAACATCTATGAGACTTTCCTTGCCTGCCTATAACTTGGGGTACTGGATTTAACTTAATGGTCAACAGTAGATTTATGTCTACCATACAAACAAAAAGATGATCTACTTTAGCAGTCATAATTAATCTATGTAATTCTCTCCTGGCTTCTCATTCTGGTTTTGAAAAGGGTATTAGGCAAATTAAAAAATAAATAAATAAACAGAGCCTCCCTTTTTCGAGGCAGTGCTGAAGATAAAAAGTAGAAGTTTCACATTTGCCTTTTTCCAGAGGCTTTTGGAAACCAAGTCCGGGATCAACAGTACCATTTTAAATGCATGTACTTGGTAATAAGCCTTGTTCTTTAGTAAACGTGCTTGGTGGAGCTACAAATAATTTTTTTTGTTTTAATTTGGAGGGCTCTTGGTGTGTGCTCATTAAGGCTTATTAAAAGGAGATCAAATGAATACAGTGGAATGTACTAGATAAACATGCTTAAAGTAGAGGTACGGTGGACCTAACAGGAAATAAGCCTACTAGATTCAATGTGTCTGCAATGAGATTTGTAAAAACACTTCAGTAGCATAGCACAAGGAGTTAAGTATCTGCTCTTGATAGGGACACAAAATGGATGCCAGAAATTTGTAATCTCTGTGCAACCTTCAGTTATGCAAAATTAACTAATGGTGCTCAATTCTGATTACTTAGAGGGCCTAAGAAGGGCCACATGCCAGGCAGAATTTGATTTGTCCTGTGCACACAACCTAATCCCTTCAATTTACCTAGCATTCCTGGTGGGGTGGGCCAGTTGTACCAGACAATGGGTTGGCTGTTGTTTTTCTGCTTGCCTGATATAGTACTGTGACTTCCTTAACACTGGAGCAGTCTATCTGAAAACTTTATCATCATCATCATCAAAACTTGATTTTTTTTTTACACCTAATCCATGTTGTTGCTGAGGAGTTTACTGCTGGTGATAGGGTTGGTTCTGGTTCTGAGAAGTTGCCCCAAACCAGGGTTTTCTAAGGTATCTACCTGGAGTTGTTTTAGTCATCCCATCATCTTCAGAGGACAGGTTTTCTAAGCAAAATGAGATCCGAACTGCTTCCCTTTAGACCAAGCCTGATTTCCTTAGCCCTGTGCTTTCTGGTAGTGTTTGACTACAGTTCCCATCACTCACATACAGCATGATATTGGCTTATGCTCCCTGTTGGAGCTACTGTCAAACACTTCGAGGAAGGACAGGGTGGGGAAGCTGAATTAAATGGAACTTCCTTTACATCCGCTTCAATCAAACCATGGCCCAAGTTGGCCTTTTAAAATTTCTAATCGGATGCATTTAAATAATTGTGAATATATATTGGCATTGGTTTGATGCTTGCAAGAGCCACGATCAGTTCAGCACCATCAGCATCCCAATTTGGCTGCAGGACAGTCATTTCTTTAGTTAAAAACCCCTAATGTGTTGCAATGGAATTTCCTTAGAAAAGAACCTATTTACCTCTAAGGATCGCAGCCTGCAGGGACAGTCCTGATAACATCAAGGAGAGATTAAGTTCTGAATTTAAAGGGACTTGCTGCCACCTAAGGGAACAAAGTGGCTGGTTCACACGTGCATCTTAGATATCTCAGAGCTGGGCAAGCTTTGAGCTTTGTGTGATCGTGTGACTTGACTGACTCCCCTAAACACTACTTGTGCCAGAGTTGCTGTGGAAGTTCTTGCTGTGAATATTACCCATGGAGGCCCATTCACGCGGGGACCTGTTTTGATAGTGAGTCTTAGGATCCGCAGAAGGGAACCACTGAGCCTTCACAGATCACCTGAGGTCATCCCAGCAACATACACATGTCGAAGCTAGCTTTCTTCCAGTAGGCATTTTTCAAGGGATGGGCACCATGGATATATGCCCTAAGGCAGGGGTAGGCAACCTCGGCTCTTATATGACTCGTGGACTTCAACTCCCAGAATTCCTGAGCCAGTTGGCTCAGGAATTCTGGGAGTTGAAGTCCACGAGTCATAAAAGAGCCGAGGTTGCCTACCCCTACCCTAAGGTAACCATACATAAATAATACCACATTTAGGCTGAACATATAGGGAACATGTTTAAGTAGATTGAAGTGCACCAACTAAGTTAAGAAATACTTGTGGAATTAGGAACCTCTACATTTATTGTCACCTCCACAGATATTGTTAGAAGGTAAATCTGATAATTTGTGATATATTTTGCAAGATCATAATCAGAATGACTGAACTTTTCTTATATGAAATGCTTGGGGAAGGCAGTGCGGAGGAGAAATTTTCCTCTTTCTTCACACAGTGCTATAGCCAGATCACATTCTTCAGAAATGTCTTTAACATGAATATAGAGCATTATAAAAGTATTATTATCCAAACATTATGAAAATATCCTCGATGATGATTTGGAATTGAAACCTAATCTTGAACATCTCCAACACGAGACAAGAATTTCTCAGCTCACTAACATCTCTTTGTGACTCACTCAAATGGTTCCTCTAGGTGTTTTTTTGTGTGATGATGATTAGAGTGATCCAGTTGGGAAATGGAGGTGGCTGTTTCTAAAGCACGGGGCTCTCTGGCAAATACGGGTGCAATCAAATGAATGCAACACAATTTCTAGATAAACATTTGAGGGATTGCATTGTGTTTCTCCAGGATGATTGGAAGTATATTTACTTGGAAGTCTGATCTTCTTGTTTCAAAGAGATTGACAAGCATGTAAACATATTGGTTTGTAGCTGGCTATCCCACTGTATTCAGTGAATGTTACACACAAGGAAATGTGCATTGGATTGAGTCCTGCATCCCGACTTATATTTACTTTGATGTTCCATGGATGTCCATAGGGAGTGCACTATTGAGATATTTAACATCTGTAACTGGGTTGTTATCTGGGACTAGGGTTGGGAGCCAACTTTTGAGCTTAGACTTTCTCAACTGAGGGTTTTCCTGAAAACCTGGCCTGCAGTTTCATGATTCCCAGCTGTTGCAACCATCCTATCTGAAAGCTATCAGTCTGGCAAGACTCATCCTGGACTATTTCACCCCCTTCCTCTTCAAAGCACCTCCAAATTCCTCTGAGAGAAGCAGATTCCCAATCCCATAAGTGAAGCAAGTCCCACCTGCCTCTTCTTTCAGATTCTTCCAAAACTTTCTCAAGGAATTAACAGTGCCTTGCTATAGGGATCTATTACAGGGATGCAAACCCCATTGAACTCAACAGGATGTATTCCTACTTTGGTCAAATAGAGATGATCACTGAAGACTGTATTAGTCAAGGCCAATCAAATCAGTCAAATTGTATGATCCTGATATCCTTTCCAGAGGCGGATCTCAAGCAGATACCCTTTAAAATAAACCACATTGATTTTCACGAGATGGTCTTTCCAGACCATCCTTCAGCTTGCATTATTAAATCCCATTGATCCTAGGGGCAGAGAGTTAAGTCAGCTCTCCTCTACCTGAAATCAATGGGATTTAAAGAGATCTTAAGTACTTTGGCTGCATCAAGTTATACTTGGCTCTAAAAGTCATCCAGAGAGAGAGCGGATGAATTATTGGGAAAAGGAGCTTAGTACTTCCACCCAGCCCTAGATTTTATTTCTAGATCTGATCGACAAAGAATAATGGATTGCTCCTTCTTCAATTCTGCTAAAGTGCACCGTGAGAAATGTTGTATGTTCAGCTAATTGCGCTGAGTAGCAAAGAGGCGAATGCCCTCTGCTAAGAAACAAATATTTAGACAAATAACAAGGATCCTCCTGGCAAGGTCGAAGCGTCTGTGGTCGGTTTGCATCTCTTTCATTTATTAGCAGTAATAGACACGCGAAAGGCGGCCCTGAAGTGTAACGCTGCCGGTTACGCGAATTTTGGAAAGGAAAAGGAAAGACGGAGGTGCATAATCGTAGCGGAATGAGAAATTAAGCCTCGGAAAGGCCGTAGGGTTTTTTTTAAAAAAAAAAGGAAAGAAAACTAGCCATTCAAGAAAAGGTTTCCTAGAAGCAAGGGAAGATTAACGCGCTGTTTCCTTACAAACCCGCACAGTCCAACTTCGGGAGAAAAAAAAATACAGTAAACATTCTCCGGAAAAGGGGAAAAAATATCCCGTTTATAGCTAAACGCTCCGGTTAGTTCTTCCCGGGAGTCAAATGGGTGGGTGGGTGGGTGTGGGGGGGAGGTGGAGGGAAGGGGGGGATCTTCTTTGTCACATCGCCTGCGTTCTGCTTGCGTTTGGAAATGCATGGCAACAACGCAGTGTTGCTGTTTTGAAGCCATAGAAAAATTATGCAAATCAACCCCAAAGCAAGCGATCGCCTTTTGAAATGGTAATGCTCTATTCATTAAGTACTTATTGGAAAACTAGCCGCTTTCCACCTCCGCCCTCTTCAAACCACCACCCTTCCCCCATTTTTTGCAAGAAAAGCAACACTATTTCTTTGGAAGAGGAGCCAAAAGATGAGAAAAGAAGACAAACATGACGAGGGGATATTTGGGGAGGGGGGGTTTCCCCCTTCATTATTCCCTTTAATGTATTAATAATTCTTTACTACACCTGGGATGTGTTTCCATCCCATCTCCGACTCTGAGCCCGGTGTCTGTTAAGAATCCAGTTTCAGACACGTTATTAGCAGGAAAAATCTCTGGGGAATCAATCGCTGGAAACTGCTCCCTAAACCCACCCTCCCTAACCTTCTCCCGGGCCCACACACGCACAGGTTCCATCGTAATTTAATTCCCATCCTGCACCAATACCCAGCAGGGACGTGAATGATGGGAATTGTAGTCCAACATACCAGAGGAAGCAATGGGGGAAAAACTATTCTTGGTGAAGGACTTTGGGCTGCTGGCCAGGGTGGCGATGAAGGCAGGTTGCATCTCCCCTTTCTCCCCCCCCCCCCCCACAATTGTATTTGACTCTAATCATCATCTTCGGTCATTCGAAAAGAGAGCGAGGGGACAAGGACCGAGGACCCTTCCTCTTTGTAGCCCATTTCCCATATGAACGTTGACTGCAATTCGAGGAGATTTCGAGGCGAATGTTTGGAATACACCGCCTCTCCGAAGTGTCAGAAATGGGAAATAAAAGAAACGGGAGGCTCATTCCTTTTTTTTTGCTTAGTATAAAAAAGAAACGGAAAGCTGAGTGCGGGGGTGGGGGGGGTGTCTCAGTTTATTTGGTGGAGCCTTGGTGGAGCAGTGGGCTAATGCCTCCTTAAGTAACACCAGCTGCCTGCAATTAGTCCAGGTTCGCATCCCACCAGGCTCAAGGTTGACTCAGCCTTCCATCCTTCCGAGGTAGGTAAAATGAGGACCCAGATTGTTGGGGGCAATAAGCTGACTTTGTAATAATGCCGCTTGGGTGTGTGTGTGAAAGCCCTAACAAGCAGGCATATACATAGAATGAAGGCTACTGCTAAGCTTGTAAGCCGCCCTGAGTCTTCGGAGAAGGGCGGGATATAAATGGAATTAAAATAAAAAGTAATAATAATAATAAAATTTGCAGTGCCGACCTGCCAAGGGCGTCGAGAATAAGGAGACTCTGGAGTGGGGGAGGGATTGGGGCAGGGGTCTTTCATGTAGAGGCCACAACTCGTGGCAATGACAACCATTCGACTTTTCGGCCCTAAATGTTGTAAATTGACCGGTAAACGGTTGGCTTAATTCCAAAGCGCCTTCAAATCGCGGGCGTTCTAGGCAAAGGGGAGAAAGTTTGTGCTCGAACTATATGTATGTTTCATGTTTTCTCTAAATTCACCCACCGATATTGCTTATTTGCTGTTGCTATTTTAAAATACGGAGAGGCGTCAAGCTACGTACCAATTTTATGAGCGGGTGGACTTAACTGCCTTGATCATTGCGTTGCGAAAGAAAAAGTGAGGGTGATCTTCCAGCAGTCAAATTGTAAGGGTGTGGGGCGAAGAAAAAAGAACGGTTGGTAAGCGCATCTCGAACCAAATTTCCCGCTTTTGTGGGAAGAGATTGAAAGTGCCAGGCGCTGGGTTTCAAGGAAGCTAGAAAGCAGATTGCTAGTAAGTCGCCTTAGCTCCAATCCCCCAGTGCGCGGATTCGATTTTGCCCCATTCGGTAATCGATCAGACTCGAGGGAAGCTTCAGCCACAATTTGTAAATCCACCTGTCACTTTTAAGTTTTTTTTTTCCCCCATGAAAACTCAGGTCACCCTCCCCGCCATCTGCTGGATGATGAAAGCAAATTGTTGCTTCCGAACAGCTTCAGCGACCAGACGGGATATTGTGGTGTTCTTTAGATCTTGTCCCCGAGTTAAGTCACTGGGCGGAAAGACATCCCATCGAGATGCCCCACGTCGTGCCTGTGCAGAACCACTGAGGAACGCCACTCGTTTTACACTCTTTCTTTATAAGCCCGTAATTCAAGGCAATGCCGCGAGGGCTGGCTGCCTCACCTAAGTGATCAGAGTGGCTTTTAGGGCCAAGCGGCAAGCCGTAAGGACGACAATCGAGTAAGGAGCCGTTTCCTTTAAAGTCAGTCTGGATGGAACATGGACGGCAGGGAAAACGGGGTAAATGAAAAGAAAGGCCACACCAAGTCCCCTCACCCAAAATTAATTGCAGACACGCGCGCGCACACTCACACATACACACTCCAGTCATTCGATTTCCTCAGTTCATTGACGATTATAGACCATCAATTCAGTGTCGATTCTTAGCGACCACGTGGATTTTTCTCCAGCATGAGAAAAAAAAAATCCTCCAGGCCAGTGATAAAACAGAAGGAGGTGGAGTTTCCTTTGCTACCCTAAAAGTACCAGGGGTTGGCGTGAGGTTTTGGAAAGAATTTTACTTGAGGGTTAGGAATAAAAAAAAAACAAAAAACAAGCGTCCCGATGGAAAATGTCTCTGGATTAATTGCACACATCGCTCCTCCTTTCATTGGAATAGGGTCTGTTTCCCGCAATGTCATTGCCCGCGCCCTATGAAACTCAGATTAACGTTCGCCTTTTTTGACCGAGACGCAGCTACAGCTGCTCGCTTAGATTTCACCACGCTACCCCCTAAACACGTGTCCTAGTCGTCCAAGTGGGAGTTGCGCTCTACACCTGGGATTTGATTCGGCTTTGAACGCGGGCTCCGTTCAGTTTTACGCGATGGAGGCAAAAAAAAAAAGAAAAGAAAAGAAAAAGCTTAGCTTCAAGCTGCTGTTGGGTTTAGGATCGCAGCCTGCCACGCGTGTCCCAAACACTTCTTGGGTCCGAGAGGCATTTCCTGCAGCCAATCTCCACCCCGCCCCCGCACGGTCGCAAGTCGGGATCCCTTCCTTTATTAGGGCGGCGAGGTCCGTGGCAGGCCTCCGTCCGGGGCTGCTTTGCAAGGGAACGAAGACCACAAGGCAATTGTCAAAGCCTCAGCCAGGTGCCAATGGGGGGAATGTCTTTAGTTTGGCGGCGGGCGGGCTGGCAGGCAAGCAGGCCGGCCTTCTCCCCTTCCCTTTACGCCTCCTGCCTCCCTCGCGGGCAGCTCCGAAACTACGTGACGCTATATAACCTCCTGCGCTGGGTGCGAGGCGGAGGGGGGGGGAAACAGAGGGGGTGGAGAGAGGAAGGCAAGAATGCATTTCGTGGCTCGGCGTCCGGCCAGCTTCTTCAGTCGCAGCCGCTGCGCTCCACCGCTGGGCCTCAAGCCACGGCGCGCGATTTTCGCCCAGCCGCCGCAGCCGCCGAGCCAGGCGGGGGAGGGGGGAGAGAGAGAGAGAGAGGCGGGATTTGATTTGATTTTGTTTTCCCAGAGTCCCGCCCAAGTCCTTCCTTCTCGTTCCTTCGCTTCCATCGGGGAAGGAGCGGGGCGAGGGGCGTGGTCTTCCCGCATATGCAGATGAGTCGTCGTGACGGACAGCTCGCCTTGCCAATGTCCCTCCGAAACTCCTTTCCCCCCACCCCCTCCGCAAACTCCTCTCGCCTTCCCAAGCTCCTACGCCTGCTCCAAAATCCGAGACTTGTCGCAGGCGCTGAGGGGAAAAAAAAAAAAAAAAGCTCGCCTTGCCTTACTGGCGGGCTCCGAGCGCGGGAGGGAAGGAGGGAAGAATTGCGGAGCCGGCGAAGGCTGCTGCTTACCCGGTGCAGCCCGGTCGAGGCTGGTTTTTTTTTTTTTTTTCGTTTTTTTCCCCTCCCGCTCTCCCTTATTTTTGACCTCTTCCCTGCCGGGCTTTGGGGAGACGCCTCCTCTTCCTCTTCTCTTGCTTCCCGCGCGCCTTGCTCGCCCAGATGCCCACCGCCGCTACCACCTCCTCCTCCTCCTCTTCCTCCTCCTCCTCCTGCAGCAGTGGGTGACTTGTGCGTGGGAAAAGGAGGAGAAGGAGAAAGAGAGAGAGAGAGCGCGCGCGCGCGCCCAGAAAAGAGCGAGCGGCTTTCCTCCGCCTCGCGCCAGGCTCTCTCCTTTTGGCTCCTGCTCCTCCTGCTTATGGAGCGGACGCTGTGAGCTCCTCCGCCGCCGGAGTGCTCAGCAGCAGTAGGAGCGGCGGCGGCGGCGGCAGCAGCCCAGCCGCTGAAGTGCCAGCCGTCCTCCTCCTCCTCCGCCCTGAGCCGGAGTCCAGGCCCCCCGCTTCCCTTCCTTTTGCCCGCCCGCTGACAGTCGGCCGGCCAGCCAGCCAGCTATGTCCTACCCTCAGGGCTACCTCTACCAGCCCCCGGGCTCGCTGGCGCTCTACTCCTGCCCGGCTTACGGGGCGTCGGCGCTGGCGGCGCCCAGGAGCGAAGAGCTGGCCAGATCATCTTCGGGCTCGGCGTTCAGCCCTTATCCCGGATCCGCGGCGTTCACGGCCCAAGCGGCGGCCACCGGCTTCAGCAGCCCGCTTCAGTATTCCACCGACCCGGCCACGGGATTCCCCTCCTACATGGTGGGTAACTGACGAGCGAGCGAGCGAACGAACGACCCGCCTCGGCGCCATCCTTCACCATCGCCGCCGCCGCCTCCATCTTCCTCCTCCTCCTCCTCCTCCTCCTCCTCATTCATCGCTCCCCCCACTCGTATCTCCGAGACCATCTGGGCTAGTCTGGGGGATCGTGTGAATGTACCCCGCGCTAAGCTCACCGTGTGAACCGAGGAAAGGAGGGAGTAGCTGTCTTCCCCCTCGCTGGCTTTCTCTTTCTGGAAGCTTTCTTTCTTTTTTCTTTTTTCTTTTTTGTCCTTCGGTTGTGCCAGTCTTTCGCTGCTTTTCTACTTTTCCTTTCTTTTCCTTTCCTCTTTGTATCTGGGTTTTTAAACACTTCCTCCTCCCTTTTCCTCTGCATTTTATTTTATTTATTTATTTATTTTTGCTCCCTGGATTCTGTTTTCCCACTTTCTTGTCTCTTTTATGTTTTCACTATTCTTCTGTTAAGTTTTTTTTCCCCCTTCTGTTATTTGTCTCTCGTTTGTCCACTTTTACTTCTGATTGAGTAATTTACAAGTGCCGACGTTCCACTGATTTAAAGGAGTCCAAGCGGAGCGTGTGCGCGCGTGCGTGTGTGTGTGTATGTATGTGCTTGTGCCCTCGCGCTCTTAGTTCTTTTCACGCAGCTTCGGGCAGATGTCCACCACTTCCCGATTGCTGCAAAGTATGTTAACGTCGGCGTTCGTGCGTATTTTGTAGCTATTGCAAACCGATGAAGGATTAAAGATAGCAGAGCCAATTGGTCCTGGGAAAGTGGGGCGAAGGGTTCGTTTTCTTTCACTACACACGAGATATCAGATCCAACGTCTTTGGCTGGACTCTCTCTCCCTCCCTCTTTCTCTCTCCCATAACCTTCGCCTTTTCTCCCAGCCCGGCGATCTTTATTTAGGATAATGAGAACCCCATCTCAAACGCTCCTCTGTTTGACTTTCTCGTGGCAAAAGAAAAGCACCCGCAAGTTGCCAAGTTTTTCTTTTTTCTTTTTTTCTTTTTTCTTTTTCTCTCTCCATGGGTTATTTAAGAACATTAAGTAGATTTGGAGCGTATTGTAGTTTTCTTTCCTGGACCGGCTATAAAACTTATCAAGTTGCTCAACTAATTTCCTTCCCTTCTCCATACTCTCGTATTATGCAGACTTTAAATCAGCGTAATTTAAACGTTTAAAGGGTGAATTAAAATGCTAATTATATCGTATTTGACCAATTCGAAACGGTGCATATCTCCTGGTTTGCAAATTGGATTTGCAATGCATTAGCGGACTGAATTGCTAAGTGGGGGTTTTTTGTTGTGCCTCTCTTCCTCTCTCTCGCTCCCCGCCCCCCGCCCCCCCCGCCCCGAGCAAAAAGAAAAATATCTTAGCCATTCATGTAGACATGGAGGGGAAAAGTAGAAAGAGGTCTTTAGAGAGGGAAATAAATTAATATGTTAAATAAATGGAAACTACGAAAAGAAAATTTCAGCAGTTTTTCCAGGAGGCGAAAGGAATCTGATTCCAGTATCACCCGGGCTTTTTTTAAAAAAAAATAATAATAAAGGAAAATGCATAGGAGTGTTCCAAAAAATATATCGTTATATATAGTTCTCTGTTCTGTTCGTTTTTGTAATATTAATCATATTTTCGTGCCGATCACCAGCTGTAGAAAATAGCTGAGTAAACACTTTGCTTTGGCGCCTGGCAGGGTTCTCCTTACGACGCCCACACGACGGGCATGAGCGGGGCCATCAGTTACCATCCCTACGGCAGTCCAGCCTACCCCTATCAGCTAAATGACCCGGCCTACCGGAAGAACGCCACGCGAGACGCCACGGCCACGCTGAAGGCCTGGCTGCAGGAGCACCGTAAGAACCCGTACCCGACTAAAGGCGAGAAGATCATGCTGGCCATCATCACCAAGATGACCCTCACGCAGGTCTCCACCTGGTTCGCCAACGCCCGCAGGAGGCTCAAGAAGGAGAACAAGATGACTTGGGCGCCGCGCAACAAGAGCGAGGATGAGGACGAGGACTTGGAAGGGGAGAGCGGCGGGATGCGGAGCAAGGAGGAGACCGGCTCGGACAAAGGGCGGGACAGCAACGAAACGTCGGCGGAGGACGAAGGTGAGATGCAGGACCGGGGAGGAAGTGGCGGGATCGTTCCATTTTGAGTTCAAAAGAGCGGAGAAGGCAGCCTCGGAGCGAGGCTAGGGAGAGGAGGTTTTCAGCGGCCCTCTCTTTCTGACAGCCTTTAGTCTCTTTCAGTGTAGCCGGCACCCCCCCCCCCCACACACACACACACCACCCACCTACCTACACCCCGATCCGCATAGCACTAAGCTGAAGTTTCTGTAGTTTAACGCTCTCCCACCGGGAGGAATAATGGCAGCAATGCTGGTGTTTTTGACGCTACATTTCTAAAAGCTTTAGGAAGATAGGGTCTGCGGGCGGCAGGAAAGACCGGCCTTACAACTAAGAGGCGCAAAGAAAGAAACTCGGGGGAGGCCGCTCCGCCGGGGCTCTTCCCGGCCAAGTTCCGGCCAGAAGAGCCGCGGCCGTTCTCTTCAACGAGAGTTGGGCAAAAGGCCTGGGGCCTTGCAGAGGGTGGCATCCCGCTTAAGGCCTGCAGAGCCGGGTAGGGAGACGGGCACGGAGACGCGAAGGCTAGGAGAGCCATCCGAGCTTGGGGTTCGAAGGGGTTTCCCTGGAGCGGGCAGGAGAGCGGGGATTTGGGGCTGCCGATCCTGTCGCCTGCCTGCCTGCCTGCCTGCCTCGACAGTTTCTCTGGTTCTTTGCTGCAGGGATCAGCTTGCAGGTGGATTCCCTCACCGACCACTCCTGCTCGGCCGAATCGGATGGGGAGAAGGGCCCGTGCAGGACGGGGGACCCGCTCTGCGAGTCAGGCTCGGAGTGTAAGGACAAGTACGAGGAGATCGAGGAAGACGACGACGAAGAGGACGAGGATGAGGACGACGAAGACGACGAGGCGGGCAGAGGCCTCCCCCCCAAGCCCGTCACCTCCTCTCCTCTCACCGGGGTGGAAGCCCCGCTCCTGGGCCACCCGCACGGCCAGGATTCTGCCAGAAACGCCGCCAAAGCTGCTCTGGACGCCCGGATCCCACCCTCGGTGGCCTCCCAAACTACGCAAGCCAGCAAGCCCAAGCTCTGGTCGCTGGCGGAAATAGCCACCTCGGACCTTAAGCATCCGCACCCCCACACCCACAGCCTGGGGCAGAGCTGCCCGCCCTCGGCCCCGCCGCCTTCCACCCCACACAGCGCTGCCTACTCGCCTTCTTCGCTCTTGGGGAGGCATATTTATTACACGTCGCCTTTTTATAGCAATTACACAAACTACGGGAACTTCAACGCCCTCCAAGGACAGGGCATCTTGAGGTACAACTCGGCCGCCGTGGCCTCCAACGAGGGACTCAACCAAGCGGTCTTAACTGGCGGCGGTGGCGGCGTGGCTCTGAAGGCGGGCTCGGAAAACTCGCTGAAAAGCATGGCAGGCCACCTCGAACAGCATTACAAGCCTCCCAGTTCAGATCCCAAGAAAGGTAGGTAAACTCTTTGTTTCTCGTTTTGCTTCCGAGGAGAGAAAAACCATTTAGCTCTACCTCAAGGGTGGGAAAAGCAGGCGGCCTTCCTGATTCGGCCCACAAGATCACCCAATAAGAATGGAAGGAGGGGGGGGTGAGAGAAGCAGACTGTCCATCGATTGACTTGATGGGTGTTGGAGGGGGAGTGTCAAGCCTTTCCATTGCTTAAGAAGGCAAAGCAAAAGGGCATGTCTGCAGCATCAGCTCCTTGAGATGCCAACGGCCTAGCTTCCGCTTTGTTTTAACTAAGCCCTTGTCCTGGGCTGCGGTCCTAATCAAGATTGTCCTTCTAGTAATTAATAGGTTAGGAAGGAAATGCAAATGCACCTTTCCAAAATTAGTGAAACTAGATTGACGAGGCAAAAAGAAAAACAACGAGCAAACAAAATTTGGAGTCTACTCTAAAGTGCTGACAACCAGTGTTAAAACCCATTTATTTAAAAAAAAAAAAGTTATGTCACGAATCCTTATATCTGAGAAATGGAAAGATGCACAGATAGAAGAAGGCCAGCTTGGTAAATACAGTGCATGTAATATTTCTAAATCTCAGATTCTGGATGGAGGAAATGTTAACAGTAGTAAATGCGATTGTAGTTATGGCAGCAATAACACTCATCACTTTCTGAAACAAGCAGAAGTCTTGACAGTCTGTGGGTGAGTCAATTCTCTGTAGGAAAGGGTGCGAGATTCCTCTCTAAGTATACTTAGTCAGAAGCATGTCAGAGTGGGCTATTAAACTTGGAAGGCACAGAATTGCAGCTTGAATAATCAGCCACATCTAAGGGTGTCCTGTCACCCTAAGAACTCTTATGAGCTTGCTTAGCTTTTAAACAGGAGATCGTTAGAGAAGGTGGTCTCCCAATGAGCAATTACACCCCTCCCCTTAAATCTCCATCAGCTGAGAAATGATGCCATAGGGGCAGGCCTTTTAAACACTCAGCTCTGAGCTTTTGTGCAAGAAGGAGCTGGCTGTGCCCAGAGTGAATAATCTAGTTAGCCAGCTGTGTCCTGTGACTAACTGACGCTTCTATTTTGACAGACCCCACTGAAATG
Source organism: Vipera ursinii (assembly GCF_947247035.1). Taxonomy (NCBI): domain Eukaryota; kingdom Metazoa; phylum Chordata; class Lepidosauria; order Squamata; family Viperidae; genus Vipera; species Vipera ursinii. The sequence continues at coordinate 125,550,586 of NC_139516.1, forward strand.
TGCACAGTAGGAGTACAACCATTCCTATAGAAGGGCAATCACACAGCAGCCAGGCAAGTAAGTGAGACCCATATTCTTCTTTTTGCCTTTTATTCTGTTGCACTGGTTAGGGGGATCCGTACACATCGCCCACCCTGTAAATTGGCTTAATGTTCATTTCTTGCTCCGTTACCAGAGAGTAGTATGATGACCAAGAACCTCCAAGGCCCGCATTTTTACCCTTTTGTTTCACTTTGCAGAAAACAGTTCAGCTGTTTTATATGCAGGTCATCTTCCTATAAAATGGTCCATTTTGAATGGATACTTAAATTGGACTTTTTAAAATGTTATTTGCAAGTTAAAGATTCAAGGGAGTGGGCAGTTATTGCACAAGGCATCACTGAAATGAATGCTGAGGGTGGGTGGGAGGGGGGTGGGAAGAGAGAATCATGCTCACTTTGCAATCCAGCCAGAATTGATCTCATTGTCCTCTTCCACTATTTGAAGTAAGCATGTAAAATAATATATGCAAGAAGCCTTCGTTGCTATATTGCCAGTAGGGAATGAAGGAGAACTTCCTACTTCTTTGAATTTATTTTTTGTTTGTTTGTTTATTTATTAAGTTTAGGCACCCCCTGACTCCAACTGATTCTGGGTGGCTGTATAATAAATGTATCTACATAGGCCTTAAATTTAAAGAACTATGCATCAAAATAAGCCCTTAATTTATCTGGAATACTGATATACATTTCAAATAGCAGAGACAGACAATGAGATAGATCTTGGCCAGGTTCCAAAGAGTATCTGCATTCATTACCTAGGTTCATTCCCCATCTATTTCCAAGAAGCTGCTGCATTTAATTTGTTTTTTTAATATATATATATATATATATATATATATATATATATATATATATATATATATATATATATATATATATATATATATATATATATATATATATATATATATATATATATATAGTATGAGCAAATATTCTTTACTCCCTAAAAATAACAACCCACCCCCACCCCAGTCCTTCTCAGGCAAGGAAGGAGAATAACCTTTTCACTTTGCTGCCAGTTTTAACACATTCTGTGTAAATGAAAGATTGAGGATGATCTGGTGTTTTCCTTGGTCCACAGGTAGGTGTCACAATTGCTTTGAGAAAAGTCAACAAGCCATCATCTCTCCCCAAGCTAATCTATCTCTATCTGTAACACTAACAAAACTCTAAATCCGGATCACATCTTGTGCCACTGTATAAAAGAAGACCACAGAGCACTCTTAGATCTACAGACTATAATTACTGAACCAGAATTTTGTTGGACATTAATGTGCATTTACTGGTATAGTCTAGTTTCCCTAATGTATGTGTGATTAAAAAAGGAAAACAAAAACAAAAAAAGGAAATCTGTTTTTTCTCAGGATATCTTGACTTGATCACTTCATTACCACGGTATATACATATATACATATATATCTATATATCTATATTCTGTAGGTGTGATAGGACTTATTGTACAAACTCTTTGTAAAAGATACATACAGTAGGGATTAATTAAAGAAACTGCAAGTACTTACAAAATGAAACATATTTGATATTTATTTTTGTAATGATATAAAATCTTCTAGTAATTTATGCAAGTTGTATTGCAATGGAATCCCAAGTCTTTTGTAAATAAATTATGCCTGGTTTTTATTTGAAATGTTGATGGTTATACAATCCCTTGTTGTTTAACAAGAATTCTTTACTAATTTATATCTATAACTGTAAATAAAACAGATTAGTCTACAACAAGGTGCTGCCTTTTTATTCAATTTTACTGGTTATAAATATGCATATTTGGTAATTTATGATAATTTGCAAAGCGTTAAAGATATGTTATCTTTTGAATTTATGTGACTAAATAAAAGTTAGCTAAACTTTATTTAATTAATTTATATAGATACACAGAAATGACCAACATTTTTCATACAAAATACTGCCTTGACCCACATTTTAAGTAAATGCACTTATTTTTTTTAATCAAAAAGTAAAAAACACTCTAGGAAATCCTCCCAGTAAAAAACTACTCTCCCTCATTTCACGTGCTTTCTACTCATTTCTATAATGCACCTAAGGCATCTATCTTGGGCTTTTTTTAAAAAAAAAAGGAAAAAGAAGAAGCTCAACAGTGTCTTTTCTCCCACTCCCCCAGCAAATAATGAGAATTCCCATATAGTAAAATTTCAATAAAGAGACAAACAACCATTTATTTTCTTTTCCAAAGATAAATTGAGTGAATATAACTTAGGGTTACGAAACAAGAATAATAGCTTCTTAGACTGCCCTTTAATCAATCATACACTTATTTTTCAAGAGGCTCATCTATTTTATTCCATGATTAATAATGTTCCGGCATGAGAGCATTATTAGATCCCAGCAGGAGAGATCCTGGATGCTTTTAGCTGCTTTGCAATGGTCAGTCGGGGTTCATTACCGGCTGATATTGAACCATTTATAAAATCTTGTCTAAACATCTGCCAGCTCAGATAGGCCGATGTGTCTGAAGATGGCAAATGGCTGGAACAGTTGATATTGACAAACGGGACTCTCTCCAGTGGCTTTTTGTTCACTGAAAATTAGTGGCCTCTGGCTCAGGGGCTTGTTAGAAAGGGCATTTGAAAGTGATCTCAGATAGTTCAGACTTCAGCCAAGGGAATGTTAACTGGATAAAGAATGTGGAGGTGTGTGTGTGTGTGAGAGAGAGAGAGAGAGAGGGAGAGAGGGAGAGAGGGAGAGAGGGAGAGGGAGAGAGAGAGAGAGAGAGAGAGAGAGAGAGAGAAAGTGGAAAGAGGACTGATGGAAGGAGGAGAAGGCTGCAGCTTACAGGAAGGTTAGAAACATTTTAGGTATTTGCAGTTTAGTCCCTTGGTGCTTAGAACAGCTTAACCAAAGGATAAGTTGGTGTTGGGACAAGTTGACAAATAATGCAAGAAGGTGGGGGGGGGGGAGAGAGAGATGGAATCATCTTCTTAACATCTTACCTGAAGTTCCCACATACATAAATGACTTGGCTTTCAAAATAAGTATGTTTTAAAATACATCTTTGGATTTTAGTAAGGCAGTTAAATAGGCGCAATTAAATTTATTCAGGCTAATCCTTGTTTCTAGAAGTTATTCCAACTGATAACTGTTTCCTGCTCCATATACACAGACACAGATGAATTTATTGAAAGACTTTCCCCCTCTCTTATTTTGTAGCTTAGGAGTGCATTTGTTTGCACTTAAGAAATAATTTAGAGTACATGATATTTTATACTGCTCTGTGGGAAACAGTACAACCCCAGTCCATAGAGAAATTCAACCTCGCCCCCCCCCCCAAGCTTCAGAAAGCTTCGGCTGAATGGAAATCAAAGATGTGCCTATTTCTTTCAACTGAGTTAACATAAAAGAGTCTATATTAGGTTTGCATTCCCTCCAATTCATTTCAGTGGTAGATGGTGCCATCAGAAATTTAGTAATATTTCTACTAGCCCAGATCACAATGAGGTTTGAATTCATAAAACACCCAGCCCTGTGCATTACTGTGTGGCTGGCAAAACACATTTCTTATTAGGAATGACATGTGATGTTAAAATAATTTCATATTTAAATACAAAATGTTGGTGTCTTTGTTTTTTTTTTTTAAATCCAGGCTAAAACATCTTGAAGAAAGGTTTTGCAAAAAAAAAACCTTCCCTCCCAGCTGGGATACAAATCAGTCCTGTTAGTCAGATTATTGGGGGAAATGCTGAGACTCCTATTTAAAAAAAAAGCTTTATTTTTAATCACAGTTATTTATTTTTATAAATAACTCAAAGCCTCGAACATATCTAATACTCCTTCCTCCTTCAATTTTCCCCACATCAACCACGTGAGATGAGTTGGGCTGAGAGAAGGTGACTGGCCCGAAGTCACAGCCAATTTATATGCCTAAATTTGGACTGGAACTCACAGTTCCTGTTTTTTGGCCTGGTGCCTTAATCAATAGACCAAACTGCCTCTTTTTCTTTTTTTCTGGGGATCTTTATAAAGAAACATTTTTCCTAAGGTCTGTCGCTTACCTAATAGTTTCACCTCCCCTCTTCTGTCTTTTAGCCTCCCCTCCCCTCCTCCTCCTTGTTACACTCTGCGCTTTTTACAGGTAATATGCACGTTCCATTTGGTTTTATTTTAAATTCATTTTGTGGCAAAGATTAGGAAATCTAACGACTTTCCTTTGATGATGATTATTTCCCATGAATGATCTCGGATCTTCATAATTTACTCATCCCCCTTGCTGGAATTTAGATCTGGGATTTTTTTTTTATTTTTTTATTTTTTTTTTTCTGAAAGGAAAAGTTGGAAGACCTGAGACTGAATGATGCTTCCCTTCTTCGTTGTCACCTTTTGTCGGTTTGGTGTAACCTCGGGATCTAAACGAGAATATCAACACGGAGCCGTCCCTAATGGCAGCTCCTCTCGCCCTCCTTGCGGACTTCCTACACCGTGTAAGCGCCTTCTGAGAAGAGCCGTTACCCATTTACTGTGGTTAAGATTACCGGGCAGTTCTTCTGAACTAGAACCGCACAATCTGGTGTGTATCCGCTGCGTTTTAATGAAGGTTTAATTTAGGAATACTCTACTATATCGCCCGAAGTCTCATTTCATTCTCTTTCAACGCGCCGGTGAACTTTCTGAGGGATTCCCCCCCCCCCCGCCGCCGCCGCCTCCCCTATTAATTAGACAGACTTTATGCTTTTAAAAAGTCTGGAGACGAAGAGGACGGAGACTAGTGATGACATTAAGATGCAGTGCCAAAGGACAACGTGGCAATTGTCATATTTGGCTCCTTTTGGTTTCACTTCCCCCCCCCAACCAACCCCCATCTTCAACGAGGAAGCCATTTAGGAAATAGAATAACGGAGTTGGAAGGAACCTTGGAGGTCTCCTAGTCCAACCCCCTGCTCAGGACCGGACACCTTAAAGCATTTCAGACAAATGCTAATCCAATCTCTTCTTCAACGGCGTTCAAGAGCGATTTCATTACGGTGTTATCTCATTGCTTTGCAGCCCAGACTCGGCCCAGACAGTGGCCCAAATCTTTCACCCTTCAACTCTCTTCCCAAGCGCCTTCTCCAAGTTGCCTTTGCCTTCAGCTTCTGTCGGGTTAGCAGAACCTTCTACCGCCACTTTTTAACGAAATGCTAGACTCCGTGTCCCGTAGCTGCCTTCCTCTACCACTCTGAGGCAGAGATAAACTGGGCTGGTTGTACCAAAAGGAGCGCGGGGGGCGGGGGGGGAAAAGAAAGCTTGTCCCCTCCAATTTTCGCTGCTCTCTTTCTGCCCTGACTTCAAAGGTCAACAACGTGTGTTGCCCATAAGAGAAAACTTGTTTCTAGGAAAGAAACAGTCTGAAGGACGGAACTTGCCTGCAGCGGGGTGGGAAAGAGCGGGCCTTTTTGCCTCCCCCTCTCCAGTCAAGCGTAAGATTGTGGCCGCTTTGCTCTTTTTGGTGCTTTTGCTTGAAAAAGACCGGAACGCTGCGAGGTGGAGGGTTTGAACTCTCCAAACGGAGGCCGGGAACGGGAGGCTTCACGGGTTGCTTGTAATTGAGGCCTGCCCCCCCCACCCCCCCCAGCCGAAGATTGCTTGCCATTTATTGCAAGCGCTTCTCTCCCGCTTGCAATAAACCCCGCAGGCGATGTGCTTCGAGTCCTTTCCTAGAGTTCAGTCTTCGCCGGCGCTGCTCCTGTGTCGCTGGACTCAATGGGTCTGGCCGGGTGGATTGCACGTAACCGCGCCATTCCGTTCCCATCGACTGCAGCATCGACTTAGGAGAAAGCAGAGTTCGCCGAGGTTTACTCGGCAGCCGTGGGTAAAATCCGGATTCTGCAAGAGCGCCATGGATCTTGGCTGTTCTTTCAGAGGACGCCTTTAGTTAGGGCAGGGCTCTGATCTCGCCTCTCCAAGCGCGCGGACCGTAGCATGATGATGTGCGTACTTGTGTTAAAGGGTGTCAGATCTTTATTATTTTAGGCAGTCCGTAAAGCAGACAAACAGACA
>NC_139516.1:125556835-125871835 GCF_947247035.1 Vipera ursinii
AAGAAGAAGAAGAAGAAGAAGAAGAAGAAGAAGAAGAAGAAGAAGAAGAAGAAGAAGAAGAAGAAGAAGAAGAAGAAGAAGAAGTAGTGATCCACAGAGGCAGGTTTGCCCCTCAGCCGGAAGAGGGTAGAAGGCCGTGAGAGAGCTCGGAGGTTTGCATTCTAGGGCTGGTGAGCGTGATTTAGGCTACGCCTCGTGGAGGCTGCTCGGTTCTATTGGTCGCTGGAAAGGGGGAGGAGTTAATAGGACAGACGCCGGGAAAGAAGTCCCGTTAACTTCAGGAAGTGGAGGGGAGGACGTGGGGTTGTGTATGTAGAACTGAAAAAAGAAGGGCGGCAATACAGGTAGTCCTTGACTGACAACAGTTCATTGAGCGACCATTCAGAGTTACAACGGAACTGGGGGGGGGAAAGTGACTTATGGCCATTTTTTCACACTTACGACCCGTTGTGGTCACGTGATCAGAATAGAGACGCTTGACAACTGGTTCATATTTATGACAGTTGCAGTATCGTGCGATCCCCCTTTTGAGACCTTCTGACAAGGACAATCAATGGGAAGCCAGATTCACTTGAACAACCGTGTTACTAATTTAACAACTGCAGTGAGTCACTTAACAACCTTGGCAAGGAAGGTGGTAACGTGGGCGAAACTCACTTAACAAATGTTGCACTTAGCAACAGAAACTTTGGGCTCAATTGTGGTCGTAAGTCGAGGACAACCTGTATAGGAATGTCCACTGAAGGGTAAAAAAAAAAAACCCTCAAAGCCAGGGCTTTGATCCTCAGGCTGAGGCCCCCATCTTGATTTTTGGATTCCTCTGCAAACACCCCTATGGCAGTGGTGGGTTCAGCCAGTTCACACCACTTCGGCAGAACTGGTAGCTAACTTTTTATTGCCCAGGCCTAGAATGGACTTCCGGAAGTGGCATCCACACAGAGAACAGGTTGTTCACATATTTGAATCCCACCACTGCGCTATGGACAAGCTTTGTAGACAGCCTGGCACAAAATATCCCTCTATCCAATTGCCAAGGCTAGGACTTTTATTACAAGACTTCCAATTCTGTAACGCCAAGCCTTCAGAGGCCTATTTGCTGGGTAGAGAGATTATGGGAGTAGAAATTCAACAGGGGCTAGAGGCATCAGCAGGAAGGATAATTGGTGTTATTTCCTCCATATATTAAAACCAGATATTAGAACAATTTAATCTCTAGTGACTTCAGGACTGAAGAGATCTATAGCACTGAGAACCTAGATGCGCTGCAATGCACATTTATTCAGGAATCTTGCTGAGTGTAGCAAGATGCTGCACTGTAACAGGTAAGAGTGCCCAGGGGTTTATAATCACACCTTTAGCTATATAAAGTGTGCCTTTGTTACTGTTATATCTGCACTGCAATAGTTGGTTGATAGCATAAGATACTATAAACCACTAGTGAGAAAAGTTTGAGTGATGAGGACACTTTATATCAGAGGTCCCCAACCTTTTAAACACCATGGAGAGTGGTTCCATGGAGAGTGGTTTTTCTGCAGATCGGAGGGTGCATGGTTTCATGTACTGCCTGCATCCTGTGGATGGGGATTTGCTTGTTTGCGCGGACCGGTTTCTGGCATGCCACAGCCTAATGCCTGTCCGCAGACTGGGGGTTGGTTGCTTTATATCACCTCAGAAATTGCTACATGATGCCATGGAAGTGCAAGCTTTCTTCAGTCAAAGTCAATTCTCATTGAAAATACGGGCATATCCACACATGAGCATCCATGAGAAGACCAAGGAAGGAGATGATAAAAGGTGCATGATGACACCATCATGCCAATGCTGCAACTGATGCCAATTCAGTCATTCCATACTTATGTCCTGATGTGTGATGCAGACTGTGTGTGAATGATTTCTCATGTGCATTTTGACAGTTTAGCGGCATTGCAATTTGCTGTAAGTGCTGTTATGTTTTCTTGATAACAGTGCAGAAGTTGTTTGCTTTCATCTCCCCGTGGGATCCTTTTTAGTTCTGGGGTAACAAATATAGCTATCCAGTGTGTAGCATTCTGTGATTTGGGGAAAGAATATAGATCTGACCTACACATTCTTTAAAGCAGCCACATCCTTCTCCTGGAAACTTTCTGCTTAGGAAAAGGTGTAGCAGCTTTAAAGAGTTCCAAACCAGACCTATGTTCATACTTCCATGTGCAATTTTCTGAAATCAAACTGAACCACTTTATCGATCTAATAACTACATCCTACAGTGTTTTGCTTCTTGCAGATCAGCCAAGGTTGGCCTCAGCACCTTCATCTAGATAAGCAGTTCATGTTATAAATCTCTGTGTTGGATTAGAACCAAACAACATGTATTTTGTTCTGCATTAAGAATATTAGTCTGTGCCTGCTCCCTAGCAAATATCTGGGTATTCTGTGTGGGTAACATAATCCAGGAAAAAAACTCCCTTCTAGTCCAAAAGATGAAAAAAAGTTCTTCTCACAGATTGCTGTGTCTGTGGCTGATGGGAAACCAGATTGAGTGCCCTGCTAGTGGATTCTTTTTTTTTTCTTTTTAGGTGAGTGGGAGCAAAGCGTTCTTTCAATGAACAGCACGTTTTGGGTTTCTCAGGAAAGAGATGGGTGATGCTGACATGAGGTGGAGGTGGCAAGCCACTCCCGCTTTGCTGATCTTCATTCTCCCTCTGCCCTTCCCCCCACCTTCCCTTCCTTTCACTTCTCTTCCTGGCATGCACATTACATTTCAGTCATGCTTTGCAGCAGAATACAATATCCCCCAAAGAAGAGCACAAGCAAGATACCCTGACAGCAACCATTAGTTAAGAAAAATCCTTGCACAAGAGTATCAGCTCTAATTAAGATTCTGTTTAGCAGCCCTGGCTGGAATGTTAATATTAGCTAGGAAGAAATGCACAGGGAGGGAATGGTGGGAGACAACCATTTACACACACACACACACACACACACACACACACACACCGCTTCAAAGAGGAATGCTGGGCTTGGATGATAACAACTCTTGCTTCTGTCCAAGGTCTATCCAAGCCTGTTAGAAAGCCATTATCTCCAACAACTCCTGTACTTCATTTTCTCACCCTCCCTCTCCTCTGCCTCCTGAGTTTGGGGGCTGAGCTAGGCTGTTCCCTTGGCATTTCAGCGATGCCTGGAGCCCAGCAAAAACCAATACTCTCTGAGGGGCTTGGAGGCCGAATCAAGCTCCTCTTTCTGCCTTAGAAGGCTTGGCCCGTCCCAGCTTCTGAGACAAATATAACCCCCAATTACTTGCCTGCCCGATTAGGATCTCTTTGCTGGCGTCTCTGCACTAACTCCCTCGGGGCTGTGCTGACCCTTTTGAAGTTCTTTCCTCTTCTGCTGACACAGAAGTTTACAAGATGAAGTCAGGGGGTTACAAGGATCAACAAGGCAAACTTAGTCTGCTCTCAACACCTGGGGGGAGGAGAACAAATATGCAGAGGTGACCCACTCCTCACCGACTTCCCGGAAGACACATTTGGAGTCTGTTTGACCAAGGAATGCATCTCTCTGTTAGACCAAATCCAGCACACGATTATTGATCTTTATATTGAATGCCACCTTTGGGCAAACATTGCCAAAACACAAGAACAATGTTACCTAGAAAGAGTAACAACCTGTAAAAACACAAAAGGAGTATTAAAACTATAACACTGTAGTTATTAAATGTTAAAGATTAAAGAGAAGTGTCTCAACTCTGTCTTGAAAGCCCGAAAGGAAAACCTTGTTCCAGAAGAAGCGCATTCATGTGGTGCCATGACCTCAAATCCTTTTCAGGTAGGCCCAACAAATAAGCCATTTTTAATAGGGATGGCCTTGAAAAAGTTTTCCTGCAAATCTAGTTGTACAGGTTCATTACAAGGCAACATTAGAGTGATAAGACTGTGATACCACAGGTGGGTGAGTGCTTTGCAGCAAATAAATGATCTTAACTGAATGCCATCCAGAGTTACTGTCATGATGGTGGGCACTATATAAATCCAGCAAGTCAGTTCAAATAAATTAAAAACACATCGCTCAGGGTGCATTGGACCTGAGTAGCTAATAAATTCAAATTTAAAAAATAAACAACCAACAAATAAATGTTCTGCAATAACATTGCGAGGGTTCAGATATGATGTGACAAAGCACAGATACCAGTTGCCAACATAAAGAGAGGGACCAAGGAATTTGGATGCTTGGCAACATTTATTTTTCCGTAAGCAGAAAGTTTCATTTGTGAGGAAAAGCCTGCAAGGACACGAGCTCATTTCTGAAATACAAAATGCTAAAAGCCAGACATAAATTTAACGTCACTCTGAGGGGGGGGGTCTTTCTTCATTACTGAAGTAGTACTGTATATCTATACAGACTCAACAGAAAACTCTATCATTGTGATATGTGTTTTCCCCATTGCTGCTCCCTGTCCTGGGGGCTGAGGGCCTAACCCAGGGGTAGGCAACCTTGGCTCTTTTATGACTCATGGACTTCAACTCTAAGAATTCCTGAGCCAGCCATGCTGGATCAGGAATTCTGGGAGTTGAAGTCCACAAGTCATAAAAGAGCCAAGGTTGCCTATCCCTGGAACCAGACAATGCTAAAGGGGAAGAAGAGGAAGGGCAAGGGGAAAAATTCTACATTTCCCAGAGATATTGTCTCTGCTATCTAACAATGCAAAATTAAACATTTGGGCAAAAGTATTTTTCTTCTTTCTATTTTATTCAAAGTGTATATACAGTTTGGTGGAGCTGCTGTTTCACTTGAGGTTTCAGACCTCTGGATGGAGGGATGCAAGACAGTTGTTGTCCAGCTTCATATCCATTTGCACAATACTTTTAAGAAACTCAAGATTTTCATTCTTTTTTATAGGAACATCTATATTCCAACCTACAATCTATTAAAGTTTATCTCTCAAGTGCATTTAAATACACTACCCCCTGTTTGCCTGAAATCAGTTCACTTTTGTAGTGTATAGAACGTCTTCTATTACCAAAATTCAGCAATAAAATTGTGGTCTTTGATTGCACATGTTTTTCTTCCTTTCTTTTTTTTTAAAGTTATTAACCATTTTATCAAGGTTTGGTCTAAAATGTTTTCTAGTGAAATTGCTATATTTTTTTTAGTAGACCACCCATCTCTTTCACCTTTACTGTACTTCTGCAGATCATGGAGACTGGGAGATGAGTGTATGGGGGCGGGAAATATACTTATAGCAGAATAATAATAATAACCTACAATGGTTTAAACCCTTTGTTATGGGCAACATTAATGGATGGAAATGATCACACAGATATTGTGAAATTGTAAACAGTAGAACTGTTTCTTAAATCTTTGAAAACTAACATAGTGAACGAAGGACTCGGTTCTGTTCAGATGTTATCCTAATAATGGAGAAAGAGAACTGGACCAACTTTATCTCCACTGCAAATATTATAAATAACACATTGTCCTCTTGGTCATGTGATGATATTAGAGGTTGCATGACTGATGTTCAGGAGGATATGTCTATTCAAAACAGATCCAGCTACTCTTGTATATGGAGTACCATTAATGGTCAAATAGGACTAAAGCTTTATCATGGCAACAATTTGGAATTGTTGAAGTAATGTTTATTTGTTAAATTTATTTGCTACCCATCTTGCCATGGGCTGCTCTGGGCAGCCTATAACAATAAAAGGGGGGGGGAATATAAACAGGTAACCATAACAAGAGCAAAGAAACAAAATGATAAAAATAAACAAAGGAAGTACAATAATATGAAATTAAAGGTGGGCAGAGGCAGATCAGAAAGTACAGAGAGGAGGTGGGGTCAGGTTAGTCCAGCAGGCACCTCCAGTGATGTAGTCCCCTATTGGGTCCCCAGGCCAATCGGCAGAGCCAGGTTTTCAGGCTCTTGTGGAAGGATAGGAGGGTGGGGGCAAACCACACTCCGGAAGGCAGGATGTTCCAGAGGAGCAGCACTACAGCACATAAGTTCTTCGGGATTCTGTTAGTCAGAGTTTCCTTGACTGGCAGAATCATCAGCAGACCTCTGCTGGCACCAATAGGTTGGGCCTGTCTTAGCAGGATGAAACAGTTCATCAAGTAATCTGGATCTATGCCATGATGGGCTTTAAAAGTCATAACCAGCCCTTTGAACTGCACCTGTAAGCAAACCGGCAGCCAGTGCAACTTCTGAAGCAGTGGTGTAACTTTGGGTCCCAAAGACTGCTCATGCTGTTCACTTTGTACCAGTTGAAGCTCCCGAATGCATTTCTAGCATAGCCCCATGTAAAGTGCATTGCAGTAATCCAAACAAGAGATAACTGGGGCTTGAGTGTCAAAGTGCAGGGAGCCCTGATCTAGGAAAGGCTACAGCTGGTTCATTAACCAACCTTCTGCAAAGCTTTCCTAGTCATGACTGTCACCCGATCCTTTAGCAGGATTTGTGAGTCCAGGAAACCCCATAAATTGCAAACTGGGTCTGAACAGGGTAGTGCAATCCAGTCCAGAACTACAGATGTCAAAGATTTGGAACTTGAAGTTACATGTACCCAAAGCTACTTGGTCTTCCCAGGGTTCAGCAAAGCCCATTGTCCCCTTTCCAGGTCCCTACAGACTCTAGGCACCATGAGAGGGAAGTAACAGCATCACTTGGGTTACCAGATGTGCAGAGGTAAAGCTGAGTATCATTAGCCTATTGATGATATCTCAACCGCCTAGTGATGGATGACTTCACCCAGGGCTTATTCCAATTCCCTTCCATCATTATGTTGTGATTTTCCAACAAAACAGTCTTTCCCAGTAATCGTTGTGCTTGACTTCCATGTTTCTGCCATCATCAACTCTTCCATAGACACTGAACAGCTAACTACCTCCACAAGGCTCTGATGATTAAAACATGCTAATAATTCCAAATGACCTAATGAGGGTGTTGTAGGAAGCTTCTTAGTAATATGGACTAGCTTCTAGAAACCTTCTCCAGAGATAAACAGAGAAGGGTTCTAGATGCTAATCTGCTAATTGTGTGTAGTAAAAATATTTACAACTTCAGTGTCAGCCATTGATTGCATTTTACGTCACCTATCTCCAAGAGAAAAGTAGCTTGGAGACCAATCTTCAGCAGAAACTTTTTTTTATGAAGGATTAGGAAACTTCTATCCAAGATATAATGGGTTTGTTTGTTTGTTTGTTTGCAGCATTTTTGCATTACAGTATGTCAAAGAAAAAGGCACATACCCCAGCAGGGCATCCAAAGCATTTGGGTTTAATTCTCAATTGTGTTTCTTTCTGTCTGTAGAGCATTTTATATACTTTTTTTAATCTTATAAAGATACAATAATTTGGTCTTCAGCTACAAATAAAATTTCATTTTTCTTCCTAAACATTTATCTTGTTTTTCATTTGGCTTATAATTATGTTCTACATTATTATCATTTGTTTTCAGACATAAGATTCCCTTAAAATTTTGATTTTCGATAATGTTGAAACTGGAGGGGAGCTCTGCTAGAATTATAGCTGTCATATGGGATTCTCAATATGAAATATATTATATTTTGATTTCTAATACAGTTTTCCACTCTTATCACATTTGCTTTTTCAAAAATAGAAATGTTTCTACCAATACATACTTTTGAAACTGATAAAGTTGTAAAAGGAATGATGGATCATACAGATAAATATCATTTTCCCCTACTCTTTCTGAATATAGATGAAAAATTGTTCCTTTCCCCCCCTACCAAAATAGAGTTTATAATCTTATTTTAGCATACTCTTCCCTACAGGCTCACTCTGTTTCAGAATTTTGGGAGTTGTAGTCCCAACACATCTGGAAAGCAGCAGATTGGGAAAAGCTGTCTTTGACGATGCCTTTTCCATCCAAAGCATGCTTGATCTCCATCTCCCCATGGCATGTTGCTGTCAAGATCAACAATGGCATTTATCCCTTTGATCTTCTAGTTGTGTTGGGAAAGCCCCCTTAGTTTGGAATGGGTCAGGCACAATTTTCTGCACTTCAGGTTTGTTTAAAAATTGACTGTGGTGATGCTATAAAACCAATTTTTAGCATGTGAACAAAATTTAGTTTCCCGCTATCTTTATATCCTTCACTCCTCTTAAATATTTATATTGACTGAGTGTTTCATATCAACCTGAAGCATTTGGCAGCCAGGTTTTTTTTTATTGCTCTATTCTTCTAGGGCTTCCTTTTAGATATATTCTAGTGGCTCAGTGGGTTAGGACGCTGAGCTTGTCGATCAGAAGGTCGGCAGTTTGGCGGATCGAATCCCGAGTGCCGCGTAACAGAGTGAGCGCCTGTTACTCGTCCCAGCTTCTGCCAACCTAGCAGTTCGAAAGCATGTAAAAATGCAAGTAGAAAAATAGGGACCACTACGGTGGGAAGGTTACAGCGTACCGTGCGCCTTTGGCATCTAGTCATGCCGGCCACATGACCACGGAGACGTCCTCGGACAAGCGCTGGCTCTTCAGCTTTGAAACGGAGATGAGCACCGGCCCCTAGAGTCAGAAATGACTAGCACGCGTGTGTGGGGGAACCTTTACCTTTACCTTTTTAGTTCTTGTTGCATGGTACCTACATTTACACTGAGCTACCCCATTTATCCACGTTTCTCCTGCTTGCCACCTCCATAACATGTACCAGGGTTTTTTGTTTTTATTTAGGAGTGGGTATATTTAGAATTCAGAGGATATGTCGAAGGCACTCTTGCAAAATGGCAGCCAGGGGAGTGATTGCCAATTAACAAAATGATTATCACAGGGAATATTACAAAGTAACAAAGTACCAGACTGCTATTTGCCACCATCCTGTGGAGGTATGTTGCCCTCTTTCTAGGCAGATGAATATGTATATTTCTTTTAGGTACTGCCATCCATCATTTTTATTTTCTAAGAAAACTGATTTGAGTCCAAGAAGCAGCCTTGGAAATTGAGAAAGAGAGCGAGAGAGAGAGAGAGAGAGAGGGAAGACTAACTATTTTGTAGTATGTCCATTTTTAATTAAAAATATTTTTCAAATATAAAAGTCACATGAAGCAGGGAGCTTAAGACCCACGGCATGCGGCTTCATCGCCTGCTCCTGTCCTTTTCTTTGCCCAGATGTCTATCTACATTTCCCTTCTCAGTTTCCTTATCTATTTTTCAAATGAAGCCTTCGCCAAATGAAAGCAGCCTTACATTCTCTCTGTTCTGCACTGTCAACTCACCCTTCTTTTAACGGGCTTTAACTTGTGACCTCCCTAAGCCTCAATTCCTATCTTGTGAATCTGTTCTAGAGCCCGTTTTGTCCAAGAACTCAGGCGTAATTGGGTTGGGTTGGTTGTTACTTAGTGTATTACATGGGCCAACTACTGGGTTTTACACACCATAATTTATAACTTTGTTGTACAATGGCATTCATTGTACATTTGTTGACTGGTGGCCCCCAGGGGGAGGGCGTTCTCTGTGGGCGTGCCAGACCTGTGGAACCGCTTGAGCTCCGGATGGCCCCCGACCTTCGCTCCTTCTGGCGGGATCTAAAAACTTACTTATTTGAGCAATCCAGCCTGGTTTGATGGTTTTGGGGTTGGGTTTTTAATATGGTTTTAATTATTGTATATATCGGGCATAATTATTTAATTGTTTTTTAACTTTTGTACTTTGTTTTTTAATATTTATTGCCCTGCACAACGCCCTGAGTCCTTCGGGAGAAGGGCGGTATAAAAATTTAATAAATAAATAAAATAAATAAATAAAATAAATAAATAAATAAATAAATAAATAAATAAATAAATAAATAAATAAATAAATAAATTCATGCAATGTGATTTCATTACAGGCAACAGAAATGATACAAGGTCTGAGAACCTCGCAAAAACGTAACAGGAGAGATTGGCGGAACTGAATATGTATAGCCTGGAGGACAGAAGGGGGAAAGTGTGTGGGGGGGTGAGGGGGGGAAGCATGACTGAAACCTTTAAATATATTAAGGGTGTGAATCTGGTTCTAGAAGGCCAGTATTTTCCATATTAAGCAAGAATCAGGAGCACAGGGGCATGAGCTCAGACTGACAGGAGGGACGTTTAAAAGCAATTTTAGAAAGTTCTGCTTTGCAGAAAATGTACTGGGAGCTTGAAACCAACTTCCAGTGGTAGCAGTGGAGTCAGTCACCAGTAACTGAGTTTAAATATGCTTTGAACACATGTCCATTATCCAACAAAAATTAATAAAATAAAATAAATAAGTTAAAAAAACTCAAAGGGCAGATTCCATAGACCGCTCGGTGTTTTCTGCCGTCAGTTTTCTATATTTCTAATACACCGACCAAATCATAGGTGGTAAACCTTCCCGTAATCATCACCTGAGTTTTATGCTTTCTTCACAAAGCGTGGCCTCTTTTTTTTTCTGCCTTTAGATAATCACCAAGTTTCAAGAAGCTATTTAGAAACTTTTGTTAACTGAGAACTACCAACCCCCAAATAATGGCCACACTAAAATAACTTCAAGGGTATACAATTTGTCTCTGAAGGATGAGACAAAATGCTTTCTTTGATAAATGATGAGTTATCTTTGCCCTTCTTCACCTGGGAGTAGAGAATGCAACTGGGATCTTCTCAGGTCCAGTTTCATTCAAAGATTAAATGCAATGGTATACCTGTGTTGGCCCAGGGCCCCTAACTCCATGCAATTATGAACAATAGAAGGTAAATCCAGAGTCAACTTCTTACTTGACCTGGACACCCCTGCACCCACTGAGGATAGTACTGGTCATGACAGCCTGAGATCCAGAATTAAATTCCACGTTAAGCATGTAATTATGCTGGGGCCTCCTTGATGTAACTAAATTTAAAATGTGAAAACGTATGCGTTCAAAGCATGCACTTTTTATCTGGATTGAGAGTTGTTTCGTTTTGCTGTGCATTGTGAATGTATAAAAGCAGGAATGGCAATTGTGGAGGGGGGGGAGGAGAATGAGAAATGTTGTTTCACAACTGAAGTAATGAACCTGGGTGTCTACTACCCTTTACATCCCAACTCTAAGGTCCCAAAATCACTAGCTAAGTAATAACCAATGGAATGGTATTTCATTTGCAAAACACCTTCCCAACATGTTTTCACCATCTACAAAAATCTCATTCACTTTATCAGGAGAGGGATAATTTGCTTTTATTGCTGCTTCTATTTCTGGACATCTTTTAACATTTTCCTCCCTTAATGTCACTGCTTTGGAGCTGGCTGGCTATGTAAATCACCACTCTTATGGACGGTTCTTCCAAATCTAATGCTGTTGGTGATATGGACTGGAGTAGTAGTTTAACAGTATGAGAGAAGGCTTTCCGCCCCCAAAGTAAACACAGCGTGCTCTATGCAGTTTTGATGCAAAATACCAGTGCTAGCAGTAGTAGACACCAGCAGTATTTCTACCCCTTTTTGTTAAGTAAAAAGTGTGCTGCTATACTTCTATGGACACTCATGGGCTTAAATCCCACTAAACCAGGTGCACATTGTTCCCTCTCTCACCTCTATATATATGTAGGGCGGAATGGGACAACTCACCATGGCCAACTGAGCACAGTCAACTCACTATGGCCAACTCACCATGGCCAACTCACCATGGGATACAATTCAAGAATTTTTTATTTTTATTTATTTATTTTTATTTATTTATTTTAATTCCATTTATATCCCGCCCTTCTCCGAAGACTCAGGGCGGCTTACAAGCTTAGCAGTAGCCTTCATTCTATGTATATGCCTGCTTATTAGGGCTTTCACACACACCCCAAGCGGCATTATTACAAAGTCAGCTTAATTGCCCCCAACAATCTGGGTCCTCATTTTACCTACCTCGGAAGGATGGAAGGCTGAGTCAACCTTGAGCCTGGTGGGATGTGAACCTGCACTAATTGCAGGCAGCTGGTGTTACTTAAGGAGGCATTAGCCCACTGCTCCACCAAGGCTCATTTAATTATAATTATAATTTAATTATTTAAAATAATTACAAAACTATTTTAAGTTTGGCCAGTCAAATTTTATTTTGTCCCTTCTTTGGCATCCTTTCTTTAATGATTGTATTAGACTGCTTCTCCGATATTAGTGTAACTCTTGTCTCATGGCAAGTTGGCCGTGGTGAGTTGTCCTGTGGCGAGTTGGCTGTGGCAAGTTGTGATAGACTCTAGGGTGGAAGGGTCACATATAAATGTGAAAGCATAATTCTGTGTGAGCATAATTGTAATACAACTGGACTGTGAGAGCAGAAGTTGGTTTTAGCACACACATGCACACAAAACAACTGGGAGTAGTGATTAATTGATTTCAGAACCTCAGTAATGTGAATGGGATTTAGGACAAGACTTAGCAGCTCTCAGGATAAGCACATTATGGTAAATACTTGAGGAGAAATGAGAACTTTTAGTTCATCTTCCTGATGAGACTCATCTGGCCATAGCAAAGGATACTCACAAAAGAAAGCAGCAGGAATTGAGCAGATGGAGAGCTCAGAAGAGTGATGGATCAATAAAATTAATGGTTATGGAAGAATTTCATTGTCAGGAAACCCCAAATGAGAAATACACAAAGCATCCTTTCACAGAACTTTCTCATGACGATGAAAATATTCTACATACTAAACTTTGTTATTGAATAATAAACCCCCATTTTGCTGTTTATTACTATTTCACATTAACCAAAATCTTACAACTCAAATAAGGAATCTGGACATCAAGTGTGAGGTTTTAATTCTTTATTGTAAAAAAAAAAGGAAAGACAGAAGAAAAACAAAGTTGGTCCACTAACAACCATTTGGGGTGATAAATACAAGTCAAGGTTCCAAATTTATTTATTTATTACAAATGTGTTTATGCAGTTTTAATCATTTTACATTAAATGACTCTGAAGCAGAAAAATACAAAATTTGATTCAAAATACAATGATCTTAAAACATAGACCCAAATCATAGAAAAATATAGGTACCCTAGTGTAGTAGTTTAAATTTTAGTCATTCCTGATTGTAAAACGTATGATCACATATCCCAATGTCTGTTTAAAATTGCCTCTTTTATTGTCAGTCCTTTTGATTTAATGCCAGGGGTATAGATATCTAACTACTCATAGCTCAGTCCCTGAATCATAGATGTCAGCAGCTAGCCATGATGATGATAAAATGATAAAATGTCCATGCTGACATCACAACACAAACTTCGCCCTTTTATACATGAGCTGGCACAATATTGCATATCCATTAGAGGCAGAACATGCATGACTCATATTTCATCACTTCCACCTTATTGCCATCTCTGGTGGATGTCTCAATCCCCAAATGCAGATTGGAAAAGCCACATTTCAAAAGCTTTCTGAGTATCACAAATGATAATACAAATCTTACCTTTGATAAGAGGATATTCCAAGGGTGGCAAGTCTCGCAAGCTCTTCCTGCAGGCAAAATATAACAACATATTGAATAATGCTGCATATCAATGGTCAAATGCCCTAAATATCTGAACATTTATTGTAAAAATGATCCATTTGATATTTAACCTTTAAATGCACAAAATTAATTGTAGGTGAGAAACACTAAATTCATATTGTCAGTCTTTCCATTGAACTCATTGCTTTATTACTAAAGACTTAGAAATGTGAATCTTCCCTGCCCACTCTCTGTAATACTTTCCACATATAATCAGAAACAAATTATGGGCAAGTAACACCCAGTGTTATGTTCCACAAGTATAGCTTTCCTTAAAATTATTAATCATAAGTTCTTTCAACTGGAAAATATGGATTGGATAGGAAACCTTTTAATTGCCTGATTGTCCTGCATTCTCAAATATCAAGAGAAATGTTCATTCATATGAAGACAGAGAACAAGTATATCATCATGCTGCATACAGATTTCCCAAATGGATGAGTACGTCTTATTTGCTAGATAGTTAATTCCAGACTGCTTTTGATATGGTGATTCATCTGATGATCTTTGTGTTGAACTCCATAAGAGTAGTTACAAAATTTCATTTAAACAAGATAAAATATTAGTAGCATTTCTTAATGAGGAAAACTCTTGGTGTCTGAATTTCAGATTGCCTCATTAGAACTAGTACAACTAAAACAGGAAGGATAAACGTTGTAAAAAAGTCAGTTTGGGTCATTGTAGGAGTTGTGTTTAGAATCCCTTTCATATGGCTATAGGAATCAGTTTCACCTGGGACACAAGATATGCATTTTCTGTCACATCCATATGATTAGAATAAACATCAAGATGCATACTTTGGGGAAGAGGTGGCAAAATAATAACACTATACAATTTTTAAGGACCTTTATTTATTTATTTTTAATTTTTCTGTACCTCCAAGTCACTCTTGACTCCTAGCAAGTCTGTGGAGTTTTTGCGGCAAGATTTTTCTAAAGTGGTTTATTATCACTGTTATGTATTGGGCTCAAATGTAATACCACGTGGGTAGCTGGAGCAGCTAACGGCTCTCCAGCAACCCAGACTACAAATCTCCAGTGCTGCTATTGGCTGTCCCTAGGTGGAAATGGTTGTTTCAAACCTATTGGCTGCCGCCTAGGGGCTAGACTATAAATTGCGGCTACTTACAGCTCAGTTCTCAGTTCACATTCTGCTAGCAATAAACCATGAGTTTGCCTGAACTCACTTTCCTTTGCCAAAGAACCTGCTACACAACACTAGCAATGAAAGTGGGATCCTGCTTTCCTGAAAAGAGCTGAAGTCTATGAGGGGAAGGCAGTGCATGCTGGAGGGAAAAGGCATTTCCCCCCCCCCCTCAAGGTCGGCTAGCAAGCTATGCTAGCAACCTCATGCTCAGCGGACTAATTCCCTGAGCCCCAGAAAGCAGGATCAGAAGAAACCAGCAAAGACAGAATGCCGAAGGTCGGGAAACTTCAAGAATTTGATGTGAAGCACCCAGTGGGATGGCCATCTTATTTGTCCCAGGTAGAAAACTACCTCCGGGCAAACCAAATTGCAGAAGAAGGACTGAAGGCCGCAACGTTACTTTGCCTGTGCAGCCCAGCAACCTTTGATTTGGCCGAGAACCTCTTCGCTCTGACACCAATACAGTCGGTCTCCTATGCAGACCTCAAGAAGAAGCTAACCAAACATTTTCAGCCCAAGATGTCAGAAATAGCCTGGTGTTTCACATTTGACCAGCGAGTGCAGCAACCCGGTGAATCAGTTCAGAATTCATCACGGCCCTGAGGCAGGCTGCACACCTGTGCAAATTTTCAAATTTAGAAGAGAGACTACGAGACCGGCTCGTCTGCAGCCTACGGAACCGAACGCTTCAACAAAGATTCTTTGCCAGACTGAATTTAATGTTTTCAGAAGCACAAGATGAAGTAATGGCCAACGAAGCTACTGGGGGTGCAATTCAAACAGTCCAGCCCGCCAAAACGACAAAGCATGAAAAAACGGTCCACCACAACCATTTTCGCGCCGATTGCAGATTCTGGTCAGCCATGTGCAGGGCCTGCAGAAGGACAGGCTACATCGCAGCGCTTTGCAGAGCCCACCAGAGGGACTGGCCACCCAAACACCAGTCAGAAGATCCGACTAGGAGAGGAACTGGGGCCCAGGGTCTGGTTAGTGTGGGGTTTTTCAGAAGCCATAAAAGCATGTGTCGCACTGGGGCCCGACGCCCCCTCAAACCTAAACTCAGACTCCTGGTAGAGCTACAAGGAGTTCCATGTAAAATGGAATTGGACTCTGGCTCTGCAGTCTCCATTATTTCTCAAGACACTTTTAATTTCGTGTGTAGGCGCAGTAACAATTGGGCCAAACTGATGCCCTCAGACATAATCCTAACTAACTTTCAAAATGCTCAAGTTAAAGTTAAGGGAGAAGCCACTTTGACTGTAAAATTTAAGGGGTTTTTTGGGCACCTGGATGTCATAGTGGTAGGGGGCTAGAGAACGAGTCTCATTGGACTCGATTGGTTTGATGCCTTAGGTTTTCAGATTACTGGTATCAATCAGACACAAACTGCAAACCTTTTGTCAGTGTGCGAGGAATATGCAGACATTTTTGATTCAGCCCTAGGAACATACACAGGCCCTCCTATCTCATTTAAGCTAGATCCCAACATAGTTCCAATTAGGGTTAAGCCCCGAAGGGTCCCCTTTGCCTTAAAACATAAAATTGATTCAGAAATTGATAAGCTTGTAGAACAGGGTGTTTTACAGCCAGTTGATGGGGGGAGTGGGAAACTCCAATAATAATAATAATAATAATAATAATAATAATAATAATAATAATAATAATAATAATAATAATAATAATAATAATAATAAACCTTTATTGTCAAAGTACAACATGTGTACATTGAGATTAGCTGAGCCTCCCCCCGTGCTCTCTCCCCACAACACACAGTGACAACAAACCCTCCATCCTACCACACCATGTGAACCAACTACACCACACACCAGCCTCCCAAGTCAATTCTGCATATGTTCACAGAGATTATGTCCCATTTAAAAGCCTAACAGCCCACGGATAAAAGCTATTTTTCAGCCTGTTGGTAGTCACCCCACTTAAAGCCAACAGGGAAATTTGCATTTGTGCAGACTATAAATGCACCCTAAATAAAGCCCTCAAGCAACACGCTTACCCGGTTCCAGTGGTCAACCATATTTTAGCCTCTTTGCAAGGGGGTACTATTTTTGCTAAACTAGATTTAGCACAGGCCAATCAGCAATTGCCGGTTGATGAGGCCATAGCTGAGGCTCAGATGATTGTGACTCACAGGGGGGCTTTCAAGGTAAAATGTTTACAGTTTGGAGTCAGTGTTGCCCCAGGTATTTTCAAGGGGATCATGGAACGCACACTTAAAGGCATTCAGGGCATCTGCCCTTACTTTGATGAAGTTCTTATTGCTGGGGAATCCCCAGAAGTGTTAGCCAGCAGGCTCAGGGCTGTTCTTCAGAGGCTTCACAAAGCAGGCCTCAAATTAAAAAAGAGCAAGTGTAGTATTGGGGGTCCCTTCAACAGAATTCCTGGGATTCAGAATTGATGCTAATGGTATTCACCCTGCTGAATCCAAAGTGAAGGCCATTAAAATGGCTCCTAGGCCCTAATCCAAAGGAGAGCTACAAGCATTCTTGGGCCTCCTCAACTTCTATCACACCTTTTTTAACTAACAAGGCTGCATTAGCAGAGCCTCTGCACAGGCTCTTAGATAAGAAAGCTCCATGGAAATGGACTAGCATACATGAAAAAAGCTTCCAAGACTTAAAAGCACTATTATCAGAAAAGTCCACTGTAACTCATTACAAAGAGTCTAAACCAGTATGTCTGGCATGTGATGCATCTCCTTATGGGGTGGGGGCAGTTTTAAGTCACTTAGAAAAGAATGGAACACAGGTTCCTATAGCATTTTACTCAAGGACATTGTCCTCTGCTGAGCGCAACTATGCTCAGATTGACAAAGAGGCCCTAGCCATTATTGCTGGAATAAAAAAATTCCATGACTATTTATATGGCAGGGACTTCACGGTCTTTACAGACCACAAACCTCTGTTGGGACTTTTCACAGCAGACAAACAAAACCCCCACATACTTTCTCCAAGAATGTTGAGATGGTCTATTTTTCTATCTGCATACACTTTTAAATTGATTCACAAACCGGGCAAAGAAATGGGGCCATGCTGATGGCCTCAGCAGACTAGCAATGCCACTAATGGAACCAGATCCGGCTCCTGCTGCCAGAAGTCTGTCCATACAGGACCTGCCTGAATTTCTCCTCCATGCTGGGGACATTGCTGCTGAAACAGCTACAGATAGAACACTCAGTAGAGTACTTTCATGGGTATATACAGGCTTGTTGGATAAAAGCCCAGGTATTGAATTTCAGAATTATTTTGTCAGAAGACATGATCTGCCCACAAGGACTGCATTTTATGGGGAAACAGAGTCATAATTCCCTCCTCCCTGAGAGACAGGGTCTTACAGTCATTACATGAAGGCCATCCAGGCATTGTCAGAATGAAAGCTTTAGTAAGAAGCTACTTTTGGTGGCCTGGCCTCGACAAGGACATTGAGGCACAAGTCAATGGTTGTTATACATGCCAGCAATCTAGGCCTGAAATGCCACAGGCTCCAGTTCACAGGTGGGAGGAAACACACACTCCCTGGTCTAGAATTCACATAGACTACACTGGGCCCTTTCAGGGACAGCTCTTCCTCATAGTGGTGGACAGCCACTCCAAATGGCTGGAAGTAATTCCAGTTCCTAACATGATTACTGCTAGGACCATCCAGGTGCTGAGAAAACTCTTTGCAACACATGGGTTGCCAGATCTCTTAGTTTCAGACAATGGGGCCCAATTCACTGCTGCTGAATTTCAGGCCTTCCTTAGAGCAAATCTCATCAGACATGCAACATCTGCACCTTTTCACCCGTCTTCTAATTGGCAAGTTGAACGAATGGTGAGGACAATGAAGGAATCACTCAAGCGCATTGTAACAGGTGACTGGCATCACAGATTGGCAGATTTTTTCTACTTTGCCAGCATTCTACGCCCTGCACTGCTACAGGCAAAAGTCCTGCAGAACTGCGTTGGGGGAGGCGACTGATCACTAAACTGGAGAGGTTGCATCCAGATAGAGTGGCAGCAGAAGCCTCTCGACCAAAACCCCCTAGGGGGCTGCAAATGGGTGATTGGGTTTGGGCCAGGAACTATGGTCATGGGAATTTGTGGGTTCCTGGTAAAATTACCAAAGCATCTGGGCCCCTGTCTTATGAAGTGGGGCTGGAGGGAGGGCGAGTTGTCAGATGCCACATTGATCAACTCAGAAAACGGTTTCCAGAATGGCCACTAAGTGAGGACTGAGTCATAAGTCCCTCCCAAGGTCCTCAAACTTGCGTCCAAGCCAGTCCTCACATGGACTCTCAGACTTTTCCTTCATAACCAATAAGGAAACAGAGGGAGAAGTGGGGAGTCCGGGAATGCAACATGGATCCCCTGAAGGAGCAAGCCAATTGAACTTCAGCAACCGCTGTGCCTACTCTGCAGATCAGTCTGACTCTGGGGTGGGCCAACCTGGAGACGCCAGCCAGAGAGCATCTAATCCCCTTGACTCAGGAGCATGAAGAGACATGGGTCTACCCAGCCCACTGGGTAAGCTGGTAGACCACAAAGTGACTGGAACTCTGAGGCATTCCACTAGGGCACACAAGCCTCCTTCATATCTTGCTGATTACCGTATTTTTTGGACCATAAGATGCACTTCCCCCCCCAAAGGTGGGGGGGAAAATGAGGGTGCATCTTATGGTCCGAAGGTGATCCGTATGGCCTGCCCCAACCTCCACAAGTGGAAAGCAAGGGAGATTGCCAGGAGCACGAATTGGCACGTGCTGAGAAACACCAATCTCGTGCTCCTGCAATCTCCCTCACTCGGTTTCAGCTTCCCTTGCTACAAGAGAAAGCAGGCTGAAATGGAGCGAGGGAGATTGCCAGGAATGCGAATTGGCTGATCTCACGCTGCTGCAATCTCCCTCGCTCCGTTTCAGCCTGCTTTCTCTTGTAGCAAGGGAAGCTGAAACCAAGCGAGGGAGATTGCAGGAGTGCGAGATCGGCCGATTCGCGTTCCTGGCAATCTCCCTTGCTCCATTTCTTTCTTTTTTTAAAAATTCCATTTATATCCCGCCCTTCTCCGAAGACTCAGGGCGGCTTACAAGCTTAGCAGTAGCCTTCATTCTATGTATATGCCTGCTTATTAGGGCTTTCAGCTTGCTTTCTGCAAGAGAAAGCTGGGCCGCAAGGCCGCCTCTGTGGGTACTGCTCTAATGCGGAGAGGGAAGGACAAAGAGGGAGGGAAGGAAGAAAGGAAGGAAGGAAAGAAAGAAGGGACAATGGGAGAGGGAGGGAGAGAGAAAGAGAGAGAGAGGGAGAGAAAGAGAGGGAGAGAGAGAAGAAGAAAGAAATAGGGAAGGAGAGAAAGGGAGAGAGAGAAGGAGAAAGAAAGGGAGAGAAAGAGGGAGAGGGAAAGAGAGAGGGAGAGAAAGAAAGGGAGAGAGAGAGAAAGAGGGAGAGAGAGACAAGGGGAAAGAAAGAGGGAGGGAAATAGAGGGAGAAAGAAAAATAGAGAGGGAGAGAAATAGGGAGAGAGAGAGAAGGAGAAAGAAAGGGAGGGAAATAGAGGGAGAGAGAGAAAGAGGGAGAAATAGAAGGAAAGAGAAAAATAGGGAGAGAAAGAGGGAGAGGGAGAGAAGGAGAGAGAGAGAAAGAGGGAGAGAAAGGAGAGAGAAAGAAAGAGGGAGGGGGAGAGAGGGAGAGAAAGAGAAGGAGAGAGAGAAATTAAATTAGTAACATGATTGTTAAGTGAATCTGGTTTCCCCACTAACTTTGCTTGTCAGAAGGTTGCAAAAGGTGATCACATGACCCTGGAGCAATGTGACCATCATAAATATGAATTGATTGCCAAGCATCCGAATGTAAATCACATGACCCTGGGGATGCTGCAACAGTCATAAGTGTGAAAAATGGTCATAAGTCACTTTTTTCAGTGTCGTAACTTTGAACAGTCACTAAGTGAATTGTTGTAAGTAGAGGACTACCTGTACTTTATCAATTTTTTTTTCCTTTTTTTTGGGGGGGTCAAGTTTTTGACACCTTGCTGGGTGACTGGTGGTACTCGGACATTGCCTTGTCCTAAAAGTGGTACAGTGGATGAAAAGGTTGAAAAGCCCTGTTTTAGTATACCGGTACTATTTGGTTCAGAATACTTTTTTTCTTGTTTTCCTGCTCTAAAAACTGGGTGCGTCTTATGGTCAGGTGTGTCTTATGGTCCAAAAAATATGGTACATTGTAAAATAAAGAACTATAATGTTGCGTATTGTAACTTGTCACTGTACTACAGAAACTGGAGTTATGATGTTAACTGTTTAGTATGCTGTCAATGAAGGCCTATTCATTCAGATGCTATGATTTTAACTGTCTAGTGTGTTGGCAATGAAGCCTATTCATTCAGATGCTATAAGTTAACTTGTAACCTATATTGTTTTTTTTAAATTATTATTATTTAAGGTAGTTTTGATAATGAGTCCTGATAATTGTATTAAGACTAACTTGTGTTACAATATTGTCTGATCTAAGAGGGGAGGGGTGTTATGTATTGGGCTCAAATGTATGGGTAGCTGGAGCAGCTAACAGCTCTCCAGCAACCTAGACTACAAGTCTCCAGTGCTGCTATTGGCTGTCCCTAGGCGGAAATGGTTGCTTCAAACCTATTGGCTGGTGCCTAGGGGCTAGACCAGGGGTCAGAAACCTGAAACAGTGAAAGAGCCACTCGGAACTGGTTCCCTCACAAAAGGAAAAACTGGGAGCCGCAAAAAAATGTGTGCGCATGCGCGTACATGCGCGCATGCGCAGAACTGGGTTTGACTGAAGAGTGGAGCCAAGGCGAGATATGCACCTACCCTGCATATTTGAATTGATTGGTTGAACTTTTTTAGTCACACTTTTTTTTTTTTGACTGTACATGGCAGAGGACTGGGAGCCGCAGGATACGGCTGAAAGAGCCGCGTGCGGCTCCGGAGCCACGGGTTGCAGACCTGTGGGCTAGACTATAAATTGCGGCTACTTACAGCTCAGTTCTCAGTTCCCATTCTGCAAGCAATAAACCATGAGTTTGCCTGAACTCACTTGTCTCGCCTTCTTTCCTGCGCCAAAGAACCTGCTACACAACAATCACCTTCTTCCTAGGACTAAAAAAAGTGTGACTAGCTCAAAGTCACTCCCTAGCTTCTGTTCCTAGATTTCATTCCAGCCCCTTTAGCCACTATGTTAAATTGGCTCTCCTCAAGAGGTTGCATTAACTTGTAGTTTTGTCAGATTCTTCCTCAGCATTTTAGTTGACTTCTCTTGATTCAGAGTTTATTGCTATCTAGCTTATAATCTAAAATGATGTCTCATTGGTTCACATTAAAGGATCAGTCCCATTCCCAGAACCTTTGGATTTTGTATGTGTGAGAATTCAGGAAATCCCTCCCAAAATTCAGGAGATCCCAAAGAACCACAGGAGGAGATCCTGCTTTAGCCTTTTTAGCTATGTGGCTCTGTAGAGACTGCCCTTAAAAACATCCCATTGTTATTTGCAGGGGGTTTTCAGCGTAAATTGCTCCCTTTTCAAAAATATTTAAGCTTCTCTGTTTAGGAATTAAACCAGGGGTAGGCAACCTCAGCTCTTTTATGACTCATGGACTTCAACACCCAGAATTCCTGAGCCAGCGTGGCTGGCTCAGGAATTCTGGGAGTTGAAGTCCATGAGTCATAAAAGAGCCGAGGTTGCCTACCCCTGAATTAAACTGTAAAACCTCTGAGCAGGTTATTCCTTCTTGTCATGATACTTGATCCTTTGTATTCTTCCCTGTTCTAGGTGCATCTTTTTAAGATTTTTTTCCCTCCTGAAGCATATAGAGAAGTATTTATCTACAACGGAACACTCATGATTAAATCTATAATGATATAAGGATTTTAAATCTTAGTGTAACAAATCAGATTACCTTGCTCAGATCTGGTTCAGGTAGTCTGAAGTATTCAAAAATGCCTTCTGAATTCTTTCTCCCTCTCCCTCCCTTTTTCTCTCTATCTCTCTCTATCTCATCCATCCATTCTGGTCTCCCATATGGTTATTCCTGTAAAAATAGTCCATCATATAGAAGATAGCCTGCTTCTACTTGCCCATTCTAGGCAGAGACTAAGACACAACCAGCCACCATATCCCGAGAGAAAACCTTAAGTTTCTTCTGGAACTCCATTGAGTTGATCAGTTGTCCAGGGCAGGCCTTTCAAACAGACCCTATCGTTTCCCCAGTTTTTTTTTTAAAAAGCAAAAAGAAATGTTCTTTTCAAGAGTCAGGAAGGTGGCCAGAGTTATTTTGAGACCACTGGCATCCCTGGGCATCTCACTGAGAATTTAGAGAAGGAAGAATGTGCCCTGGAGTCATCTTTTTCTTCCCTATCACTATCTACACCAATTAAGCCTGTGTCTTCTCTTCTGACTCTTTCTGGTGAGCTTCTACCTCCGTCAGCTGGAACATTCTGCCAGCTGCTCTCATTTTCTTCTCTTATTTATCTACAATCAAATAATTAAGTCCCTCACTTATAAAGAAAGTGGAACCTACTTATTTGGTGGTAAGCCTGAATCGTAACATATTTATTGCTGAACAAACCAATGGATTTCAGTAGAAAATGGATGTGACACACTAGAACGATTTTAGGGTGAAAACTTTAGAACCAATCCAACAAAAAGTAACCCTATTATTATCTGTTACCACATAAGTAATAAGCAAAAACAGCTTGTCCCACAGATACCCAAGTCTTACATTAGCTTGTCATTGCTTCTACTCCTGGCAAGTTACTCTGCCATATGCATAACTAGATCCCAATGCCAGATTCTCAGTAATAATATATTTGGTCCTAGACTGAAGAGCAAGAAGAAGCACTGGGAGCATAGTGGGAACTATATCTTTCTTCTTCAACAACTTTTTTTCAACTCTTGACTGGAGCAAGTACTGTATTTTCTGGCGTATAAGACTACTTTTTAACCCATGAAAATCTTCTCAAAAGTCAGGGGTCGTCTTATACGCCCGGGTGCTGAAAATTTAGGGACAGGGCTGGCTGGAAAACCTGGAGTGGATCTCCCATTTAGTCTGCGCAGGGAAAGCAGGACCAATTGGAGAAGAAGCTGCAGTCTGTGATTTTTTACAGGGTTTATAGGGTTTCCTGCCTTAGCAGGGGGTTAGACTAGATGACCTCCAAGGTCCCCTCCAACTTATTATTATTATTATTATTATTATTATTATTATTATTATTATTATTGTTGTTGTTGTTGTTGTTGTTTAATCCACTTGCACTGTTTTATGTTTACATGTTTGATGACAAACAGCCTTATGTTTATAAGTGACAGTTTTCCTACTAAGCACCTGCATGTCATAAGCATTTGAATTAAAATTACCATATTAAAATCAAATCTGATGTTTTCTAATTTTTATTTAGTGTGCGTTGGAAGAGGGGTAGTCTTATATGGCGAGTATAGCCCAAACCCTATAATTTAACAGGAAATGTAGGGGGTCGTCTTATACGCCCAGTCGTCTTATACGCCGGAAAATACGGTAGATTCAAGCAAGTATGGAACTTAATGGTCAGATTTTGGTATAACTGACCTGATGTGAATTAGTTTGGATGCACAATCATTCTTAAGTTCAGGGTAACAAGCCAAGCATATTCATAGTGACCCAGAAAAACAGTGTTAAAAGTTTGATATCTGAAAGATAATCATAAAAAATGAATATCAGTTCTTGATACATTAAATAATCTATTTTTTAAAACTTTGAAAATTGGAAGTTCTTAGGGAAAATGTTCTGATTTCCAGACTTCATTGTAGAAAGCTTGGAACTGGCTTAACCAAAGACAAATAACATTAAGCAAAAATATTTCACTGATTTTCCTTTTGCTATGAAAATCAATCTCTTGGCTTAGCATTTGCTGTTTAATCTGAAGACGCTTAAACATCTATAGCTAATTCTAATGCAGAACACTTTTTACCCAGCAGTGGGAGGAGTATGTAAGTTGAATAGAAAACAATCATCAGTAACATGTAAAAATGAGCCACATCTCTCCTAAGAACAATTGTGTGCAGCTTTTCTTCCTGTTCTTTCTTGTTCATTCTAGAAATGAAAACTGTAATACAAAAAATTATATTCTTTTGCTTATTTATTTAGTTAGGTTATCTGCCCTTGGTTAAATTTTTGCATTGATTTCATATTGCTTTCTATTTTAAACTTAGTGTAGTTCTAAAGGTTTTTGTTTTTGTTTCTGCTTTTGAATATAGGTGAAAGTTATAAATGGCCACTTCCTCTTGGAATGTCCTTCACAGCCTGGATTGATTCCTCTCATATACCACAATGCCACATGAAGTTGACTAATATTTTTCTTTCAGTGGTTTCTTCACTAGTCATAGGTCAACTTCTGTATATCCTTTATGTTTTTAGACCCAGAACCCACTTTCAACAGCATTAAATCCTCTCCATCTTCTCTGCTGGGCATAGTGTAATATGTCTGCAGACAGTACTGAATAAAACACCTCCATATAGTGGTCACATGGTCTGGCACACAGAGTAATGCCCCATGGAGCATGGGAAATGGGACAGCTGCATAGTTCATGGACAGCTGTGCAAGTCCAGAGACTCTTGATGGAAATTGTGGATTGGATTGCACTGAATCCTTTGTTGGGATTGGCTACCTAAGATTATCAGGAAAATGTGAAGCTCAGTATGAGCTGTAGGACAGATTTTGTTTCCCATGTGTGCAAAGTATATCATCTTTAACTCACACAAATTGACCAGTACCTTTAGTAATATATATTTGTTGCTTTTTAGCAGATAAAGACCCAAAGCTGATAGACTGCTTTCTAACTTCAAATATCTGCCACATTACCTTATCTTCAGAGAGCTGGGCCAGTACGTAAAATTATTATGACCCTGTCACTGTCAACTCCACAATGAGCATGGCTGCAGCCATTTTTCTTCTCATTCTAGGTTGCCACATAGAAGGGAGGGAGGGGCCTTGTCCAGGTGCTTCGCTAGTCAAAATAATCTTCTGTCCCATGGGAACCAAGGTCATCTACTGCTCCTACGACCTGGGACTGGGTGTTGTATAAAAAAGCCTGCCAAATGAATATATTGGGGGACATAGTTGATTGCATAATTTTGTGGGTGGAACATTATACTTTGTAACTGGGTAATTGTTACTTGTGCATTCAGACTTGGTTTCACTTTTGACTGTGCCAATAATTTGTAACTAATAAACATGTTCTTTGAGGAATTTCTAAGCCTTGGAGTTCTGCTTTATTTGTCAATGTCAGTTGGAACCAGGACAGTTATGTTTTCCTCTTTTAGCTGCATTTTATTAAGACTTTGCTTGTCCGATAAAGTTTATTCATATTTATTTTTTCTATAATGTATAAATAAAGGTTGAAACAGCCACAGTATTTAACATTTTGCCCCCAGGCTACCTCAAGAGGAACACTTTATCAGGCTTTACAGCCAGATTCATGTTTTCACCAGGTTATGGATGCATTATTGTCTATTGCACAAAAGTACAGTGAATCATCAACAAAGTGGAAAAGAAAACAATAGTTAAAGAAATTAATTCTGAAATAGATATGCAAGACAGTCATAATGTTCTTTGTTCGTCGCTTTCAGAAAATTTTTCATCCATCCGAGTTTTACGTGAAGCAGAGGCAAAAAATATCTTTGTTGGGTCAACAAGTGGTTCATGTGCCACATTTTTCTGTCCTGGAACCAAATTCTTTCAGAGTGGCCATTTCTAATGTAATACGAGTCTTTTGCATGGCTGTCCCATGCATATAATGTGCATATCTTTAACACCCCAGTACATGGTCTATCTGAGCAGGATTCCAAGCAGCAGAGCCAAAACTTTTAGGTCTCCATAAATAGGCCAGTTTTACCAGATGTGCTTCAACAGCAGTTCCATGTTTTCATATATTTCTTTCATGCATGCAGCAAAGCCAACAGGAACTGAAGGGGATATATTGACTCTGTGTAAAAAGAGAAGATTTATTTAAAATGGTAAGGGAAAGATTAAGTTAATGGTTATTTGGGGGATTAGCAGCCAAAAATCTGTAAGATATACCTAAAAGTATTCAGGAAACTAAATCTTTTTTTATCCAGTGCTATCAGTTTAGTGCAACCACCTTTCCACCATTGAGACCAGTGTCGTTTATTTCTAGGCAGATCTTCTGTCCTTAATTGTTCAACCTGTTCTTTATTTAAAACCCTAAAAGAAAACAGGTGCCCTGGTTTGGGAAAGCAGAGCATGACTAGGGTCATGTGAACCAAACAATATAAGCAAAATGAGGGTAAAGGCTTGGGTACACCAAATATGAATCATTACTTTGGTGCTTTCCATTAAAATAATTAAATACTTTTCATTTAAAATGCTTTCAATTAAAACAATTAAGTCATGTTATTTGTTCCTTTTAGAAGGATACTGTCAAAAAGATGCCTACCCAAACTGGTAAAAGGGTTGCATCCCACCAGGCTCAAGGTTGACTCAGCCTTCCGTCCTTCCGAGGTAGGTAAAATGAGGACCCAGATTGTTGGGGGCAATTAAGCTGACTTTGTAATAATGCCGCTTGGGTGTGTGTGTGAAAGCCCTAATAAGCAGGCATATACATAGAATGAAGGCTACTGCTAAGCTTGTAAGCCACCCTGAGTCTTCAGAGAAGGGCGGGATATAAATGGAATTAAAAAAAAAATTTGTAGCAAGGTTTCTGCTCACTCCCTTTTCCCTGCCATCTCGTAACTCTGAACATGAGAATTTTAAAATAAATCAGGTGACAAACTATTAGTCTTAGGTCTATGCCAGGGGTAGGCAACCTTGGCTCTTTTTTGACTCATGGACTTCAACTCCCAGAATTCCTGAGCCAGCCATGCTGGCTCAGGAATTCTGGGAGTTGAAGTCCACGAGTCATAAAAGAACCAAGGTTGCCTACCCTTAGACTCTATGCCCTTACTCTGTTTTCTGTTAATACTTTTTCTGACATAGAACAATATTGTTTGGGAGGAGGGAAACTTCAACCAGCAGATGTATTCACTTGTAGACATTACAGTGCTAGAATGGGACCAGATGAAACCCATACTTTCCAATAGCAGGCCAGTGTTACAATCTCTGCAACCCACATGCACCTTCAAACGAAACTGTGCAAGTAAGAGGAACTGAATCTCTTTTACAAAACATTTTTTTGGCATAATGGCATACAGTATGTGCACTCATTTTGCTATAAATGGGGAGGGGGGCTATCTGCTTTAAACTTTAAGAACGTTTTCCCTGAAAAACCTATAAGGAAAAAAAATAAAAACAAAACCTTTTTAGTACAAGAACCTAAGGAGTGACTTTATATAAAAATAGAAAGGTTTTTAAAGAATCTAGGCAATCTGCTGTTTATTTTTTTAAAATATAAATTGTTTTCAGATTTATTTCAATAAAAGTAGAATGTAAAACCCATAAGTACCTACCAACTGTTACAATGCATTTTAAAAAGAATATAAATTTGTCGTTTTGCTTTGCCTGCATTTATTATCTGCTCCAGTCGAAGGACGTGCATTAGCCTTGATTCTGTTCTAATGGCATGATTTCAAGTATAACTCAGGGTCACCAGAAAGGTTACATGTGTATGTAGTTTATGTGTCATGCTAAGCCATAATTGGTGGCTCATGCATTAACCAACCAGTCCCAGTGTAGCTTACCAAAGTTCTTCTCAGATAGCAGGGATAAAAACTGTTATTCCAATTTTGTTCAACTTCCACCCTTTTCCTAAAGAGGCATTTTCTAGTAATTAACCTATACTAATAAAAGGTAAAGGCAAGAATAATTTGATTACAAGTGGAACAACATGAATCCCTTTCACTTGCTGTCATAATTGAATCTCCTCATGCAATCAGAACTGAATTCAGTAGAAAACAGGCTACTGCTTCCTGGTCTGTCTCTCCAGTATAAAATAAGCTACTAGGCCCCATACATCCTATGCAGCCATCCAACACCCCACGTGTAATCCTTCTGCCCCAATTTTGGTCTGCAAAATTTAGAGACAAAATGGCCACTTAGGGTGACCTGATTTTGTTTTTGTTTTGTTGTTGTTGTTTACTTTGGGTTTTGGTTTCGAATCAAAGAAATGTAAACAGAACATCTCTGGGAGGCAAATCCCCACTCCATCCTCAGCTTCAAAATGCTTCCTGAAATGAATAAGTTTACATTATTTGCAAACTGCCTTATCAGATGTTCCTGTCATTAACTTTCATGCTTCTGAGAACTGATTTTTAAAAAATGGTGGCTAGGAGTTTTCATAGCTAGCAATAATGGTGAAAATGGAGAGCTTTGCTTAGTAGCTCAACTTACAATGAAATATTCTGAAATGCAGGAATTTATCTGACTGAAAACTAGAGATGTACTATTTAAGCGTTGAAAGAGGTATCTATGGTTTTGGTTTCACTGCTGCCTGGAACATAATTTTTGATAAAATGGTACAATAGCTGGCCAGATACATCAATCAATCAGTGACAAAACTAGTATTAAAATGAAATTGGGTTACCATGCCCACTTGGCACCCTGTGTTTGTTCCTTTCTCCTCTCCATAACTTGTTGATGTATATTAAATTATGCATCTGCTGGCTCATGAAGTATAGAAGAAGAAGGCAATATGGAAACATCACTTCTAGCAACAGTTTCTGTCATCCTTTTTGTCAGGGTTTTTCAAACTAGGTTCCGTGGAATGCAAAGATTTCACAAGAACTTGATGTGGTTCCAGGAACAGCTAAAGAGGGGGGAAAAGTTTCACTGAAATGCTGCTAATTTTCTGTCATTCAAACTTCACATCTTGATTAGTGGTTCAAAACAACATTAATTTCAGTAGCAAAACAGGTTCTATGTCTTGAAAATGTTTAGATCAGTCCAATTCTTATATAAAATTATTCAAGCAGAGATTCCCCTTTATTGCACTTTTTCAATCAGATATTGAGAAAATGTCTCGGTTTAATTTTGTTTTCTTAATAATTACTGGGGATAGCATTTAAGAATTCAAAAGTAATGTTACTGATGAGGATGAGGATGATGACAATGACAATAACAGTAAATAGCAAACAAATGTTTTAGAAATGCTAACTTTTTTGTGTGTTTTTGATCCAATACCTTAGTCTGATAAATTTAAGACTGCAATGACCTCATATAATCTCATTGTCACAGAGCTTCATCCAGTGGGTGAATTGTGAACCACAAATGAATAACCCACAGGAAATGAGGGGTTTATTTATTTCACAGTTTTGTAACTTGACCCAAGACATAGCTTCTAGTTGGTGTACAACAGAACAAAAACATAGAAGTAATAATATATCGTTAAGAGAAAGCTTCCAGATGCCACCCAGAAACATTCAATGCTATTCAGTGGAATAGTTACTTTAACATGTAGGTAGAAAAGGCCTACTCAAATCTCTGGTGATAAGAAGCACCAAATTAGACATATGCATCCACCCTACTGCCTATCTACAATCCTATGTACAGTATATGTTCCTTACATTCCCCTGGTAAACTTTGGACTGGAACTTGACCAGGTTCATTTCTGACTAGGTTTTTTTTTAAAAAAATATTTATATTGTCTTTCGGGATAATTTGAAAAGTAAACTTTTGTGTCTTTATTCTATAAGCAGAAAGTTTGTAATTTGAAATTTGTTTATATTACTAAAGCTAAGAGTTAATTCCTGTGATAAATATCCTGAGTTTGTATCAGAAGCTGGCTCTTGTACATAATTGGCAGCATAAAACAGTTCTTTTCAACCTTGGCAGCTTTAAGGCATCTGGACGTCAACACCCAGAATTCCTGAATCAGTGTGCAATATATAAATGAGTGTCATGCCTATATTGATGTCACTTTAGCCCAAACAAACCAGATGACCTTTTCCAGTGGTTTCCTATAAATGCTAAAAAAATGCATTGCATTGCATAGCATTGAATCTATGGCAATCCACAATGGTCTCAATTGCTGCTACCCCCATAATTACAGGTTGATATTCCACTTGCAGGTAAGAGCTTAACCATGGAGGCATTGTGTCTTTGACTTACAGCCCTTGTAGATATATATCGGGTGTTGCCAAAAAGCCTAATAGAATTGAGTGGGCATGTTTGTAGGATGTCATATACAAGACTAAAGTTCTTTAAACCATAGTGCAGGTATGCCAATCTTTCCCCTTATTCCTACCACTGATGCATCTGTGTATCCATTGTTCTATTTAAAATTTGGACCCTCTCTCCCTATAGTTTTCTTTAGGGTGGCCTGATACCTAAATGTTTTAGGAAGGGCAACCCTGTGTAGTACTAGAATCCCACAGTGAGTAAATGCTCAAAATATAAGGTACATTAAGATGATACCCACAACTATGTCCCAGAAATCAAGGGAGCTAATCTTTCCATATGTATCAGAACTGAAAGAAGTCAAATTCAAAGTTGGTTGCACAATTTCCCAGTGGAGATTTTGCAAAATATAAATATCAGCTGGCATAATGACTGGCTATGGAAGTTCTTTCCTCTATGTTTACAGGAGAGAAACAAAGAATGGGTGTTGGGAAATGGCAACATACATATTCCTTGTTGAATTCTGCCTAAAGAATGGCATTCATTTGCATACTGCTAATAGGCACACCCTGTAATTTCAGCTACAGAAAATAGATGGAAATTTAATAGCAGAGGCCTGCTGTGATTTCTCATGTTAATAATAATTACTTACACTGCAGAACATTTACTAACATCTTATAAAACATTATCGTAATTAAAATAAATAATATGTGCCAAAGCCATCAAATGCTTTTCATACAGCAAGAAGGATTCAATCCACCTGTGCAGCCCAGGAAACAGACAATCCTTACCACATCCCTCTGCTATTATTTACCATTCTTGTTTTTTTATTGAAAAGTTTTACAATACAGTTTTAAAAACATAGACACCTTCCCTCCCCCTCCCCTCCCCCTTACCCCCCTTTACCCTCCCCCCCGACTTCCCAGAGCTGAATACAGAATATAGACTTTACAAACTTAAACTAAAATATGCTAACAAACTAAAAAAACACATTAAATTCTATCGCACTTTAACTCTCCATAGTCATAATTATATTACTAACAAATAACAAATAACTAATGATACATCATATAAAACCACTACTTATTCAAATGCTAAATGAAACTTTTTAGTCCCATATTTATTCTGAATATATTCAATCCATCTTCTCCATTCCACAATGTATCTCTGTTGGGATTGATCTTTCAAATATGCTGAAATCTTTGCCATTTCTGCCAAGTTAGAAACTTTCAAAGTCCACTCTTCTATAGTCGGCAGTTCTTCCTTCTTCCAATATTGTGCTACTAAAAGTCTCGCTGCCGTAATTAAATTCAACATCAACTTTGTATCTATAACAGTGGTATCTGTAATAATACCCAATAAAAACAATTGCGGAGAAAACTTTATCCTTTTCTTAAATATCTTTTGCATATTCCACCAAATTAAAGGTTAAAAAGCTTTAACCTTTTTACAAGTCCACCATATATGAAAATACGTTGCATCCTCACAGCCACACCTCCAACATTTGGGCTGGCAGTTCGGATACATACTTGCTAATTTTTTAGGGTCTAGATGCCACCTACAAAACATTTTATAAAAATTCTCTCTTACGTTTTGGGCCTGTGTAAATTTCACATTTCTAACCCAGATCTTTTCCCAAGTATCCATTGTTATAACTTCTTGAAAATTCTGGGCCCACTTTATCATGCAATCTTTAACAAGGTCCGTTTCTGAGTCAATTTCTATCAATGCATTGTATATCCTTTTAATATGTGCTTGACCTTGATCTCTAATTTGTTTTACCAAATTTTCATCAGTCATCGAAAAGCCAGCTTTCTGGTCCTCTTTTCATCTTGCCTGTAATTGCCCATACTGAAACCATGTTTGTACAATCTTTTCTTCTTTTAAGATATTATATGGCTTTATTTGCCATACATTCCTTTCTAAACTTAAAATTTCCTTATATGTAGCCTCATCATGTTTAAATCCCACATTTATATTTTCTATTGCATGTTTAGGTATTGCCCAAATTGGTATCTTATAATTTAACTTATATCTATACTTTTTCCAAACTCGCAACAGAGCATACCTTAAAATATGTATCTTAATCTGTTGTTCTTGTTCTTGTCTCATTCATCTAATTGCAGCCATGTCATTGCAGCCTCTTCTGATGGCACCTGGGACTGGTCCACTTCTGAAATTTGCTGAGATTCTTTATCCTTCTGCAAAGTAACTCCTTCAGCTCCTTGTATACTCTCCACTCGAGACTGATGCTCTCCTTTGTCATTCCTTCCTTTAAATTCTGAAGATGGTGGAGAACCTGCCTTCAAAATATTAGAATAAAAATCTCGTGCCTGCAAAACTGTATTAAGACGATATTTCATGCCTGTATACATCACTGCCATGCCTACTGGAATCTCCCATCTAAACTGAAGTTGCCGTTTCTTTAATTCATCTGCCAAAAAAAGCAAATTCTTTTCTTTTCCTTAAAATTCTTGGAGGAATCTCTTCAAAATTAAAACTTCTTGCTCAGCAACTTTAAATCTATTGTTGTAAAAGGCTTGAATGACCACATTTCT
Source organism: Vipera ursinii (assembly GCF_947247035.1). Taxonomy (NCBI): domain Eukaryota; kingdom Metazoa; phylum Chordata; class Lepidosauria; order Squamata; family Viperidae; genus Vipera; species Vipera ursinii. Next base: position 125,590,033 of record NC_139516.1, read on the forward strand.
AATTGATCTCTTTGTAAAGTAAACCACCACATCTCTAGGTAGCTTTCTTTGCCTTGAAATCCAAGAATTAACATGAAATATTTTGTCTATATCCCCCATAATATCTTCTGCTTGACGCTCCAAAACCAGTTCAAGGGCTTGTGCCAATAATTCTTTCAAATTTTCCTTAGGGTCTTCTTTCATTCCTCTAATCCTCACAGCAAACTCCATATCTCTATATTGTAACATAACTACATCATCATCAATCTTCTCCATCACATTCAATATTCTTCTGCACAGCTCTGCCTGCATGCAGGTGATCCAAAGTTAATTATTGATTGCAGGGATGGTTGCAGCATCCTGCTCTGCTCCAAAGCCTTGGAACAGAGGAGTCCCGGAGTCCGGAGCTAATTCAGGCTTCGGGGGGGTTCTCACCCTTCAACCACCAGAATTTAAGCTCTGGTGGTCTAGAGGAGCTCTACCTCTACCTAAACGCTCACCCCCCCTCTTCTCCTGAGGAGAGGGTTTCCGAGCCACCAAACAGCTGATCATCACCGTTTTTAGCTGCTCCAATGGAAAACAACAGGGCTGACGGCCGAAATGGCCGCCATCGACGGAGCCTTGCCACCTGGAAGTCCCCTATTATTTACCATTCTTGATTGAGAACTATAATTATGGCAATAACTCCCTCTGGAGTTTATCTACAGTTGTGGAGTGGCATCTCTGTGGGTGCGCCAGACCTGTGGAACCGCTTGCCGGTTGAGCTCCGGATAGCCCCCGACCTCCCCTCCTTCCGGCGTGATCTAAAAACTTATCTATTCGAGCAATCTGACCTGGTTTGATGGGTTAGGGTTGGGGTTTTAATATGTCTTTTAATTACTGTTTTAAATCTGGGCATAATATTTAATTGTTTTTTTAACTTTTGTATTTCGTTTTTATATTTATTGCCCTGTACACCGCCCTGAGTCCTTCGGGAGAAGGGCGGTATAAAAATATAATAAATAAATAATAAATAAATAAAATCTCAATGTGTCAGTTTTACCAGGTAGACCAGACAAGAAACATAACCAGATGAGCTAATTCTAGTTTATTGGAAGGTTATATTAACAGAATCTTGCAAGTCTGAAACTACAGATCTGATCTGTCTCTTTTATGCCTTGAGAAATTAGGAGGGTCTGTTCTGAATCTCTTGCCTTATCCACTATTCAGTTGTGGACAATTCTGTCTCTTATCTGACTGTTCCCTATGCAGCATATCTGGGTCCAGTCTCCCATAGTCATTCTCACATACATAATGGGAGACTGTCATTCCAAATACATTTCTTGGTATCTCTCCTCCCCATTTGAAGATCTGGGCCTCTCTGCCAATCAATGTAGCTAACTCCGAGCAAGACACACCAAGGACGTACTTTAGGATAAGGCAATAATCTGTGTTCCTAATATGGATTTCACCCAGAAGGCCATTTTACCTCTTTTTAAATCTTTCCCTTGTCAGTTTGTTCCATTGTTGAACCGCTCCTACTGTTAGGAACATTATCTCCACTTCCAATGAAAATTTACTTCTCTGTAGTTGTATTTCTATTGTTCATTTTCTACTCTTCCAGAACAATGCTGAACAATTCTACCATATTTTCTGCATGACAACCCTTCAGATACTTGAAATAGCTATATGTGTCCCTGAAGTCCTATGAACATACACAACACTTTAAATCATTCCTTGTAAGTTTTTCCTCTGAGGCCTCTTATTATCTTGGTTAATCTTTTCTGCTCCAGCTTGCTGATGATACCATTCCTAAAATATGATGCCCAGAACTAGATACAGATTGACCAATGCAAAATATAGAAAAAAAGATAAGTTATTTTGATCTTGATACTATATTTTGTTGATACAGCCTGTATCTATTGATTGCATTGTTTTGTTTGTGGAAACACCTTATTGTTGACTCATGTTCATCTTGTGTCATACCAAAGCATGGAAATACTTCTTCTGTGTACTGCTGCCCAATATGTTCCTCCTCCAATCCTACAAAATGCCTCGATTCTATGTTATTACAAAATAAATATGTACTAGAAATTACTGGGATCAAGAAAAAAATATTTCTCATCAGACTGTTACCGGTATGTGAGTGGAAGAATGGGCTAAGGTGTATTAGTTGGCTCCATCCTAAGTGATCTTGTTCTCCATTGTTGAGCATTCTGTAGACCAATATAGTAGCTATATCTTTATAGTAGTTTAAAAGGAAAAAAAATATGAAACTGGAATCACGGACATTATCAAATTTTATTCATTGCTTGGGGACAATCGCTGGCTTTTTTTTAACAATGTTATCTAGAAGTTACTGTGATAACATGAAACCAGAGTTTGCCTTCTATCAAATCTTCACAATATGTTTACACTTTAATGTCCAGATGTTTTCTTTTTACGCATAGCCTCAGCAACAACATCTGGAAGATCCTATTAAAAGAAGACTGCTATTGTTCCCTGAAGTAAGAAAGATTTAATTAAAATATGACATTCAGAAACACTAATTAATGCTGCTTTTGTTTGTAGCTGAATGTACCCTCATTTTCTAAGGGGGAAATTTGACTGATAGAAGCTGGAGGAAACACAGATAAAGGAAGCAGGCTTACATTGGGAAAGAGGAGGAGGAGGAAGAAGAGGAGGAGGAGGAGGAAGAAGTGGAGGAGGAAGAAGAAATGGAGGAGACAGCGGCAGCATGAGGCCACTTAAATACTGCCTGGTCTGAAAGAATAGAAAGAATGATGGGACATAATGTTATGCATTTCTACATTACCCATTGTGTGGTTAATGCACAATGAATGTGATTAACAAATCAGAAAACATTTACTCTATTGGATGATCTGCTTCTAGGAACAAATTTCTGATTTGCATTATTTTCAAATAGATTTTTTAAAATTTTAATTAGTTACCAGATTGGAACTAAAGCAGATGTACTTTATTACTCACCTTTCTGAGTAAGTGCTGGATTCTGTTTTCTCTTATAGTGTTCTTCAGGGTACAATGAAAATATCTATTTATTGCATTCAATATGGCTACTCCTGAGGAGGCTTGAATGGGCTTGCTTGGAGTCTTCCCCATTCAAATTAATGGGAAGAAAGACTACTACAGTATTTACGTAAACCTTGACAAAATAAAGTATGAATAACTGTAATGGTATTTGGTGCTCTGTAAACATAAATTGAAGCAATGTCCTATAGGCTACCTAAATCCTCCTGAAGTAAAATGATTGTAAAAATCTGTATTAGGGACAGGACTAAAGTCATGGTCTGGGAGGTTATACTAGGCCTCTATACTGTTTAATAAATATAATTGGTTTATATGTCCCAAAGGTGCTTTTTCAAAAGGCAATGGAACTATCTTGTTCTTTCTTGAAGATATTTCACTTCTCACCCAAAGAAGCTTCTTCAGTTCTGACTCATCCTGTAATACTGCATTCTAACCACTGCGCCACCATGGCTCTTACCCCCTGTGGACTCTGGTCATGGGCTGAGACAATTCAGAAAACTTTCTCATGTGCTAGTGGGTAGCTTGAAGTCTGAGTGGTAGCAAAATGATGTAGAGTTCGCCAATGACACTGCTCGGCTGAGAGAAAGGCGGTGATCCTACTTCTCAACATTTGTTTTCTTTCCATGCCAGGAAGCTAAGAGATCTATTGTGGTAGAATTTGCCTGGCACAGAAAAGTTTGCTGTCTTAAGCCTTATGCTTTCCTTGTTGGGCTGAGTTGTAGTCTATCTGAAGCTCTGGAAAGCTTCCCCCCCCCATAGTGCAGATAACTCTGAGCTTAATGATCCTATGGTCCACATTAATGATCCACATTGCTCTTTTTATGGAAATCCTCCTTTCCCCCTCAGCTTCCCTGCATTGGTGCAAAGGCTAGTACACTCACACTATACAGAAAGTGTGCATTAGACAATCACCTAGTAATCACATTGCAACTGGCCATTTGAAACTCATGTTAAACCTGGTCAGTATTTTGTGAATCTAATTATATTTTATTTATACTTGTCTGACTGTTTTTATTATCCTCTCTTATATGCTGGTCTTTGGCGGGTCTTCTATCTTCTATCATGATTTTTCAGGAATTCAGAAAAAAGGGATAAAATATGATGTTAGATGCAGGTTCCACCTTGAGAATTTTTGCTGTTGTTTTACTGTGATAAGATACATGTACTAATCTTTATGTCATAAGTAGACAACCTGAGAGAGACAGGCAGTTTGGTGTAGTGCTTAAGGGATAAGACTAGAAACTGGGAGATTCTAGCCTCACCTGAGGCACAATGCTAGCAGGGTGACTGGGGCCAGTCACTCTCTTTCAGCCCTAGAAAGGAGGTAATAGCAAACCAATTCCAAAATCTTGCCAAGAATCCTGCAGGCTCTTGTCCAGGCAGTCACCAGGACTCAACACTGATTTGAAGGCACTCTTTAAAAAACCATGTTAGCACCAAAGCTTCAAGGTGGTGGTTCACCTAAAGGTTCACCTTTAAAAAAATTGGAGGGCTTTAAAGAAAGAAATGGGTACTTTAAGCCTGCAGAGTGGAAAACACCAATTTGGCCTTTAAGCAAACAGAATATCAAAGTTGTAAGGGACCTTGGAGGTCTTCTAGTACAAACCTCTGCTCAAGCAGGGAACCCTATATCATTCTGGACAAATGCCTGTCCAATCTCTTCTTAAAAACACAACAATCAGGATATTTGTGTAGTGTTTGTATTTTAACAGTGTTTGTATTTTAACAGTGTTAAAATATAAAATAAGTAACGCAAGCCACCTATTTAGCAAGCTTATTTCCTCAATTTGTCCCTCACATCGAGTCATTCGTTGATTGGAACTATATCCCAGCTTTTCTCTATTGGCTCATGACAGTGAGAATTGTCCAGAGTCATTGAATAATGTGGCTGAGATCTGAACCTGGCTCTTCTTCTTCCTCATCCATACACCTTATGTATTTTCCCACGTTGGCTCATGGCCAACATTTTTTTTTCAAAATAGCAGTATCAGTTGCTTTATTGCCCTTTCTAAGCAGTTTATAGAGTCAGCACATTGCCCCAAACAATCTGGATCCTCATTTTATTGACCTTGGAAGGATGGAAGTCTGAGACAACCTTGAGCCGGTGAAATTCGAACTGCTGAACTGCTGACAGCTGGCAGTCAGCAGAAATAGCCTGCAGTGCTGCATTTTAACCACTGTGCCAGTGTTTAGCTGCAAAAAAAAGTGTATACCCATCATTATGGCTAGAAAACTGGGCTGGAAATGAATTCCAAGAGACAAAATACAAAATAGCAAAATAAAAGCCCTCGTGGTTGAGCATGAGGTTGTACCTTTGCCCCTTCCATCAATAAACAAATTCAAGTAGATCTCAAAAAATGTAAGAATTTAGAATAAAATATACCAAGACACTGGATTTACATAGATTGGATTAAAAATGTATCACAAGCAGATCATGTCTTGTTAGCACAAGTGGAAAAAGATGGAGATTGTTGTGATTCCTCTTTCCTCTTGTGTCTTTGCTTCAGAAAAGGGGCTTTTGTGAGGAAAGGGAAAGATGAGAAATCTGTAAATGTTTCCCCTCTTTAACAGAAAGCCTCTGATGGATTTTTGTGCCTTCTATGAATAGTAGAACTTGTTCTTGCAGCTTATCTGCATGCAACAGAATTCATACAGTTCCAGGGGCATCTGTGGTGATAGGAGCTAAAAAAAAATATTAAGGTGGTGAGCACAATCACACAATCAACATCTGCCTTTTAAAACATGCATATGGTCCTGTTTTAACCTGCAAAATAACAATACAAGATTCATGGCCTTGTATGTCCTCGCAGAATCCAGCCTATGTTCTCACACTGATTCTGTTCATTTTGATAGGGAAATTTGGAAAGGAAAATTTTGGGTGTAATTAAATAAACTTCCGAACAATACTGTATCTGTGCCACAAAAGCATTTTTTCTGCCAATATTTTAATCTATCAATAATTTTAGTAGCCTTGGTCTGTATTAATAATACACTTCAGCCTGGGATTAAAATATATATACTCTGGGAACATGGTTCTCTATTTTTCAGAGATGAAAATATGAAAATAGTTTCTATACTGACTCTATTTTGATATGATTCTTTCTGTTTGGTATCAGCCAAGAGGAGACCTTCTTAACACATTTCATTTCTGATCTTTTAAAACTGTCAGGGAGGAATGATTTTCAGTCACTTCAGTCTGGAGTGGATTTAAAAACTTGTCCCAAAGGTGGTAGATTAATAGATTTAAAAGGCAAGGAATTAATCTAATGCACTGATCTGTCTCCCAGCTCATAACTTACAGTATAACTGTCACAAGATTATGGCAGTTCTCCAATGAAACAAAGTACTTACATTTGATTTTGCAATAATAAAGCATTTCACTGACCATTACAATTTCTACTTTAATACATAATTATTTATATTCTAGAAGCAAATACCACAGAGAGTTTTAAAGACTTAAAGAGCATATAATAGTCATAGTAGTTATATGGAATGTATATTGGCTAGACTTTAATTACGAGAAATAAAATGAACTAGGGCATAATAAGGCTCTTGGTTTTTAAAACCATCTTTCAAAAGACAGCCAACACTAACACTTTCATTGGTTGCCACTGTTGTTAGGAAGTGCCATTTATATAGAATGATAGAATGGAGCTGCAAGAAATATTTATTTATTTTATTTTTTTATTATGGCTGCTCTGAGTTGCTGGGCCAGATTTATTTTTAAAACAATCACTCTCATTTGAAAACCAAAATCTTCTGACTGCTAAAGTCCCAGATTGGTGGCAAGTAAAATAAGATCCCCATTGTTTTGTTTGTTTGTGTTTTGCAATGTTTTTACTGCAAACTATTCTTTCTTGGTTCCATCTTATCCATAGTATGGGCAAGATACAATACCTCCATATCCCCTGGTAAGCCTTCCCAGGAAAATTCATAGAAAATGCTTTCAACAGTATGAAGGATTGTATATTCTTCTTTCTACCATTCACCTGAAATTTGATAGGATCATGCAAAGTTGTTCTACCAATGTTCTACACCAGCTTTTCCTAACTAAATGTTCTCTACCTGTGTTGGAACTACAAATCCCCAAAGCTTCAGCTAGCAAGGCCAGCAGCTGTAAGAAATCTCTTAGGTACAAAGAGACAAAGGGATAGGGATTATTTTGCTTAGAAAATGAATGTCTAAGAGGAACAAGAGAATAGCTGGCATGGCTATATTTCAGATGATAAGACTGACATCTGACTATTCATACAACAGTTAGGTGGTGTGCCACTCAGTCAATCATGATTAGGAGATTCACTCCTTACATGTAGAGAATTAGCATGGTGGGGAGAAAGCCATATACCTGACTCATTTCCTTAAGTATATGATCTTGTTTGAAAATGAACTGGACAAGATATTCAGCTGTGCTGACGGTACATTTTATCCTCCACAAGATGCCACTTGAATGGGGAGGGGCCTCCATGTTGCTTGTAGTTGCTTGTAGCTACTACAAGCAATTTTATTGGAGTGAAGAGGAAATATCTTCTGGTTGAACTTCTAATGGACTCTAATGGGCTCTCCTGTCCATTCCATTATCACAAGGCTTTGGCATGTTTGGACATACCTCTGTGTCCACTACTGTACCTTGAAACATGTTGCTATTTGGGACTTGACCTGTGTTGTGATGACTATTCTCCACTGATTGATTGGTCTTTTCTGCAAATATGAAGCATCTTCAGCTTCCTAGATTTCAGTAGGAGATCTGGACTGGATTTTACTTACTTGTGTTTATCTTGGCTATTTTTGAAACAGTGTTTTAAGTCTTATTTTTAAAATGGAAAAAGACAATTGAGATAAATATGTTGTCCTCCCTCCCCATTCAAAACATCTTCATTTCCCCCCCCCCTGTCTTCTAAAATGCTTTTGTTAAGACCTTCCTTTTCCCAAAGAAATGAACCCACAACAAGCTTGGGGCCTTAAGAGCTGTACTTACACGCACTGTTGTTCACCAGAGAGAGTAGACACCATTCCCCACAAGACTTTGGTTTGCACACATCCTTCTTTCCCAGCTTCCACTCACAGATGCATTTTAATATGATTTCCACTTAAAAGAAATACAACTACCTGCTTATTTTCCCCTTTAACATGTTAAAAAATAAAACGCTTGTAGGAAAAGAAGTGTGTGTGGGGGAAATAAACATTGCATAACAAAGTGTTCTGTAGCTGTCAGCAAGGGCTTTGGAAATAAAACATTTCCCTCCCAACCCACAATTGGCTGACAATCGGCACATAATGAATAATAGCTCTTGGGGACCAGCCGCAAAAGATGTGTGGGAAAACTTTAATTAAAAGCTTGTCAGTACAATTTTACCTGGGTGACATCATCTGACTGAAATCTTGCTGCTGGGCTTTGTTGTCTGTTGAATCACAGGTAGCTGGCTTGTTTTGCTGACAGCAAACAATTCAAAAAATATTTTAGAACACTGGGGGGGGGGGAAGAGGTTTAGCTGCCAGTGGAATCCAAGCCATTCACTGTGGTGTAATTTTCTAATTAGCAGTTGCAGAAGTCTCCTGCTTGCCTTCACTCCTGGAAGTGCAGAGTGACAACTGAATCTGGGTAGCATTCCATTATTATCTCCACTGATACTCTTCCCCAATACTGTGCACATCAAATGGGTCGTGATGAAGCTGGTGTGGTGCGTGGGTGGGTGTGGGTGTGGGTGTGTCCAACCTAGAGCAGCATTCTGTTTACAACAGCAGCCAAGCTGATGGAAGGACCTGGAAGAAGAGTCCTTTCCCTATTGCACGTAGGCATATTGCCCTAAATATAAGGTAAAGGTAAAGGTTCCCCCGCACATGCGTGCTAGTCGTTTCCAGCTCTAGGAGCCGGTGCTCATCTCCATTTCAAAGCCAAAGATCCAGTGCTTGTCCGAGGACGTCTCCGTGGTCATGTGGCCGGCATGACTAGACGCCAAAGGCGCATGGAATGCTATTACCTTCCCACCATAGTGGTCCCTATTTTTCTACTTGCATTTGTTACGTGCTTTCGAACTGCTAGGTTGGCAGAAGCTGAGACGAGTAACAGGCACTCACTCTGTTACGCGGCACTCAGGATTCAACCCGCCAAACTGCCGACCTTCTGATCGACAAGCTCAGCATCCTATTATAAGGCTATTCTGAGCTATACGGCCTCTAGAATGGGAAGATGACATTGAGGCATTATGGACAATAAATTGCAGACATTCAACTAAAATCTGAACTCAAATAAAATTTTAATCCCTTTTCTTAAAAAAGGGGGAACTAACTGAACAACTGTTTTTAAATGAAGTTCATATAGTAACTATGCATAAATTACATATTTGGGAGAATTTGTGAAACATATTACTGATGATGATGCTCAGTTTCTCTGAAGTGAAGCAGTAGGAAATAGAAGGCACAGTTTTTAAACATTTTAAACTGTATTTTAATGATAATGTTTGAATTACTGTATGCTGATGTTTAGGGTACTGTTTGAACTGAGCGCATGGCCCAGAGTCACATGCGTGAGATGGGAAGCTAATATACATTCAGTAAATAAATTAAATGGAGGCAGTTTGGTATAGAGGTTAAGGGAGGGTGTTAGAAACTGGGAAACCATGAGTTCTGGTCCTGACTTACACACAAAGCCAGCTGGGTGATCTTAAGCCAGTCACTTTCTCTCAGCCCTAGGAAGGAGGCAATGGCAAACCACTTCCAAAACACTTTGCCAAGAAAACTACAAGGACGTGGCTAGGTAGTTGCCAAGAGTCAACAATGACTCAAAGGCAAATACATACATACATACATACATACATACATACATACATACATACACACATACATACATACATAAATGCATGCATACATACATTTCATTAATGTACATTTAAACTGATATTTATTTGTTTAGCTTGTTTTTACAACCGGGGCAAAAAGGTGTTACAAAATCACCATGGCTCATTTGCTATTAAACAGTAATGGTAAATGTTAGTGAATTTGCAGCTTCCATCTTATTTTGTTAATGCAAATAGAGCTGGTTTAACTTATATTAAATTGTGGCTTTCAGGAAATGTGTAAATCAAGTATTGTTCTTTGAGTACTGCCCTTTTGTTCCCCTGCAGTGGCTACCGTAGGCCTGAGTTTCAGAAATTGTCCCTCAAGGTAAAGCTCCCAATTGTAGGATCACTTTTTTAATTTAATTTCCAGCCAAAACCCTTCAACCAAACTGCTGTCAAATCTGCAATCATCTGGGGGCTCTAAGAGGTGTTCCACCCCATCCCCAGATCCAGTAAGTCCCAAAATCAACTTCTGATTGTGAACAGATCAATAAACAGTTTTTGCTTTGTTATATTTAATGGCACCAAAGCTAAATAGTTCTACTTTACTTTATGCATTAATACAAAAACCATACTGTACAAAACCAGATTTACAGAGATTCAAAGATAATTTTATATAGCACTAACTACTGAATTCAATGAGCTGGAATCTCTGTGTCTGGAGGCTTGCTGAATATCTCTCTCCCTCATCCCAACAGTTTCCTTAGAGGGGGCAATACTTTTCAGCCACATAGTATGCAGACAGTGAGTCCAATTCTTCCTTTGGCAAGAATGCTCACACCACAGCTGCCTTGCAGAAACGTGTCATTTCTGGTGACTTGCACTCTCTTGATCTTGGATCAAGGCACAGTGGTTAAAATGCAGTATTGCAGGCTAACTCTACCCATTGCCAGGAGTTCAATTCTGACTCGGCCTTCCATCCTTCCGAGGTCGTTATTGTTGGGAGCAATATGCTGACTCTGTAACCTGCTTAGAGAGGGCTGCAAAGCACTATGAAGCAGTATATAACTATTGCTATTTGCTGATTCCTCTAGATAAGAGCTTTTCAACCCTTTTGCAGATTGTACCGCTTTTAGGACATGGCAATATTTGAGTATTCCCCAGTGCTTAGTAAGGTGTCAAAAACTTGATGACTAAAAAAAAAGGGGGGGGGATTTTGGGTTTTATTGATTAGATTCATTTATTGTTATAGAAATGGCTAGTTTATAATATTATGGAAAAGTAAAAAGTTGAAGTTCAGTGTTAATGCTTCCTCCCCACTGTGTCCTACTATTTGCTTTTGTATTTTTGTATTTTATTCTATAATCTAATAAAATATTACAAACTGTAGAAAAGAAAGGAAAAAAGTACCAATTTTAATTTCTTCGTGGCTGTTCCTTTACTGAATCACTTTCCCTTTGCACTGACAAATGTATGATAAATTTATCCATGTTTATTAATATGCACCACTATCAGCTAGCTCAGGGGTCTTCAAACTTGGCACTTTTAAGACTTGTGGACTTCAACTCCCAGAATTCCTCAGCCATCATAGCTGGTTGAGGAATTCTGGGAGTTGAAGTCCACAGATTTTAACGTTGCTAAGTTTGTAGACCCCTGAGCTAGCATTCTTCCTCTCTCCTTTCTGAGCTCTTTCCACAGTGTAATAAGAATGCACCCCCCAATCTCTTCCCTGTACCCTTAAAGACACAGGAATCAAGTGCATAGCAAGAAATGCTCACAAAATAAAGAAAGACATAAACTCCATTTTTTTCCCTTTAAGCTGCCTCAGGCGTGTCACATATCACAATGTTGTAATGTTAGACTGAAAGGCTCAAGCAATTGCAAAAGGCTTTAGCTTTAAATTAAGCCTGTTTACCTTCAAAGAACTTTCTAAATGCCATAGACAAACTCAATTAAAGGGGGTAAACTAATTACATTTGTTTAAAAGGATTAAACCTTTCCCTGTTGTCTTTTTTTCCCTTTCCCACCCAAACCACCTCCTTTTATAGCCTCTCATCTCCTCCCTCCCCCCTGCTCTTTTTCTTCAGTTCACCTCCAGCTCCAAACTGCTTCCGGAAGCATCAATCAGCTGGAGCCCTACTGGCTCCTGGGGCTTCTGTTGAGCTCAGACAGTCCTGCAGTTGCAGCTGCCTCTTCCTCAGGCTTGGGTCGCTTCAGCTCATTTCCCTCCCCTACTACACTTCTCTAGGACAGTCGCATATCACCTGCCGCATGGCAAAGTCCCACAGGTGGTACACGTACCACCAGTTGAAAAGTCCTGCTCTAGATCTGGTCAACTCCTTGTCAGCTCTTCGGCTCTGCCTAATCCTGGTCCATTTTTTCAGCAACCCCACAGTGTGTTCTTCTGGCTCTTTTGGTCTCAATCCTCTCTTCAGCTGAGGCACTGAGTCCTTTGCTGACTGATCGACTTCCTTAAACTGCATTTGTAGGCAGGTACACCAGCTGGGTATATGCAGAGGAAAAACCCTTGAGCCTTTTATCTTACTTCTTACTCACAAGTATTTTTACTTTCTATCTTACATCCCCTTTGTCTTATCTCTGACTCATGAGTAAACTTATCTCACTTTAAAGCTTTATCTCTCCTATCTCCTTTAGCTCTCAATTTTTTTTCTCACTCTCTTAAATCTCCACCACTGTAAAGAGGGTGGCCCGAGTGCCACTGATTGCCCATTGTCTCTGATTAAATGATTGCTTCTTGCTAAATGAGCAGAAGCTGCTAAAGAATTGTGTTAGGAAAAAGAGAAGAGCTATGCAATTGTTGACTTATTACCGCAAGGAACCAAAAGAGATGCTAGCCAATAGAGAAGAGTTAGCATAAGAAGTGAAGGAAGAGGAACACTGGCTTTTTGTAATTAACAGATGAAAATTTGGTCAATGTGCAGATTTTCTAAAGGCCATCCAAAGCTTTTTGGTATAGGACCCAGTGTGCCAATAACTACAGGGACTACCATTGCTGGTTTATGGCATAATCTTCACCTTTGTTTTTCAGATCATGATACTTTGTAATCTTATTCTATTCTTTTAACTTCAGTTCTACTATCCCCTGATATTGCCACATCAATTATGCACACTTTCATCTTTTCCACTATAGTAATATTCGGTTTCTTATGAGCCAAGATTTTATCAGTCTGTACTTGGAAATCCCACAATAATTTAATAGGCTCATTTTTAACTGCTTTTTCAACTGTATCTTCCCACCAATTTTTCATTATTGGCACATGATAATTTTCATAGAAACATTTTGAAGTCTGTATTAAATTGTTTATAATTAGTTTGTGCAACCGCTTGCATGAGCTGCTAATAGGATCTATTGTTTCTTCTGCACATTCTGCACTTTGAATCATTTGATGATTTTTCAAATCTGGCTTTGATTGCATTGGTTTAAGTAGCCTGCTTTTGAGCAGCCAAAATCACTTTCCCATTTAACTATGGTAGAAATTGAGAATGTAATGTTTTTCCCTGCCAGCACTCTGTTCATGTTTTTATTACATTATTTCAATATTCATGTTTTATTTCTTATACATTCAGAAAGTTTCAAATCCCCCCATTTTTATTAGTTTATCAAAATATAAAATACAAAGACAAATAAAAATAGTAGGAAAGTAGAGAGGAAAAAGAGAAGAGGAAAAAATGTAGGGTAAAATGCGGAAAGAAAGAAAAGCATTGACTTCCAACCCTTTTTAGCACAGTAAAATAAGATAATAACATGCAGCCTCAAGTTTTTACTTTTACATAAAAGGCAAATGCAAATTTAACAGAATTAACGCATTAACACAGAATAGTTTCAAATCCTGAGTAGCAATTGTCTTACCATATTCTGTATTCATTAAATCTAATAAACACTGGTTTTAGTTTTTAGCACAAAATGTTAAAAGGGATTCAGACAAATTGAGATAAGTCTAGAGAAGGGTAGAGAGGTATCAGAGGTACTTCAAAGCAGGGCTTTTCAACCATTTCACCCATTGTACCACTTTTAGGATATGGCAACATCCGAGTATCACCAGTCGCTTCGCAAGGTGTCAAAAACCTGATGACCATAAAAAAAAGAAAAAAAAAGTGATGAAGTACAGGTAGTCCTCGACTTACAACAGTTTGCTTAGTGACTGTTCAGAGTTACAATGGCACTGAAAAAAGTGCCCCCAAGCCACAGCCGAGCAAGACATCTGCCTGCCTGCCCACCCAGCGGCACTCTTCCTCCTCTCGGAGGTTTTCATTATTGTGAGCATTTCTGTTGAAGATTGGCAGTGGGGGTGGGATGGGGGGTGTTTGGTTTTTATTCCCCCCTGTCTGCTGGGTGGTTGCAGCAGGTTTTGGTCACTTCACATGACCCTGGGACACTGTGACCGTCATAAATATGAATCAGTTGCCAAGCATCTGAATGTAAATCACAAGACCCTGGAGATGCTGCAACATTCCAGCTGATCGGTGCTTCTTCTGGGCTCACAGAAGCACCAGGATCAGCGCTGAGCTACAGCTGGAGCCTGGCACTGATCCTGGCACTTCCGCTGAGCCCTGACAGCCCTGCAGCTCCAGCCATCTCTCACTCAAGCTTTCGTGGTGCTGCCACCGGTTCAGCTCATTCCCCTCCCCCACTACCACTTTTCTAGGATGGTGCCAATGTACCACAGGTGGTACCTGTACCACTGGTTGAAAAGCCCTGCTTCAAAGCATTAGAAGCTAAATGAAGGTATTAAAAGTGTTATGTATTGAGCTTTTGGGAAATACCTTACCACGTGTATGCTGGAAAGCTAACGGTTCTCCAGCAACACAGATAGGACTTTCCAGTCCTGGCTGCAGTCAACTTGGCGGGAATGATGGGTTCAATCTGATTGGTTGTTTAGACTATGGGAGACTATATAAAGACTGCATGGTTACCCTTAATCCTCAGTACAGCTATAGTTATGAATAAATCAACTATTCTTCTGTACTCATCTGCCTGGTGTCTTTCCTGCTCGTCCGAACCCGAAACATAACAAAAAGTATTTTAAGGTACTAAATCAAATCAAGAAAAAGGGAAGGAAATGGAGATTTTTAACAATGAGAAGAGCCGTGTATACTGTAGCATTCTTGAAACAATTTGTTTCAAAGTACAGGACACAGAATAATTGGTCGAAATTATAGGAAGGCCTTTAAAAAAGGCTTTCTAACATTCAATCAGTTACACAGAGTATGTCATGAGGTCCTCTACACTGGATGGGTTTAAATGCATGATAGACAGTCATCTGTTCATGATGTTTTAATTTGGATTTCTGTATTGAAAAAGTCTTGTATTTGATAGCTTAAATAACCCCTTCTAGTTATATGATTTTATACATCAAGCTCTAATGAAGGCCTTGTTTACACTTGTAGTTGAACGCTATACAACCATGCTATGATAAGAGCAATATTCCCCCTTGGCCCCATGATGTTGCTTATTAATTATATGCAGCTGGATTTTCCTCAGGTATGAGTCACTGCAGAATCACTTAGGATCACAATAAGCACCAATTAAAGCCACGTTTAACCCCAAAGGGTAAACTTGGCTCCCAAATTTTTGTTGTTGTTGTTACTAGGGAAAGTCTTGCTCAAATGATTTGGCCATGCATGTAGTCTATTTAGGTTGCCTCCTGGAGTAATAAAAGTCCTTTTTGGGTATCCAACATTACCTTCATTATTCGTATCATGGTATCAACAAGTTTTCATCTGGATGATGGAATAAGATGGCTAAATCGAGTCCCAACAATTCATTTGCCATGGGAACTCAAAGATAACATGAACTTAGATTTATTACTAATAATTAAAACCTGGCCATTGCTCAAATGATTTGTAGTCATTAAGGAGCATGCTTAACAGTTAAAAGCAGATTAACCTATTTTCTCTTGCTATAAGCTAGTGGTGTAAGAAGCATTGCATGAAGTCAAATGAATGTGTGGGAGAATATGTGGGAAAGACTTGAATAAACCTGTAGAGATCAGGTAGAAGATTTCCATTGAAGTTCTTATCTGTGGAACAATCATACTTTGAAAGGGTGTTGGTTTCTGAATTCACCATTCCAGGCTTCAGTTGCTGTGTGGTCTCTAAATATATTGCTGTCAAAAAATGGAGAGTCTTGAAAATAATTAAAATATCAACATCAGCAATAAATGGTGATTAGGAGTGGAGAGTGTACAGCAGTACTGCATCATTAATCTATATATGATAAACACGGACAAGATTTTGAAATTCAGTGCCAGATTTCAAAGTTTTAATGTTCAAATCTGATTTTTCACATCAGTTTTAGAATTTTAAAACTACACACACATGCATCCACAGATATTTACATTGTTCCCTTTTAAAAAATCATTAAATTACGTTCCAGAGCATATGAGGTCTTTGGAGACATGCCAGGAGTTGCTTTGCAGAGTAAGATCAGCAGCATATAAATTGAATAAATGAATAAACAAATGAATGAATAAACAAATAAACACATAAAAAATAAATAAGTTCTTCACCCAGTGGTCTTTTTTTCTCTCCTCTATCTTTGGTGGCAGTATTTCTTTGGATGGATATTTACCATTTATTTGTGTCTAACTCGCCTTTATTATTTTTACAAATAGTTCAAGGCAGTGAACACATCCTTTCTCCTCCTACTTTCCCCACAATAACACTTAGAGGTGAGTTAAGTTCAGAAAGAGTGATTGGCCCTAAGTCACCCAGCCAGCTGTCATGGTTAGGGAGCTACTCAAATTCACGATCTGCCGCTTTCTAGCCTGGTGCCTTAACCACTAGAGCAGGGGTGTCAAACTCGCAACATCACGTGACTTGTCGCGATGTATCATGACTTTTTTTTCCCATTGTTGGCAATGGGGTAGGCGCGGTTTTGCCATGGCGCATCCGGGCCACGGGCTGGCAGTTTGATACCTCTGCACTAGAGCCAAATGGTTTTGCCATCAGAGGTGTAATGAAATAAATACACCTGAGTGATTGGATCTGATTTATGATTATGGTGCAAATAGGAGATAGTAACTAGTCCTAGTGCTTATTTAGTGAGCTTTATGATTGAGAAATGATTGCTGATCTACATCAGAGAGATAATTGTTACTTTGCACTATATGTAAAGCTGCTCTTCAGAGAAAAACAGTGCTCTGACAAGATCATATGCATAATTGTGGCAACAAAATTCTGTTTGTTCAACAGTACTTTAAAAACAGGAAGACAGTGGAAATAGATAGTTTGTGGTGGGGGGAAAGAGGATATTACGAGGAAGGAAAAATAATCATATTCCATCAATTATGCATTAGCCTGATGAGTTCATCTCTCTTTCTATATCTGAACGAAGTTTTTAGAGTGCTACCTGAAGCCCCATTTGAGGACTACTTAGAAGAGTGGGTGGCGCGTATTAATTCACATGCACCACTCACATTGTTAAGCAAGCTCTTTTATATCTTAAAAAATGTTTTGCAACATGTAATGATTTTTTATGTAAGGCTACTTTAATAAAAACATTCATGTTTTGGTGACTTTTTTTTGCTGTTCTTTTATATATGTAACAGTAGACAAAGACCAGAAGACAGCCATGGTGATAGATACAGTGGTGCCAAGTGACAGCAACACCAGGAAGAAGGAGTATGAGAAAATGGAGAAGTACCACAACCTTAAGGAGGAAGTGGAGCAACTGTGGAAAGTAAAGGCCAAAGTGGTCCCAGTAGTGGTAGGAGCATTCAGGGCTGTAACTCCTGAGCTGGAACAGTGATTCCAACAGATCTTAGGAAAGTCATCAGAGCTCTGTCCAGAAGAGGACCCCAAACTGAGGAAGAGCAGCCATAAGGTTGAAGACCAACCATATATGTATTCAACAAAAGTTGAATGGCCATTGTAAATGTCAATGGGGAAAGCAAATGTGCCAGTTTTAATGCAAATCACCATGTTTCTTAACACCTGTCTTCTTTGTTTGCTGAACCTCACTGAGTTAATCCTGAAATTTCTTCCGCTGGTCCTGCAAAATCAAATGTGATTTATGACAGCTGGAATTCCTTATGGGTTACTTGGGTTTGTTTGTTTGTTGTTTTTTTTCTGTGAATTTGCTGAGGGGGTCTCTTTACTTTGGGATCTGGTAACAAGCAAAGTAAAAGTTTCTTCACAATCTTGGCTTCCTGATAGAACGTAGCATTTCAAATTTAAAAAGAGTATAATTTGCTATTCATATCTGAATTTTTAACTAAAAAAATACCCATGTTCATATCCAGATCACTGGCCTATTGTGAATAGATTGGAAATGAAATAGGAACTGGAAAACAAAAGTAAAACATGATCAGGTGATCTGTTTGATTGAAGCAAGAAACAAGGTAATAAAAAATTCTAAATTCCATCTGGAAAATATTCCTGCTTAAAGGTAAAGGTTCCCCCGCATATGCGTGTTAGTTGTTTCCAATTCTAGGGGCCAGTGCTCATCTCCGTTTCAAAGCTGAAGAGCCAAGGACGTCTCCGTGGTCATGTGGCCGGCATGACTAGATGCCAAAGATGCACGGAACGCTGTTACCTTCCCACCGTAGTGGTCCCTATTTTTCTACTTGCATTTTTACGTTCTTTCGAACTGCTAGGTTGGCAGAAGCTGGGACGAGTAACAGGCGCTCACTCTGTTACGCGGCACTCGGGATTCGACCCACCAAACTGCCAACCATCTGATCGACAAGCTCAGCGTCCTAACCCACTGAGCCACCGCATCCCTTATTCCTGCTTACCTTACACTATATAATTATACAAACAAACCAGTTCCCATTAACACTTAACTATGGCCATGCTAGAGAAAGATGATGGGAACTAGACTCCATTAATACCTTTAAGAACACATTTACCATTCCTATCATTAAGGAAGAACAGGGCTAGACCAATTGGCAGATTGACTTGTATTGGGCAGCTTCTTACCTGAAAGAGGAAATTTTACAGATACATATAGGTACAGTAGTTACAATCTAGATCTACTTATATCTGGACCAGGCAATGAATTTTCCTTCATATCCCTCTGGACCTTTGATTTTAGAAAGGTGACTTATTTTCTGCAATATTATTTAAATATAAACATATTAAAATGCAGATTTTTGTGGTATAACAACAGAGGGGCTGAAAGTTGAGGTTCTCAAGATGAATGTTGCAACCCAGGTAACATTTTATGGCTTTGTGCATTCCTGCAGAAATACATGTGGCTCCTAGTGTTCTACTATTCAAGGGCATCTAAATGTTTGTGGATGTATTCACACCTCTTTTAACCCCAAATTCCACTTTGCTCTCTCTTTGTCGTTGCTGAAGCTTAATCCTGATCTCCTTGTACATGTTTGTGAGCATATCTTTAACTTCCTGAAATACACTGTCCCCATCCCAACCCAGTTGTTTATTCAAAAACAAGCTGCTTACACCTTCCAATTGCTTCACAACGGAGGAAGATCTCTATTGCTTACTTTCACATTTGTAGCTGTATAGCCTAAGTGGCATTTGTCCACAATGAAAATGTGCATCTTTGGGTCTTTGGAAAGTTACTTTGAATAATACACGTTGAAAGGAAACCTAAAAATGTGTGTGGGCTGAATGGATCTAAATAAATAAGTAAGTGGTTCAGTTTCTATAATCATAAAAAAGTGGGATGAGGAAACATAAATTCAGTGTATAAAAACTTGCTAATGACAGTGTGTTAAATGGCATTGGCAGAAGGAAAAACAATGAAACTATTGAGAAACAAATCTAGACAAAGTAGCTCTTAATGGTTAGGCCCTAAAAGTATGCAACTGTATTTGTAAGAGTTGTGGTGGTGCAGTGGTTAGAATGCAGTACTACAGGCTACTTCTGCTGATTCTGGGCTCCCAACAGTTCGGCAGTTTGAGTCTCACTGGCTCCAGGTTGACTCAGCCTTCCCAGGTCGGTAAAATGAGAACCCAGATTGTTGGGGGCAATATACTGATTCTGTAAACCGCTTAGCGAGGGCTGCGAAGCACTGTGAAGTGGTATTATAAGTCTAAGTGCTATTGCTATTTCATAATAAATATACTAATATTAATATTTATAATTACAATACTATACATAAATTAAGCAGAGCATCCCGTTTTGAAATGTCACTTTTTTCTTACTAAATAAATTGCAGGTAGTCCTCAACTTTCAACTCTACATGTAGTGACCCTTTGAAGTTACAACGGCACTGATTTATGACTGTTTTTCACACTTACCACTGTGTGTACCATCTCCACAGTCATGTGATCAAAATTCAAACACTTAGCAACTGGACCCTATTTAAGATGGTTGCAGTGTCCTGGGGTCATGTGATCACCTTTTGTGACTTTCTGACAAGCAAAGGCAACAGGGAAGCTTGGTTCACATAACAACCATGTTACCAACTTAACAAGTGCTATGATTTACTTAACGGCTATGGCAGGAAAGGTCATAAAATGAGGCAAAATTCACTTAACAAATGTCTTGCTTAACAACAGAAAGTATGGACTCAATTGTGGTCATAAATTGAGGACTACCTGAAATGGGAATGAAGTTATTTGAGAGGTAGTGGGTTGTTGCTTTTTCTATGCAAATACTCTTTATCACAGATTTGTGACACTTCGTTTTTCAGAAATGTATTCTTTGGCTCTGACTTCTGTATTGTTCTACTGAACCAACAAGGCCAAGTGCACCTTGCAGGATCATCTAAGTCATATTTCCTTTTCCCTTTCATCTCTTAAATTCCGCCTGAAGAATAAGCTGACAAATACAACAAAATGAGATTACAGGTACAAGAAGCAGTCTTTCTGAACGCTTTCACATATTAAACAACAAAATAAAGACTCTGTTTGCATAAATGTCACCCAGCAGGCAGTCTGGCATCGTCTGAGCTTTCTTAGCTGTCTACATCCAGGGAGTATTAGTTTATTTTGAAGCCATGATATTCTGAAGTTGTACAGTCTGCCTCATTCTCGGGAAAGTGAAAATCCGGCCTCATTTTTTCCTCTCTGAATGTATCTCCTTGTTGTAGAGAAGGATTTGGAATTAGGGTACAATCAACATGAGGAGAAGAAAATATGGTTTGGGGTTATGTGGACACCTGACTACAAAATCAGAGAGGCTTTTGTGATGATAATTATGTACATCTTGGCTGGAAACACATGGGTTACATCCATGCAACTTTTATTTTGTGTCTTTTGGTGAGACAGTGCTGAAACATGATGAATCTCTGCTTTGTTTAGCTATTTGGACTCTGTTAATATTTTAACAAAAGCAAGAGTATTTGTTTATTTATGCTTGCAGATCTGATTGTTATTTCAAAAGGACCTTCTAGAGAAACAATCATGTTATCTTGCATTTGTAGTTCATATATGCTCTTTGTGAATATATACTGCTCAAAAAAATAAAGGGAACACAAGATAAGACATCCTACTATTAAAATACAGTACATTGTGTTGCTTAAGTGTTCCCTTTTTTTGAGCAGTATATTTGTGTCTCATTTTAGAGTATACAACTATCTGTTGGAGAGTTAGTTGTGTTGAGAACTCACTGTGAAATTATTCACTGTATAAGATTATCTTTCATAATTTAATATTACTTACCAGGAACCATTGCCCTCACACTATTTTTTTTTCTTCATAACATTACAACATTGCTCAATTTGATGGCTCAATAGTGAGATTCCAACCTTATACAGACATTCTAAAGATGTCCGTGAGGATGTTTTATTCAGATATTTATCCAATTGTATTTGTATTCAGGTCTTCCTCTATTTTTATATTCACGTTGATAAATAAAAAAAATCCATTGGGAGTGGGTGGCCTTGCAGTGTTGAAAATATGTTAGCATAACTTAGCATAACATAGCATCAAAGTCTTCATCTCTGATATTATTTTATCATATTATTTTATTTCATATCATATTATTTTATCACTATGATTTATTTAAATTTACTGGCTGCCCAAGTCTAGTGGGCTTAGAAGGAGATATGACGATGAGAAGTGGAGAGCAGAGAGAGATGTTGTTCCAATGTGTCCTATGTCTAGTGCGCCCCTAGCTTTCTACAACATTTGATGGTATGTTATTATTAAATGGGAAGGACTGAAATGTTTTTTGACCATTTTATGTTATGTTACTGGAATATCTCCAGTGATTATGTATCTTTGCCTGTTCCCCTAAACACTTACAGAAGTCACTTTGCTTGTCCCAAACATGGGAAGTTGAAATGCTGCTGACAGGAACAGAGATAATGGAATCAAGCTCATAGTTTTGACTTTGCAGCTTCTCCACATTTTATTCCTACCATATGTTTGAATACAACTCTAATTATATCCAATTTGTGATATTAATTGTCAGAGATGATCAGGAAAAAGGATTGAAACGATTAGAAAAGAACACTTATACAACGTGACTATACAGTATTATTACCAAATCTAATCTTTTGATTTCAAGCTTTTACTGTACATATTGCTCATGGAAATGAACTGACACTTAGTCAAAACATGGAATATAATATAATAAATAAATGTGATGTGATGACAATGTCTAATCTTCTCAATAGGTTTTCAGAAGACTTGGCTAAATATCTGAAGGACACCATACCATCCTTATCAGCTGGAACTGTCATGAACATGTTACTTAATTTTGTTGCACATCACTAAGATTTTAGTGGGAATGATATATAAATGCTTTTAAATAAATTAACAAGGAAGGGGAAGCTTAATGTTGGACAAAAGTACCTTGCATGTGAAAAATTTCCCATGATTTTACTTGAATATCTGTTTTCTGCAATATTTAATTTAAAGCACATCTGTTTACTGTATAAGTGAATAAATCATTTAAATTGTATTTTAAATGCACATGTCTAGACATTGGTGGAACTCTCCATATATTGCTCATAGAAAAGCAAAAGCAAAAGATGCGGCCCCCCCATAGCATACTCCCAATTTTTTCCATAGACAGATTTGCATTATTTTAAAGATATAAATGTTACGTTACATGGATAATA
This sequence comes from Vipera ursinii, assembly GCF_947247035.1. NCBI lineage: Eukaryota > Metazoa > Chordata > Lepidosauria > Squamata > Viperidae > Vipera > Vipera ursinii. Next base: position 125,612,818 of record NC_139516.1, read on the forward strand.
TGTGACTGTCAAAGGAGGTCCAAAGCCTTTATATAATTATTTATTTTTCGATGCTTTGAAAATTGGGTAGGGGAAGTTACCATAATAAATTTATAGCAAATTCAATTTTATCCTCCATTGTCAAACACTAAAACCCAACACTTCCTAGTGATCATTCATAACTTTCCCTTACCTTCAAGTTACATTAGGTCATTTTATACTTTCGGCTGTTAGTCTACTCTTGAGAGAGAGTGTTCCTCAGTTTCCAGAAGAGAAAAATCTATTCATTACAATTATTAACAAAAACAACCGCCTGATTCCCCCATGGAGTATAAACTTACCCATTGTAATCCTAGATCTACCAATGTCACACATAGGTCCTACTAATTACTAATTTCAGTGACAGCCAATTTAGCAATTTTCTACCGTCCTTTTAGAAAATATTCATGTGAACAATCCCTCAGTATGTGCATATGAATGTCTAAGCAGGAGAAGGGAAAACTCTTCAGCCCAATTTGATCTTCTAGTCCAACTCCCAACTTAGGGTAGGAGACTTATACCATCCCAGTCAAATAGTTGTCCAGTCTGTTTTTGAAAACATCCAGTGATGGGGCACCCACGACTCTGGAAGGCCAGCTATTCCATGGACTAATTGTTCTCACTATCAGAAAATTACTCCTTACTTCCAAGTGGGATCTCTCTTTAACAAGCCTTCACCGGTTACTTCTTGTCTTGCCCTCTGGTGCTTTGGAGAATAAATCAATCTCCTATTCTTTGTGACCCCTTTAAGTACTGGAATATAGTTATCATGTTCCCCCCTAATCTTTTCTTTGATAGGCTAGACATACCTAACTCCCTGTACTTATGCATACAGCTTTATGTGTGGCAGCAACCATGCAATCTGGAGCTTAAATAAAGAGGGTTTGTTTGACTTTTACACCTAGCCACTGTCCTAATCACAAATGTACTTATAAGTGATCTGTTTAGCCCCCCTGGCAAGAATTCCCTTTTGCTTTGTAGGTGATAGGAGAGAGGGAAAGAACTGATGGTTTCAACTTTGGGCTCTGGTTCAGGGATTTCTGCAGACAAAGTAATCTAAGCGAATTCAGCTCTTGAGGGAAAAGATGGTTCCCTTCCGGATCTTCTAGGAATGGAATGCTCTACTAAACCACTCCTTGGGGATTTCTAGCAATGTTGTTTAGACATGACAGAAGACACTGAAGATTGTTCTTGTGATAAAATTGGTTATAGGCAAAGGAAAAATCAGGTGTACTATTAAACATCCTTGCAAGAAATCATGATACAACTGTCTTATGTAAATATGTTTCTTTTTTAAAAAAGTAATACTATATATTTGTGTGTCCTGGTTCCAGATGTGTCAACTTGATTTGTTTAATGAAGGTTTACCCAGATTTCAGCAATTCAAACTGAATGCATTGTGTTTTGTCTTTGGCATAACAATTCTTGATCCCCCCCAAACAAATACTGTATATTGAACAATCTTCTAGCAACACTATATCATTCAAGGCCTGATAAAACCATTGAATGCCTTCCTGACAAAATGAAGCATATTTCTAATTTGGGTAATTTACATGATCATTATCATTTATAATGATTACTCACTGCTGTAAATTAGTCAGGCACTTTGAAAATAACACCTGGGAGAGTGTCTATCCATCAAACTAGTTTAACCTTTTATTTTATTTTTTTAAAATGTCAGAGTGGAATTTATGATGTTGAAAGACTTGGAGCACCTGGTCTGAGATTTTATCAAATGCCTAAATGACAGCCTGGAGGCATTTGGTGTGGAGAACAGTTACAACAAGAAGTGTCATTCATTAAAAGAAGCAGCTTTTTTGTTGCTGTTGTCCTTAGAAGGAAGTACCTCATCTTGAATGGCAAGTCATTCTTACAAAATGTGTAAAGTGTTAACCCTGTTGTTAAATGCTTATGATTTCTCTCCCCTGGTCTGTTTGGCTTCTGTAGTATCTCAGTTGCCCCTCATTTTAGCAACTGAATCCTATGGGATCAGTATAAGTCACTGCAGCAAAAGTTGCAACATGTGCTGTTGGAATTGCCATCAGGTCTGACTCTGAACTGGGATTTTTGAGCTGCTAGGTAGCAAAACCCAAGCGTCTCCCTTCTTGCTGGTTTGGAGCTGTGCTAATTTCTGCTTCCATAAGCCCAACATGAGCAGGGGAAAAGTGGTTTCCATGTGTTAAAATATCAGTTGTTGGCTGTAGTATCAATAGATGTATACATATCAGTGGTGGGATTCATCCAGTTCGCACCACTTCGGCAGAACCGGTAGCTAATTTTTTGTTGCCCAGGCCCAGAATGGACTTCCGGAAGTGGCATCCATACAGAGAACTGATTGTTCACATACTGTATTTGAATCCCACCACTGACACATATATACTGTTTGACTATTTAGCCATAGACCTCAAATTGCAGACAAGCTGGTTAATGTACCGGGTGAAGTTTTCTGTATGCTTATGCAATGATTTGTATTTTGAATTCAAAATTTTGCATCAGTGATTGAGTGTTTTTATTGTGCTACTCTATCTTAATGGTTTTACATGGAAACCAGCAAATCATGCTCCTAAACGCTCAACTAGAAGAAATGCTATATGCCATTCTGTTCGCAAAACCATACCGTTAAACTGCTTCTATCCTGGACAGACAAAAAATTATCACGCTACTGTTGCTCACAACTTTCCATGCCACGAATTGCTTTTATTTGTGCGGGCAGGATTTTCTGGACATGCATATATGTGTATATATGAATTTAAATCTAAATATAGAAAGTAAAAACATCAAAGTTCATATAGCAAGCACAGCAACCAGCTTTAAAATAAAAATTCATAGCTTGAACTTTTACTTAGCTTTTCCTCAGTAAGGTCTGTCAAATTTATTATACATCTTTTTCAGTAGTGTATAATGTTTATCTAATATCCGGAACTTCACTGAGTTCAATTTTAGAAATAAAACTCAGAGAAAGAATGGAGTAGTAATTGTTTTTTTCATAGCATGTTATCACCTGTGTAGTGGGGAACAATCTAGTCATTGACAGAATAATCCCCATAAGGATTCAGGGATAGATTCATGATTTTACAGGCATACATATCAATGTTGGATGCTAAATAAAAAGAGGTTAATGAATTCTATGGAAGATAGCAGAAGTAATGGATCAAACACTAATGAAGGATGTTCTGATAATTATTGATGGTTTAAATGTGGAAGTTGGAAAAGAACTGTAGGAAAATATAGACTAGGAAACTCCAATAATGTAGGACGACGGTTGATAGACGACTGTGCAGAGAATGACCTGTTTGTTGCTAACATGTTATTTCAGCATCCCAAAGAACATTTCCAAATGGACAACACTGTTATCAAGTATTTAGCAACAAATTGAAAAGTTCTTTGCTGACTAACACTGCTAATCATCAGCTACTCATCGCAGAAATGTGCAACTGACTGACAAAGACTAGAAAGGACCAATCCCCATGAGACATACCCTTAAACTCATCCCCAAAGAATATACAACTGAGGCTAGAAAAGGATTCCAAGACCTGGATCTTGTGATAGAAAGCCTGAAAAATTGTGGGAGGAAATTAAAATGATTGTAAAAGAGAAAGCTGGAAAGTATATTACATGAACTAGGGAAAAATGAAGGTGACACTGGCTCTCAAAGAAAGGAATAGAAATTACTAAAGAAAGAAGAGTAGTGTGACCCAGATTTGATTTGAGAAAACTAGAGTACTTAATGCAGGCAATAAGAGATAAAGCCATGTTTGAATTTGGAATGTTCAGGTAGAAGAACATAACCAAACTGGAAGAACAAGGAATCTATTTAGAACATTAGAAAAAGTAGAGAAATCGTGGAAGCATTCCAAGCTCATGTCAATGTCATAAGGAACAATCAGGGAATGGATTTACTGACGGAACATAAGGTTAAAAGGAAGGTGGATGGAATACAAAGAAAGTCTATACAAGAAGGCCGAGTCAGATAAGATCACATTTGAGAGAGAAGAATTTGATGATAAACCAACAGTGCTTGAAAAGGAAGTCAAATGGGTATAAATCAATTGTCAAACAAGAAGGCCCCATGGTGGATGAAATCTCCATGCACCTCTAAAAGAAAGCTGGCATGGAAGATTATGACAGCTCTGTGCCAACAAATATGGAAAAAAGCAGCATGGCCCAAACACTGGAAAAGGACTATATCTCCATCCCAATTTCTAAAAAAGAGAGAAATAACAGAACATTGTAATTACAGGACAATGTCTTTAATGCATGTGCTAACAGGATGAAATTGAAAATCTTTCAGAAAAAGATTAGAAAGAGAAGTAAAGCTGAATAGGAGGCTTTAGGAGGAACAGGGAACAAAAAGATCATATAGCTAGTATTAAATGGTTGGTGGAAACAAGAAGAGAATACTAAAAAGAACTCTACTTCTGTTTTATAAACTACTCTAAACTTTTGATTGTGCCAATCATTAATAATTTGGAAGACTCCCAAACTAATGAGTGCACTTAAGCACCTGATTTTTCTTATAGGAAATCTCTACAATAATTAGGAAGCCAAAGAAGGTGGTAACATAGAATGGTTTAACACTGCAAAAGTCAGGCCAGGTTACACACTCAATGTATATAGTGAATAAATCATACATGATACATGCCTGGAAAAACTGAATCTTGGAATCAGTTGAATGAATGTCCACTGAAGGAAGGTCAATAAAGTGAGGTATGCAAATGAGCCTATCTTGATTGCAGAAACTGAAGAAGGTCTTGGTACACTCATTCTAACAGTAAAACAGGAGAGAAAAATGGCTGGGCTTTCTTCAAATGTTAAGATAACAAATATATATGTATAGTAGAAAACTAGAATAATTTAAGATAAACCATGAGAAAGTAGAAGTGGTTGACAGATTTTATTTTCTAGGCTCCAGAACTAATAAAGATAGTGGGTGTGCAAAATAGATTTTTTAAAAAAACCCAACAATAATGATGAACATAAAAGCATTGGAAAGCCTACATAAACTCATGAAGGATTATGACATTTCAATGAAAATTCAAGTTAGAATGAGCCACTCAGTAGCATTCTCTGTTGCAATGCACAGCAGACTCTGTGCAAAAGTGAGAGAAGGTTGGATGATTTTGGATGGCGGAGGCTGATTTGCATTCCTTTTTATTTAATTTTGTTTATATATCAAATTCGTATGTTGCTGATCTCACAGTCTAAGGAAATCAAGTCTGGATGCTCACTGGATGTGAGGATCAGGAAACAAATACTATTGTATTTTGGACCCTTCATGCTGGCTGATGCATTTATGGGAAAGACTATAATGTTGAGCAAAATGGATGGAGGAGAGACCGAGAGCACACGAGGGGCTAGACAGAGGACTAGAACCTACAGTCCTCTGCTGCCGGCGTCAACTCCCCTCCGCCCCGTGCGTTCCCACAGAGAGGGCCTCCTCAGGGTGCCTCCAGTCAGAGAATGTCGGCTGGCGGCCCCCAGGGGGAGGGCCTTCTCTGTGGGCGCTCCGGCTTTGTGGAACCAGCTGCCGGTTGAGCTCCGGACGGCACCGGATCTCCGCTCCTTCCGTCGCGGGTTAAAGACCCATTTATTTGAACAAGCTGGCCTGGCCTGATGGGGAATCACTTAGGGTTTTAATATTTATATATATTTTTATTGTTTTTATTGTGGGCAATAATTTAATTCTTTTTTAATTTTTGTATTTTTGTAGTTTTAAGATATGCCCTGTTCACCGCCCTGAGTCCTTCGGGAGAAGGGCGGTATAAAAATTTAATTAATAAATAAATAAATAAATAAATAAATAAATAAATAAATAAATAAATACAGGTAAAACACCTGTAAGAACTCTGTGTTGTGGCAAGAGACAGGATAGTTTGAAGAGTTTTAATCTATCCAGTACCCATGACCTAGCTTCAACGTGATGGAACATAACAGTTTTAAGGAAGGTAAGTCAACACTACTCTAATAGGGATAATGATGAAAGCTTAAGTCTGTATTCATACAGCTGAGGATAGCCTTTCCCATACAGCTGAGGATAGCCTTTTGCAGCTGTCACTATGGACATGCAATGGAGGTTGCAAGGGGGGTAGAGTCAATGATAAAAGTACATAATTGCAACATTTATGTCATGTCACCGTGCGCATGTCAATGTTTTGACATCATTGTGGTTCACTGCAGACCCTTGTATGATCCTCCCATTCCTCTTTTTCCAGGCAAAATGCAAGGAGCAAAAAAGTTTAAAAACCAATTTTACATCTAATACTATAGTACTGTTTCCTCCCCAATGGGTGCGAGAGATTTGTAGATTTAACACATTATCATTTAGGAATAAGTCCAAATAAGGTGCTTTCTGAGTTGTTATATACTGATCTGCAATGTTAGCCTTTTGTTTAAGCCATAGTTTCAGTGAAAAATATTAAATCAATATGGCCTTAAAAAGTAATTAATTTTTATTCAAATGTTACTGGTATAAGGAGTGGTCAAAGTAGTCAACAAACTAGTTCGATCAATCTCTCATATGGTTGTTCTGCATCAGGCTGATAGTGGAAGTACTGGGTTACCTTTTCCAAAGCTTCTTCTTGGTTTTTCTGTAGAAGGTTTCTAAAACATCCAAACAAATGTGTCCAGCCTGATTTCCAAGGGGACTTGGCTGGGCTGACTGCACTTCCCCTTCTTCTAAGTTCTTGAATGAAACAATTTAATTTGCAAGACAGAAAAAATATTATTTAAAGAATCCCTGAGACACAGAGAGAAAGAAACAGAGATAATACCTCTGTGCATGAGTGACTAATCTGGATAGCCTAAGAAAGATGAGTCTCTGCTGTCAATAAATCAGCTCATTTTGTTTTCTTTCCACCTGTCTTCCATGTGAATTGCCCATATGAACAATTTTACTTCATGAAACCCCATAGGGATGATATCCGTATCACAGGAAGAACTGTGGCCATAGATCACTTTGGTGCCTTAGCTAATTTTAAAACAACCGTGGCAGGTGCTCTTTTCTTTGAGATTACTTGGAGCCAAGGCCTGGAAAATAAGGGATGATATTCTTCCCTGACCAGCATTATTAGTTTTCCTCCCTGCTTTTTTGAGAGCTTACCGTGGGCTAAATAGCAACAGAATTTCAATTCAGTATTCTGGCATAAAACTAGCAATAGTTATCAGCAAATCTCTTTGAGGCATCTCTTAATGGTCAGGGCTGACCATTGCTGAAAATGCCTGTGCTCAGTCCAGACAGTGTGTTTGTTGTATATTATGCAAGTTTAATCAGGCACTAGGTTTTCCTAGCCCAAAAATTTTGGGGAAAAAACCAAGCCTGAACATATGCACACTACAGACTTATATTTTCAATACTAACATGATTTAAGAGGTTGAGAGTAAGGGATTATTCGGGTTTTTCCCCGCGTAGAACTAAAGGTGTAGGGGCGACGTTTCGACGGAATCCCATCCGTCATCATCAGGCTGGAGGCTTCAGCTTCCTTCTTCTGGGAGAAGCTTTTTTTTTGTTTTATGTAACTGAGTTTTATGTAACTGAGCTTCTCCCAGAAGAAGGAAGCTGAAGCCTCCAGCCTGATGATGACGGATGGGATTCCGTCGAAACGTCGCCCCTACACCTTTAGTTCTACGCGGGGAAAAACCCAAATAACCAAAGATCCATATATATATATATATATATATATATATATATATATATATATATATATATATATATATATATATATATATATATATGTGTGTGTGTGTGTGTGTGTGTGTGTGTGTGTGTGTGTGTGTGTGTGTGTGTGTATGTACAGTCATGGCCGAAATTGTTGGCACCCCAGAAATTTTTCCAGAAAATCAAGTATTTCTCACAGAAAAGTATTGCAGGAACACATGTTTTGCTATACACAGGTTTATTCCCTTTGTGTGTATTGGAACACAACAAAAAAGGGAGGAAAAAAAGCAAATTGGACATAATGTCAAACAAAACTCCAAAAATGGGCTGGACAAAATTATTGGCACCCTTAACTTAATATTTGGTTGCACACCCTTTGGGAAAAATAACTGAAATCAGTCGCTTCCTATAACCATCAATAAGCTTCTTACACCTCTCACCTGGAATTTTGGACCACTCTTCCTTTGCAAACTGCTCCAGGTCTCTCTTATTGGAAGGGCACCTTTTCCCAACAGCAATTTTAAGATCCCTCCACAGGTGCTCAATGGGATTCAGATCTGGACTCATTGCTGGCCACTTCAGAACTCTCCAGTGCTTTCTTGCCATCCATTTCTGGGTGCTTTTTGACGTATGTTTGGGGTCATTGTCCTGTTGGAAGACCCAAGATCTCAGACACAAACCCAGCTTTCTGACACTGGGCTCTACAGTGCAACCCAAAATCCTTTGGTAATCCTCAGATTTCATGATGCCTTGCACACATTCAAGGCACCCAGTGCCAGAGGCAGCAAAACAACCCCAAAACATCATTGAACCTCCATCATATTTCACTGTAGGTACTGTGTTCTTTTCTTTGTAGGCCTCATTTCACTTTCGGTAAACAGTAGAATGATGTGCTTTACCAAAAAGCTCTATCTTGGTCTCATCTGTCCATAAGACATTTTCCCAGAAGGATTTTGGCTTACTCAAGTACATTTTGGCAAACTGTAATCTTGCTTTTTTATATCTCTGTGTCAGCAGTGGGGTCCTCCTGGGTGTCCTGCCATAGCGTTTCATGTCATTTAAATGTCGACGGATAGTTCGCGCTGACACTGATGCTCCCTGAGCCTGCAGGACAGCTTGCATTCCTTTGGAACTTGTTTGGGGCTGCTTATCCACCATCCGGACTATCCTGCGTTGCAACCTTTCATCAATTTTTCTCTTCTGTCCACGACCAGGGAGATTCGCTACAGTGCCATGGGTTGCAAACTTCTTGATAATGTTGCGCACTGTGGACAAAAGCAAATCTAGATCTCTGGAGATGGACTTGTAACCTTCAGATTCTTGATATTTGTCCACAAGTTTGGTTCTCAATTCCTCAGACAGTTCTCTTCTCCTCTTTCTGTTGTCCATGCTTAGTGTGGCACACACAGACACACAATGCAAAGACTAAGTGAACTTCTCTCCTTTTTATCTGCTTTCAGGTGTGATTTTTATATTGCCCACACCTGTTACTTGCCCCAGGTGAGTTTAAAGGAGCATCACATGCTTGACATGATCTTGTTTACCCACAATTTTGAAAGGGTGCCAATAATTTTCTCCGGCCCATTTTTGGAGTTTTGTTTGACATTATGTCCAATTTGCTTTTTTCCCTCCCTTTTTTGTTGTGTTCCAATACACACAAAGGGAATAAACCTGTGTATAACAAAACATGTGTTCCTGCAATACTTTTCTGTGAGAAATACTTGATTTTCTGGAAAAATTTCTGGGGTGCCAACAATTTCGGCCATGACTGTATGTATGTATATATATATATATATATATTAGGGACGCGGTGGCTCAGTGGGTTAGGATGCTGAGCTTGTCGATCAGAAGATCGGCAGTTTGGCGGGTCGAATCCCGAGTGCCGCGTAGCAGAGTGAGCGCCTATTACTCGTCCCAGCTTCTGCCAACCTAGCAGTTCGAAAGCACATAAAAATGCAAGTAGAAAAATAGGGACCGCTACGGTGGGAAGGTAACAGCGTTCCGTGCGCCGTTGGCGTCTAGTCATGCCAGCCACATGACCACGGAGACGTCCTCGGACAAGCGCTGGCTCTTTGGATTTGAAACGGAGATGAGCACCGGCCCCTAGAGTTGGAAACGACTAGCACGCATGTGCGGGGGAACCTTTACCTTTTTATATATATACTATCTGCTTATCAATGAGTTCTCAAAGACAGACAAATGGCAAGCCCTTGTTTTAGCACCACAGGCTTTGCTGAATGTACAGTAGATGCATAGTTCTGTTTTCTTGTCTCCAAAATTTCCTTATATCTAAAGTTCTTTCATCATATTTATATAGATGTTTGTGAACTTTGGAATAATGTTATCAAACAAAGAGAAAAGAACCAAATTTTCCTCAAATAGATGAGGAAAGGTCTGAGCTACAGACAAGTCTTTCATCTCCTTGAAAGTGATGATGAAAAAACAACAACAACCAAGATAGACGTATAGGGTGAAAGGAGAATATTCCATATGTAAGGCACTAAACAAAATGCATGCAAGTGAATGAATAAGATGGAAATCTGGGGATCAAAACAAATATTGCAGCAATGGACCAGAGCAAGATGAGGAAGAGACAATGAAAGAAGAGATGATCAAAGAGAAAAACACAAGAAGTGGGATACATTTTCAACAATGTACACAAGCTACTTTGAGATACAATATAGGGGACATGTGCAATCAAAGCAGCCGCCAAAAAGAAAACAAAGAAAAAAGAGTTTCAATAGCTTTGAAGATTCACAATAGCAAGGTAGCTTGACAGAGGAGGAAAATATATATATATTTTTCCTGAGGTCTATACAACTCACTTGTCTGCAAATGCTTTGTATATCCTTTGGATATAAACTATGTTTTAAAGGGTCCTCAGTGAGAAGGAGTAGGTATTTAGCAGAAGCCAAATCTTATCCATGTTATTGAGGAGGAACAATATGGTCCTTTCAATAGGTTAAGTTCTTTTTTCATCCCAGGTCAGAATTGAGTTCAAGCTGATCTTAATAAAAAGAGCCACTTCACCTTTTGTGTTGTTACCTTTTCATAAATGAACAACACGTGGGGTCAGAAGTGAAGATGAATCCCTATGCAACAGTTATGGCATCCTAGAAATCTGGTGTTACTTGCTATTGTTTTTTTTAAAAGAAACTAGTTGTTGCGATGTTTTTGAAGAAAATGTGAATATTACTGCACTGTCAAACTTTTAGGGGACCTGCGGAGGGCTAAGAGTCCAGTTGCATATTATGAGCAGTGTTTAGAGACTGGCACCTTGCTGGTCTGAGCAGTGTCAGGCCTTAAAAAAAAAGGAGGGGGAGGAGAAAAAAGGAGAAGACAGAAGGTTAAGCAGGTATATAAAGATGGTTTTGGGGGCACTGGATCTATCACAAAAATGAACAATCCAGCAAGATATGACATCAAAAATGCTCCACTAACATTGAGAATGTAACTGAAGTAGGACTGGACAGAATGGAAACAAGAGGAATTGTACAGGTATTCCTTGATGTACTGGTGACTATTTGAAGAGCTTGGGTGTTGAAGAGCTTGCTGATGATGGCTTTGAGGCTCCGCAGAGCCCTCAGCCAGGCCCCTCCCACCTGGTCATGACGGAGACCCAGCTGTGTGAGCCTGACAGCGTGGATGAAGATGACCCACAGCTGGCTCTGTTCAAGGACGCCCGATGCAGGAGGCAGTCAATCAGGAGTAAACAGAGGAAGGCAATGGGGCACCTCAGAAGGAGGCAGAGAGAGGCCACGCCCTGAACTGTATTTAAGGGGAATGTGTGGGAGGGCTGGTTTGCTGAAGGCAACCGCTTGGATAGTTCCTGTTTCATAGCTCCTGTTTCATGGTTGGTGTCTGTTTTATGTGAATAAATTTGGCAGGCTTTATTCCAGCCTCTTGCCGTTTGTAAAGGGGTTGTCCTTTCCTTTTCTGCAGGGCCGGTAGCAGGCTGGTACAGAACATCACTGAAGCAGTAGGCGTGAGCTTAAATGGACTCCAGAAGATGGTAGAGGACAGGAAGGCCTGGAAGAACATTGTGCATGGGGTCGCAATGGGTCGGACACAACTTCGTAATTAACAACAACAACATGGCACCATAAAAGTCCACAATGGCTGAGTAAAACTGGCACTAGAAAAAGGCAACAATATTCCCTTGAACAAAACAGAAGGCTTTTTCAAAGTTCAAGAAATACAGAACTGGGAGAAACATTAAGGACAGATAATGTTAAGCCACATAACATGACATGCCAATACTGGCATGCCAGAAAGGCTCAGAAGATCCAGGGCATGGTAAATTATGTCTCCAAATTTATTCTCACACCACAAATCTGCAAGCATTAATTTACAAAGATGCCATCTGGCATCATCTTAGCTCACTCATTAGAGTTCACAGTTTTAGCCAGCCTATATGAAAGGCACCACAGAGATTGAAAAATCCAGAGACAATGGCTTACCGTGCACTGAAGTATAGATAGTTTAATGTAAATTATTATCCTAGCTTACCAACAGAATCTTTCAGAAATGAGAATTTTCCTTTGGCCATAAGGGAAAAAGAAGGCATTTATTTGTTAATACTACATGATAAAAATTATGTTGTGATTATTTCCGACACTCCCTGCCAGCTTCCTACAGCAACACCAATGGGGAAGCTGGCAAGAAATTGGATGTCACTTTTGCTCCCACTGCTTTTTTACCTGCTTACGGTCATTTTGTTTCTCTGATTAGATAAGGAAATATCTTTGAAAGGAGTGTCCAATAGGTTTGGCAGCATATAAATTTGAACATGTAACATAAAATTCCAAGCAACTATAATTAAATGGCAGAAGCTGATGTTAGGATGGTCAAGATATTCTTGAGAATCCAGAGATGGTGACAATCCTTGTCTTCTTATTATGAATTACAGAATATTTCCTGTAGTTCATAGTATTGTAAGTTCCCATTTTGTTTGGGAAAAACAATAATGACACGACTTCCAATCATAGAGTCCGAGAAGTCCAATAAGGATTCTGTAATATTAAGTTAAAAACTGAAAGACACACTCGCAATTCCACCCCTATGACAGAACTGTGTCTTCTTGTTCATTCTTACTAGAAGAAAATATCAGAGCAAAAAGTCCAAAATAAGGGAGACTTCAAGCCAAGGGGAAAGTGCAAAGCTCACCACAATTCAATTGGGTCAAACCAGAATCAAAGTAGACTCAGTTTTATGTAACTAAAAATACTTTCTACTTCCACCCAAAATTAAAGATCCTAATCAGTCTAAAGGAATATTAGCAGAAAGTTTAGAATAGCTGGTAATAACAAAGAATATTTTGTTACTATATGAGTTACATGGAACAGATATGTAATGACGTACCTGACTGTAGACCTACAGTATATGCAACACTTCAATAGTGTTGAATGTTGCATGATTAAATTATTTTATTTAGAAAGAGGGGTATCAAAAATTGAATCTACCCATATTATAGGAAATAATGGCATGTTTTTTTCTTTTGCAATACATCACATTCTTTGTTCCAGCATGAAATGAATCTGTGCTGATCTTAATAAACAATGTTGGTTTACCTCTTGAATCACTTTGTCATCATAAATAAATATATCCACTGCAAGGACGTTTGATCTAGGTCTTTGCCTAGCCGTGCAACATAGATACTTCCCAGAGCTCTCTGACTCACATTCCCACATTCAGTTGGAAAAAAGTAGATAGGGTGACCAGATGAAACACAATATAAGGCAGAGTTCCCCTGGCTTTGTGGACCGGTGTTGTGGGGGGGAGGAGATGGTTCCATGCACATGCGGTTGCCTGCTGCTCGTGTGAATGGGTATGCGCGTGTGCACTTGCCCACCACTTCCGTGGCCTGGTTCTGAAAGGCTCAAGGCCTGATAGTGGACTGCTGCCTGATCTAAGGTGTCCTATTTGCTAACAGAGTGGTAGGTCCTGCTGGTAACCAATACATGAGAATGCCATCCATCCATCCATCCCTGAAAAGGACAAATTTTAAAATTATTTTTCCTTTGGATGGTAGTAATTTGGTCCCTTTGGAAGCATTCCAATCTGAAAGCAAGCCATTTCAGCAACATTCTCCATTCTTAAAGTTACCATGATTGGCACTAGTGATGCTAATGCAAAATATATTGATCACTAAAAGTGTCCCCTTTTCAACCCTCTCTGGTTCTTGCATGGCAGTTGGGTTGCCTGTTCACTTCCAAACTTAATTCAAAGTGTTGGTGGTTAATTGCCAAAGACTGGAACCAAGTTATTTGAAGGACTAAGTGTACTTTTGAAAAGTAGTCTGGCCCAAAGATTGTGTCTTGAAAGACTCATTTGAAAGCCTTCTGTGAGGAAGTGCGGTGAAGCTTTCCCAGTAATACCTCTGCCTAAGTATAATTTTGGGATTCCAGTACTATTTCCATCCTCACTGAACATTCAAGCCTGATAAAAACAAAAAATAAATATAATCAATTAAAAGCCAGTAAAACAATCAGAGGTAATATGAATGAGACAGCTGCCTGAAGAGGAAGGCCTTGGGTCCTCTTCTAAAATAAGAAAGGTGGGCAGTTGAACACCAATCAAAAGCCCCAAGGAATTGCTTTTCATAATATGCTAAGGCAGGGGTGTCAAACTCAATTTCATTGAGGGCCGCATCAGCATTGCGGTTGCCCTCAGGGGGCCGGGTGGGTATGGCCTGGGTGGGCGTGGCCTACTGGGTGGGCAGGGCTAGAGTGCATATGGCCTTCTAAATGGGGCAGGGCTGTGGCAGAGTACAATGGTATGCCAAAACAGTCCCTCTTCCTTCCAGTATCTTTAACTGGCCCGGGCAATTGAGAGACCTATTCATACATGAACACCTGTGTTACCATGTAAAGTTTGTGAGGGCCTAATCCAAACCACTGCACTTTTAATGTTTTTCATGGAGAAAGTTGGGTAATCCACTTGCCATTCCTTCAGCACAGAATATATCATGTGTGAATCAGATCTGAGATATTTTTGGAAAGCTTGTCTGTCTGAAATCACTTGGATATATAATAAGCTTCATACTCCCAGGATGAATGTGAAATGGGATAAAAGTAATGAAATGGTGGATTCTAAGTGCAGAAGGGGATACTTCTAGAAACATCTCAGGGGCTTCCAAATTATTTGGACTTGATGCACTCACGCATATTCCTGTTGCTTTTATTTCCGAATTTTAGGCAGAACGCTTAGCATGCACAGTGTGTGTCAGCTTCCTTCTGGTTATTTGCCTCCCCACACTCACCTGCCCACAAATAATTACTGATGCACTCATAGGCACCAATAAAAGTCTGCTAGAAAAACAATCTGGCTATGATTGTACATTCGTTTGCATTTTATGGGCATTCATAAAACTAGACAAAGAGCAAAGAAATTGCATCTGCAGTTATAACAATATTTTTTGTGCATGATGGAAACGGATGTGCATATCCTTTGCCATAATCCCGTGCATGAAGATATCGAGATGACCGCATGCCCCTTCTCTGCGTTAAATGGGTTACCCCACACTAGCAACCCTGAACAGCATCTCTGCATCCTAGTGACTGATTCTTCCCATGGCACAGCTTCCTAAACCCCAAGTTATAACATTATGGCAAAGTAGATGAATTCAGAAGCACTTCCCTTTCCTCTCTTAGGGCCCTGCTAGCTGTACTGGGCCCAGTTCCACATATTTACAGGTGAAGCCACATTGTAGCAAGACAGATGACATATTTATTAGCTTGCCAAGGCCTCCCTTGTTTATAGAAGGCTCACCCAGCTAAACAAAACAGTCTGCTTCCCATTGGCTAATTGAGATGCTCCCCCATTGAGAGCCTCAGCAAAGTGCTTGATGAGGCATAAAATGATGATTAATTAATTGACTGCACAGTTGATCATCAAACTGAGAGGTTTATGATGCTCACAGCGGTCAGCAGACTCTCTTCCACGTCTAACAGCATGCTCTGTCCTGCTGCTGCCTTTGTTACGACCTGATCTGGGATACCTTTATTCAGGCAGGGGGAAATATGGGAGTGGGGGGGGAATGGTTTTGGGTGAAAGACTTGATGTACGGACCCTTTTGAATACTTTCAGAAGTTCGTCCCTTATCTGAGATGAAGCATGAAATGCAACCCTCAAACCCTTTCTTTTCTGGTATTGAAATCAAATCATTCTTTTGATTTTTTTTTCATACTCACAATTGATTTCCATATCTGACATCTGATATTATAGCATGCAAAAACTGATCCCGTGGCCCTGTAATGAAACTGAAGATCTGACGGTACTTGATCACTGACATTCAATACTACTGGTGTTTGAAGGGAACCAATGGTTGGCTTTTAGTAGTTAGGAGCTTCAGTGGATGATTTAAGCATTTGACCTTTTGGAAAGCTCTGGAGATTGCAGACTTCACACTTCCCAAAAATAATGTGGATTTGTCCACAAGGCAAAGCAAAAAAAAAAAAGAATCTGAAAATGAATTCGAATGGATGATGGAGTTTCAAAAAACACATTCAAAATATGAATTTGAGTGTCCAATTCACACAATTTCTTTTAGTGGCAAACAGTTATTTGACAACTCAGCCAGGATATGTAGGAAACACCTTGCCTGCTACTACTTGGGGTTTAGCTAATAATGATTATCCATATAATCTTCCTGAAAGAACCCAGCCAAACAAACATGGGCAGTTTAGTCCTCTGGGAACTAATAGCCAATATAAAGAAGAGGAGGGCATTCAGAATTCTTAATAAATCACATCTTGGTTATAATAAAATCCTAGGATCCCAATGAAAAAGCCCCACTTCTTGGCAACCAAAGTTGAAGTTCCTGTATCTACCTGTATAAAATTAGCAAACACAGGATGAAACTTTCCAGGTAAGAGCAGATCACTAGAAACAGAAAATAGTTGAATGCCTCAACTTCATTAAAAAGTTTTGATGCACCCCTTCACATTATTTAACCTTCCTATGGATTAAGCTTCTTCTCCTTCCACAATACTTCACAGTCAGGATCCTGTAAATGTGTGCAAAATGTTGCCCTGAGATTTTACGGAGGTTTTCTGCAATATATTTGTCTTCCCTCTGTATAAATGCTTCACCAGCCGTCAGCATGAGCGGTTTGCTAATTTCTTGTAGAAAAACCAGAGGAACATCAGATCTCCTCCCCAAAGAAAAACCACTGGCTTCTGCATTGCATTATTTTGTGACATGATAGCAGTATTCCAGGATCTGAGGGGCTGTCACAAAGAAGGAGTCAAATTATTCACCAAAGCACCAGAAGGCAGGACAAGAAAGACTGGTTGGAAACTGAACAAAGAGAGAAGCAACCTGGAATTAAGGAGAAAGTTCCTAACAGTGAGGACAATTAACAGTTTCCCTCCAGAAACCGTGGGCACTCCACCACTGGAGATTTTTAAGAGGCACTAGACAGTCACTTGTCTGAGAAGGTATAGGTTCTCTTGCTTGAGCGGGGGCTGGACTAGAAGACCTCCAAGGTCCCTTCCAGTTCTATTCTATTCTATTCTATTCTATTCTATTCTATTCTATTCTATTCTATTCTATTCTATTCTATTCTATTCTATTCTATTCTATTCTATTCTATTCTATTCTATTCTATTCTTCCAAGTCTCATTTTCTGGCAAGTCACCCAATGGTATACAAAATGTATGCAAAATGAAAACATCCATTTTTAGTCATTTAATTCTTCAGCATAAGCTTGAATAAACATGCTAAAAACATAGCAGAGTTTAAGCATCTTTGGGATAAGTGTGGACCTTTCTTACTTTTGGATGAATCCTTAAATTATTTATTGAGATACTGGTGTAAAGTCCTTTCATATACTGAGGCTGTATATCTAGGCTAATCAGTCCAATTTACCTTCAGCCTAGAAGCTCCAGATAATACAATTATATAAACTGGAAAGAGCAAATTGAGCTTTAAAAATGATTTTCCAGATCATCATAGTAAAGAGTAAAGAGACGGACATCAGATTTTAACTTGAACAAACTTGGGCAAAGTGGATGACTGTAGGATGACTGAAGAACATTCTCTTGTTAGATATGCAATAGAAGGGAAAAAAGGGGAAGGCATTGTTCCCCCCCTCCCCTCCCTAAAAGGAGAGAGAATATCTCAAATGCCAGAAGAAAATAATTTATGGTATAGGAACTCTGTGTTCTTCAGATGCAGCTTTTATCAAGGGCACTACAAAATCTAACCAAATATATAGCTTATGCAGGTAAAAATGTGATGTAGAAATGAGATAAGATAAAACAAATTCAACACACTATATTGTTTACATCTACAACAAAGAAGGCACATTTCTGAAATGAATATTTTATCATTCAACTTATTTTATCTTGAAAACACCAAAACAAATACGCCTGTCAAAGAACTTAGAGCTAATGCAAAAAGCAGCCATTTGCAAGATGAAAAATATCCACTTTTAAAGAGGAAAAGTCCAATCTAATTAAATCCATATTTTAACAGTGTTTTCTGGGCTCATCTTTTATCATCGCTTTCATGTTTTACATTCTCATATGAAACCAAATGAATGCACACGTTCTCAAAAAATGTTTTCCATCGCTCCAAAATGCTTCAGCATTTTTGCTCTTTTCTTATCATTATGTAAAAAGGGGGAGTGTGGAGTTTGCTTTCAACAAAATGTATCCCTAGGTGGGGTTACCGGCTAAAATATGTTGATTAGAAATTACTAGAAATTGAATTTTACTTAAATAAGCTGTTTATTTGTTTTGGATTTGCAATATCCATTATCTCCCTTTGTCAGCTCCACCTACCTCAATTTCCTTTCCTTCTTGCAAGAAAAAACAGGAAACATGAAAGCTGCATGTGCGGCTCTGAACCCCTGAATGAAAACTGAGACAACAAATAAATTAATAAATAAGCAACCCATCTAAAATGTATTGTGTAATTTCCTGCTCACATTTGGGATATTTCTCCTGCTTTTAAAACAATTAAATCTGTAACAATAGTTCCCATTGATAGAAGAGACTGCCAATAGTTCCTATATTTCCCCAGAGTGAATAACATCTGAAAGATTAGGAGCCCCATATCTGGGTGGGAAAATTCTAGATACCCACTAGATGGCAGCAAAGTGTTATGTGGGATTTTATATTTCTTTGCTGCCATCTGTGATCGCTTGGATGCTTGCAGCCCAGATAAATCATCATATGAATCAGAATCAGAATAGTGCTAGAGGTCTTCTAGGCCAGCCCCCTGCTGAAGCAGGAGTCCCTATATCATTTCAGACAAGTGGCTGCCCAGTCTCTTCTTAAAAACTTAGAGTGATGAAGCACCCACAACGTCTGAAGGGAAGCTGTTCCACTGGTTAATTGTCCTCTCTGCTAGAAGTTTCTCCTTAATTCCAGTTTGCTTTTCTCCTTGATTAGTTTCCATCCATTGTTTCTTGTCTTGCCCTCTGGTGCATGTTTCCATGTTTCCCTGAAAGTAAGGCCTACCCCCCCCCAAAAAAGCCCTAGCTTGATTTTTGGGGATGGGCCTAATATAAGCCATACTCCAAAACTAAGCCCTAGTTTTGGGGCAAGGCACATGCCTAAAAATCAAGCTAGGGTGGGGGTGGGGAGATGGAGTTGCCCCACGTGCCCCATACCTACTTACCAGGCCTCCCATGAATCTGCGTCTCCTTGCCAGCTCACTTCCTCTGCGGCGTCCCACAGCCTGTATTTCACAGTCAGAGGACTTTCTGGGAAGGCCTCTGCAGCCAAGAACCAAGCTATAGAGTCAATCCATAGCTCAGTTCTTGGCTGCAGAGGCCTCCTGGAAAGGCCTCTGACTGTGAAATGCAGGCTGGAGCTCCATTCTCAGCTGCAGAATGAAGTGGACCAGCTAGGTGGTGCTGTTGGTGCCACTGCTGTGAGGTGAGTGAAAAAGACACCCCCTGAAAATAAGACCTGGTGCATCTTTTGGAGGAAAAAAATAAAAATAAAATGAGACTGGGTCTTATTTTCAGGGAAACATGGTATTTTATACAAACCTTGGGACTAAGTCTGAAGCAGAGGATCCAGACCTTCTCGGGAGGTTGTTTTACAATAAGGCAAATATTTTTTATGTTATTTCTGAAGGCTCCTCATTCCAAGGTAATCATGGTTTGTTGGGTCCTTTCTCTTTCCAAGAAAAGGAAGCTGTCACACTTTAAGGAGGCAGACATATGTGGGCAAGACTAAAAAGTTAGGATCTGATAAAAAATATTTATAGCAGGTGGGGCAGTGATCAGTCAGAAAGAAAATGGGTAGGAATGCTGATAGATCAATACAGGGAAGATATATGGAAGGACAACTCTGCTCTTTGGGTTCATTCTGCAGCCTTGTATGTTTTACTACTTGTAAGATGATGTTGGCAGAAGAGAAAGAGAAGGTCCAGGATGAAATAAATGGCATGTATAATCCTGTGCCTATGTTTGCATTGTAACATCATAATAAAAATCTCCTGGACTTAGCTGTTAAATGGCTAGGCATCATTTGGCAGTACTTAACTAAGGACATGCCAGTTATCTGTAAAAGAATTAAATCAGTTTGGTGTTTTTCCTATGGCTACCAGAGCTGAGGTCAATTTGTGTAATCCATTTAGTTTGTTTCAAGTGCAAATTGATTTATTTGCACCGGGTTGACAAAACTATCACATCAAATCAGCTGCTGAATGGATAAGTATTTCACAGAATGAAATCTCCCATCTTGCTGAAAGCTAGTCGGCAATACTGCAAAATATATTAATAGGAAAGTTGAAATGTGCTTTTTATGCAAGACGTAAAATGTGAAAACATGGCTCTACTACACACAATCTGTGAGACATTCCCTAATTCAATGAAATGAATAAATAGGACAGCTATTCAGTACTAGACTTTGTCCATGGATAACCTTTTATTTTCAGTGAGCTTACCACTATTGCAAAAAAAAGACCCTAAAACATTTTAGTTTTAAAACTAAAACATTTCATATATTTGGCAAAATCAAAAAATGGAACAGCATGATTCAGCTAAAAGCTTTTTTTATTATTTGAAATCCTAGCTCTTCTTTTTAGGATAAAATAGGCTATCTATCTATCTATCTATCTATCTATCTATCTATCTATCTATGTAGATAGAATTTATTTAACCAGGGACTTCTGGTTTTGCACCATAGCACACAGCTGCGGGATCATGGAGCTCCGCACCCCACGGCTAGTATCCCCCTGCCAGGGGACCCTAAATGGGTCTCAAGTTGCCCCAGAGAGGCAACGAAGAAAAAGGGTTGTTCCGCTCAATCTGGGGAAAGCCTTCTATCCTGACAAGAGAAAGGCTGACCACATCTCGGTGACCAGCCCAAGCTACTTGCAGCCGAAGTCCAAAGGCACTAACCAGAACAACAGTGAACAGCGTGCTGGAAATTGGATGAGGAATTTGATGTTCTCTCTCCTATTTTATATTTGACTTCCTGGAAAAGATCCCCAAGAAGCAAAAATCCTCCCAAAGTGAGAAGGGAGGGGACTACACCCCCACCCACCCATAGACAGATGCAGCAAATTCAAATCTTATTGGGAATAAAAATATAAAATTCTACAGTCTGGATAAATTTGAAAACTAAGGAAATTGTTAAAACTTGATGCCTAAAAAAGTATTGATGAAATTATAAAAAATAAAAATAACTCTTTGCTTTAAAAGCTGAAAAATGAAAACTGACACCTAGTGGAGGACTAAAGAAAAATATAGCTGTATTGACTCAGAATTTAGCAAGATGCCCAGAAACAGCAAAAAACTACCACTGAGTAAAACTATATATGTTTAGAAACTGCTGACTGTGATGATCCAGGGCACAGCACAGAGACAATACAGTCAGCTGGCAATTCAAACAGTCCTTTAATTGCTCCAAATTTTCCCCAAATGCTCCCACATTTCTGGCAAGCCTCCAACAAAAGAAAACACACACTGCTTCAGCTGACTCTGGCTGCAAGTAGTTTCACATACAGTCTGATTAGAAGAGGAATGTACTCAAGGCCATAGAGATAACAAGGAATAACACATAAACCATAAACCTAATGAGTCTGTGTGAATACAAGCTTTCCTGAGCAGTTTCAAAAGAGAATCCAAAATACAGTCCGAGGTCTTTAAACATTCAAGCAATGTTGTCAGTCAGTCCAGGTTTCCAAGCAGAAGTCACAGAACAAGAGATCAGCAACAACATACAAAACTCCAAGGAATCAGCATTTGTTCCCAACAAATGCCCCTCTCCACAGCATCTCCTTAAATCTCAGTCTCCAGGTGTGTCCCAAGTGGTTGAGCCTGCCTGTGTTGTTCCCTCCTTCTCTCCATTCTCCATGTTCTAGGATCACATGGGGGTGGTCGTCTGAACTCTGTCTCTCCTGTTCATCCTATCCCAATCCTGAAGGGCCCTGGCCTGCCCTGGCCTGCTCTTCCCCACACTCCTCTGAAGCCATAGACACCTCCATAAGGTCCCGTTCCAGCTCATTTTCCTCCTCAGATTCAGGCTCTGATGGAGGCATGACACTGACCTTCTGGTATTATAAACACTCTGAGATGTATTTTTAAGTTTAAGAACTGTTTGCAGAGAACAAAAAATTCTGGCCTTTGGCTAATCATCTAAAGGGGGAGTTACTGGAAAACTTTCAGACGGTTAAATACTTTGGCTGATAATTATAAGACCCCTGAATAGAAGAAATGTTACAAAATACTGTTTTCAGTGATGCCTTGACAATTGGAAACATATTGGATTATAAAAACCATATATAAAGTTAAGAACTACATAAGACTTAATTGTTTGGATTGTAAGATGTGATGGTTTGAAAAAGCTAATTAAAGAGACTATGACACCGGTGAAAAACTATCTAGAGGGAGAGATAAAATGGATGTTACATATTCATTTAAAAGTGACAGAAAACCACACCTCCTCCCGAAAACCCCAGATTGGAATATTGAAGATCTGCAGGAACAATGACTCAAGACAAAGCAAATACATTCCAAGAGTAAATATATACAATGCTGCGACAGATTCAAGTGACAATTGTCTTAAACCATGATGAGACTAAAAACAACTTTGATAACATAAACAAACATATCTCTAACCTAAACTTACCATTAAATAGTGCTCAAAAATGATGACAAAGAATAAACAAACAAATCAGACAATAGAAAGTGACTTAAATATGAAAGCTACAAATGAAGAGAACTACAACTTAATACAAACAAAAGAAAATCCACAAAACTTCACCACAACAAAGGAGACAAAAAAGAAGTTTTATCTTCAAGGATTTCAAACAAACTTGAGGACAAAAGAGAAGATTTAATAAAATGGAGTAAGGAGCTGTCAGGAGAATTATTAAAGCATGGGAGACAAAAAACAAATACACTATTTAATCTGTCTTTTTCATCCCCAACAATATTCACAAAAATACCACCTGGCAAGCCAAACTTACTGATCTGGAAAGTGACTTGGCAAAAGAAGAAGATCAAAGTTGGAGTCAAGAGACGTGATTCAGCTTATCAGGTGGAATATTATATAACTAAGCATTTGTTTGAATATGTTTTAGATAGATAGATAGATAGATAGATAGATAGATAGATAGATAGATAGATAGATTATTAGATGGTGTATTATAGGATTAAACATTGTTGGACTATAGCCAAAAGAATAGATAAAGCTTGTAAAGGGGCCCTATAGTAAGAGGAATAAGATATATAAGTAGTATAATACTTTTAGAATATATAAAATGTTAAAACATTGAGAGGGTCTATTTAAATGAAAAGTTTGGATATTTAAAGGTAATGAATTTTGAGAAAACTATGACTGATAAGAGTGGTTTGAATACCGAGGGGAAACTAAGCTTCAATGAGAAACTTGAAAACAGGACATATAATGATTTAATAAGATGGCTTTTATAAATAAGTTTAAGTTTAAGTTTATTGAATTTATATACAATGGAATAAATACAATGGAAATAAACTGATTAAAACATTTTATATGTTGATATTATTATTATATGAATAAACACTAAAAATGTTTATATTCAACTTGGTTTGTACTGAAAATATTAAGAATTATATTTGTTTAATGTAGACAAAAGGAGAACATTACAGGAAGAAGAGAGGATCAAGAAATATATTGCCAATATATTGATTAATTGTAGAAATTAATTATCATTGTTTTAAATATATGAACTGTTCACAAAGCACTAAAGCTTGTTACTGTAAAAAATTAATAAGATTTTTTTTAAAAGACCTAATATTTGGAGGTGGCTAATGTAGGAACCACTCTAATTTACTGAAGTATAGGAAGGACAAGGAGGTATAACCTGAACAGATTTACAAGATTCTGTTAATACATCCAATATCAATACAAATTTTAGCCTTCATGTCAAGTTGATTACATGGTTTGGTCTCTCTATTGGGGTTGATGGGATGTTATCTAGCATTTGGATTCTCTTAAAATCTGGGGTTAATTATTCCAAGGAAATTCTATGCTTGTAAATATATTAAATTTGTTCTATCAGATTAAAATAATGTGATTGGGTTTAGATTTTAAAGGAAAAACAATACTGTAAAAATGATCTTTACCTCAAACCTTTTATACATACACATACCTGCATTTAGAAGTATTCTTGTGTATTTAAGAAAATTGACAAGCTATTAAGATAGTTAAAAAGGATAAGTTGAAAGCCTAAATTTTAGTTATTGTACTGTATGTTGATTGGGAGAAGGGTCATTGACCCTTCAAATACAAAGTCATTTGAAAATTTGTTAGACGACCCTTTGGGAACAGGAAGAGAACTTGGCTCTCTTTTTAGTTATAGTCATTGTCATTGTGTTTCCAATATTAAAGTTGACAGAACAAATTTGGAATTTGTTGGGAAAGAAGCATAATTTTAACCTTTAGACCCATGATAAATTTATACTTTTGAACAATTTCAATTTAATAATTGGTGGTAAATGTTTTTTTAAGAGAGGGGCATTCTTGGGCTAATAGGATATTAATGCTTCAGACGGGTTTTTGCTGATCAAATCTTTCAACCATATTAATAATCATAAGTGGAATTTGGATTGTCTACAATTCCAATATGGCTGAATATTCAATTAAATATGCACATTATCAGGATTAAAAATGGTTGGATTATTCTGAATCCATAATTTATTTTACACACAGTTAAAAGGCATTGTTAAAGTGGATGTTAACTTTTTGGAAAGAACTTCCAAGGAAAGAGTAGGAATATATCATAGTAATAAATCAATGAGTAGGGTTTTTCAATGCTAATACTACTAATGCCATATGCCAATGCCAATACTAATACTATATTATTATAACTAAGTATAACAGTGACTCAAGTAAGGTAGTGGAATGGATTAAAACCTTTCTCATAATAATATTCTTTCTTAGGGCTATCAGATGCTCTCAGGACCCATCAGGACCCATTCCCACTTTCAAAAATTATGGAGAACACCCAAAAAATCTTTGCTTGTATGGGTTACATTTATCAATATTAAAAGTTAAAAAATTAAAACTGATTGCTTTGTAGAAATATTTATTGAATCATACACAAATAGCAATATTAGCATTGTTTAATACTAATATTAAATTCATTATATATTAATATAAGTATAATAATTTTCATACATATAACAGTGAGTGACATTGCTTTAAATTTTTGCAAACACCTTCAACATCTGGCACATATTTTTTATTTCATGGACCACTGAGAAGGTCTTAGGGATGCCCAGGGGTCCTGGGACCATACTTTAAGAAACTCTAACTTAGACTGTCACTAAATGGCAGCAACAAAATGCAAAAAAAAATCCCTCTCCTGTCAGGACCCACCCCAATCCACGTCTTAGGAAAACAAAAACTCTTGGAGTCAGTTCTAGTCCAAAAGGAATTTTTACTAGGACATGTTTGGTTGTGGAAATACAAGACAGGACCTGGTATTGTTTTACAGATTGAAACTTTATAAAGAGTTCCTGGTTCAACCCCCCTTCCCTCAAACCCATTTGGTCAGCCCCCCATCATTTACTTCGTGTCATTCCTTTCGTGGGAAAAAGGGAACTTCGGATCTTTACGGTTATTGCCTTCTTCCTTTACAGATTCAAATGGAGACACAGGCCAGATGCCTTCTTCCCTAGCCCTCCCCTTTGTTCCCCCAGTTCAAAAGGTTTCCCTTGGTCTTTGAAATAACCTAAGGCAGGCTGAATCCACATCCACTGCTCCTTCCTTGGGAGATGGCAGAATCCGGGGGGGATAATATTTTAAACATACATTTATGAATGTGATATAAATGGATTCTGACATCTCCTTTCTTCTATCTATTTGCCACCCAGTTCTGCCCACAAAGTTCCACCCTCACCTCTTTTTTTTTATCCCATTTATATCCCGCCCTTCTCCGAAGACTCAGGGCAGCTTACAAGCTAAGAAGCACAAATCAATGTGCTTAGCAATAGCCTTCATTCTATGTATATACCTCTTTGCTTCCTCATATTGCATTTTGTAATGTGTCTGATGACTGACCCACTTTATCAGTTAGTTCCATGAAGAGAGATTGCTTAAACAAGCTGGATCTTCCTAAACTGCTTTCCTAAGCAGCATGCCATTTGTTTGTCAAGTGTGAGTCCTGAACTAACAAGCTCCCTTCTCTGACCTTAATAAGTTAATAGACATTTGTTTCACCTCCCATGCAGTTTGTACCTCATCTCCAAAAGGCTTAATGAGGCAAACAGCCTGTGTTACTACCGGCGTGTGGTTTTCTGTGTGTATTCTCCATTGTCTGTCTACATGTGTTCTTTCTCTTCTTTAATGATAAAGACTAAATACATTGAATGTCTAAGGACATGAAACATTTAGATCTCAGGGGGACCTTCATTCCAGTGAGTAGGCCTGCTATTGAGAAGACCTACTTCTATGGTCCTGATATATGGCATTGTTTAATCGAAGGTGTGTGCCAAATCACATCAGGCAGTCAGATACTATGGGAGACAGATGCCCCTTCAAGTAATCAGGCCCTATGCCATGAAGGGCTTCATAGGTAACAATCAGTTGTTAGATACTGGGTTCATTGCTTGATTGACTCGAGGTGAGTGAGTTCAGCAAAGATCATTGTTTATTTGGTTGCAGGAACTGAACTGAGAAACAGGGCTGCTAATGCAGCAATTTATACCCTGGCCTCTAGGCGGCGGCCAATAGGTTTAAAGAAACCTATTGCCGCCCTAGAGGCAGCCAATGGCGGCACTGGAGACGGGTTGTCTGAGGAGCTGGGAGCCGTTAGCCAGCTTCCGTGCTTGAGCAACCTTCCAGCAATTAACCCCACGTGATATTTCTTAAGACAAAGCCCAATATATTACACCCTCCCCCCTAGAATGTACACACATTATAACAAAAGGGAATGATTACAACAATTACAAGTTTTACAGAGATACAAAAGTACTATGCAATGTACACATTTTTCCGTACTGGCTAATACAGAGACTCTCCTGGCTAGCAGCACATCAATGACACATGCAACGTTATAGCTCAGTTATTTTGGAACAAAATCTTCTAGATATGCAGGAGGCTTGCGAACCCTTGTGGAACGCTTGGGAGAGTCAGGCATTCCCTGGCCTACCAGCTTGCCCACCAGGATGGGTAGACCAGGGTCCATAAGTACAAGTGAGTCAGGCTGACTTGGAATTCTCTGGCTGGCCCTTTCAGGTCGGCCCACCCCAGAGTCCAATCACTCCGCAGAGTTAGCACAGTGGCTGTAGTGTTCTGATTGGCTTTCTCCATCAGGGGTCCCATGTTGCACTCCTGGGCTTTGCCCCCCTATGGCCACCTCCCCATTGCTCTGACTGCTTGGGACCTCAGAGCCTATGGATTGATCAGCCTGGCTGCCGGTTTGCAGTCCATGGATGGGACCTGGGACAAAGTCCTCGCTTTGTGGCTGTTCTGGAAAATGCTTTCTAAGTTGATCGATATGGCAACAAACAACTCACCCGCCCTCTAGGCCCACTTCGTAAGAGAGAGGGCCCGATGTTTTGATGATTTTCCTTGGCACTCACAAGTTCCCATGCCCATAGTTCCGGGCCCACACCCCGTCGCCCACTTGCAGCCCCCTTGGGGGTTTGGGGCGAGAGGCCTCAACTGCCACCCTGTCTGGGTGCAACCTGTCCAGTTTTGTGATTAGTCGCTTCCCATAGCACAGTTCTGCTGGACTTTTGCCCGTTGACGTGCACAGTATGGAATGTTGGCAGAGCAAAAAGTTGGCCAGTCTGTGGTGCCAGTCCCCAGTCACTATGTGTTTCAATTATTATTTCATGGTGCGCACCATTCATTTGGCTTGACCATTACTAGATGGGTGAAATGGAGCTGATGTCACATGCCTAATGAGGTTTGCCCCCAGGAAAGCCTGAAATTCTGCCACAGTAAATTGGGCCCCGTTATAGGACACTATGACGTTCGGTATCCCATGCATTGCAAAGAATTTCCTAAGCACCTGGATGGTACTAGCAGTAGTCATATTTGCGATTGGTATAACTTCCAGCCATTTAGAGTGGCTGTCGACCACTATAAGAAAGAGGTGTCCCTGAAAGTGCCCAGTGAAGTCTATATGAATCCTCGAACGGGGGGGGTGTCTCCTCCCACCTGTGGATGGGAGCATGCAGCATTTCAGGCCTAGATTGCTGGCATGTGTAACACCCATGTACTTGAGCCTCAATGGCTTTATCTAAACCTGGCCAAAGCTTTCATGCGAACAATACCTGGATGACCTTCATGAAGTGATTGCAATACCCTGTCCCTTAATGAGGTGGGAACAATGACCCTGTTACCCCAAAGAATATAACCCTTATGAGCTGAGAGCTCATGTCTCCTTGTAAAGTAGCTCTGAAACTCAGGACCTGGGCTTTTCTCTAGCCACCCCGTGTGGACCCAAGATAGCACTCTGCTTAGAGTCTTGTCAGCTGCCGTTTCTGTGGCTATGTCCCCCATGTGGAGGGGAAAATCCAACAAGTCCTGAATGGACAAAATGTGGGCCACTGGGACCGGATCTGGCTCAGACCATCTGCATGGTCCATATCCTTGTCGGGTTTGTGAATTAGCTTAAAGCTGTAAGCCGATTAAAAAATGGATCATCTTAGCATTCTAGGGTATAAGATGTGGGGTGTCTGTCTGTCTGTAGTGAATAACCCCAATAGCAGTTTATGGTCTGTGAAGACTGTGAAGTCCCTGCCATATAAGTAGTCATGGAATTTTTTTACTCCAGCTACTATGGCCCATGCCTCCTTGTCAATTTGTGCATAGTTACGCTCTGTGGAGGACAGTGTCCTGGAATAAAAAGCAATCAGAACTTGAGTTCCATCACTCTCCAAGTGACTTAGGGCAGCCCCCACCCCATATGGGGATGCGTCACACGCTAGGCATACTGGCATTGATTCCTTGAAATGGGTGATCGTGTAACTAATGGACAGTAAAGCCTTCAATTCCTGAAAACGTCTTTCGTGAACACTACTCCACTTCCATGCAGTATTTTTGTCCAAGAGCCAGTGTAACGGCTCTGCCACTGCGGCCTTGTTAGGAAGGAATGCATGGTAAAAATTTAGGGGGCCTAGGAATGCCTGAAGCTCTCCCTTCATTTTGGGGCTGGGTGCCATCTGAATGGCTTTAACCTTTGACTCAGCAGGATGGATGCCGGCGGCATCTATACGGAACCCCAAGAACTCAGTTGAGGGGACTCCAATACTACACTTATTCTTTTTAAGCTTGAGGCCTGCTTCACGCAGCCTTTGAAGGACGGCTCTGAGCCTCCTTGCTAGTACCTCAGTGGACTCAACAGTGATGAGCACATCATCAAAATAGGGGCAAACCCCCAGGATGCCCTTGAGCATCCGCTCCATAATGCCTTGAAAAATGCCGGGAGCTACATAGGATTTGATCCAGGGCCCCAGCCACCCACCCGTCTCAGACAACCTTGGCTGAACTTCCCAACAGTTAAATCCAAATTATTATTATTATTATTATTATTATTATTATTATTATTATTATTATTATTATTATTATTATTATTATTATTATTGGGTGAACAAATCAGTCAACAGGATTTTGGTTGGAACATGCTGTTTTATTTTTTGATATTGTGAAATATATGAAATATGTGATGTGGTAAAAAAAAGTCTTTGTAGCTATATTTAGGGGTGTAAAGTTTCACATTTATATATCCATCCGTATCTCTCTTTATATCTACCCTATTTAGTTCAGTGAGATAAAGAATATCCCATGGAAAGTGTCTAATAGATCCATGTTTTCAAGGTCACCTTTAACTTTCCTGTTAAAAGGTTTCATTTGTAAAATATTACCAATTCAATTGGTGATTTGATGTGATTCTTTTATAACTGTGCATGCAAGTCAGTTTGGATTTGTGCCAGACCAAATCATCTAGAGGAACTGAATGGATGACCAAACAAACACATATTTTAAAAAATGTGAAATTAATCCAGAGTGAAAATGATCTTACTGGACTCATTGCCATTGTTGGACTACTCATAATTTAAAATGTGTGAAGGCATGCCTAAGAATTTAACATGTTTCAATAAAAATGAATGTGGTTTAAAGAGCAGGTGACACCACTTTCTGAGCCTTAATTTGTAGGAGCAGTTCCTGCTAAAAAAAATGATAACATGAATGAGAATTGTGATATTACTTTGTGGTATTGCCAGCTATGGGCAACACCTGTTGACTCAGAGCTGGATGTGTTACAACAGGCTGTGGTTTAGGAACATGATGCATAAAATTCATACAATGTTTCATTTGTTTACATGACCACACAATAATTGGCACTGATGCCCCACCCTGCTAATCTAAGCAACTAGGACTAACAGCATTAACACCATTGTTACTAGCCTTTATTTGAAATGTTCTTTTTCATGTTACAATACAAGACTACTCCTATTGCTACCAAACAAAACAATACAATACAAAACAAAACATAATGTTAAAATAACAAGTTTCTTTAAATGGGAGAGACAGAGCATTCAAGGTTACTAGAAGGCATGAATATGCAAAACAAAAAAATGATTCAGTGTTTGTACATGCATAACCTTTAATAAATATATTTTGTATTAAGGGCCAATTCAGATGTTTCTGTTTCCTATTGTTATTTAAAGCCTAATGGCCTGTAATATACTTCTGCCTGGACCAATATAGAACGAACGCTCACTGAAGTACTAGCAGAGATCCAAAAATCTTTAGCTCCTTTAATGCAGTGTTCTCCAACCTTTCCGGGCTCATGGCCTGGAGGGGAGAGCAGCTTCCAAATTACTGGCGCAGTACTAGCAGCTGCGTTCACATATGCAGCATGCACTGGCACCATGCACATGCACAAACGGCCACGTATCCCCACGGCAGCTAGCACCCATTCGTGCATGCACCAATGGGCCATGCACACACCCCCAAGTGCTACCCCCTCCACACTAACAGCCTGTTTACGCATGCACAAATGGGGTGCACAGACACGCCCATGCTAGCATTCCCGTTCATGCCCGTTCACATGTGCAAACAGGATTGTGGGCATTAGCGCAAGGGGGAGAATGTGCACCCATGCATGTGCGCCCTGACCAGCAATTTAGGCAGCCCATTGGCCAAGAGCCCACAATCCGGTTGGGGACCCCTACTTTAATGCCTTCTACTGATTGTCTCCCTTGTTGCAGCTCAGAAATGATTATATTGAGAGTATGATTCACAGATATTGATCCTTCATCATTATTATGTGTAGTTAATCTACAGATAGATTAACAGGCAAAGATTGTTAGAAACGTAATAATTTAATAACCAAGGACCTAAGAATTATTAAGGTATCATCTAAGAATATGGGCAGTTCCAAGCAGGGTGGCTTTTTTTGTAAAAATGTTCAAGTTTAATAAATTCAATATTTCCAGATACCAAGGAAATCCTTTAGATCAGGGGTCTCCAACCTGTGGGCTGTGGTCACTTGGCAAAACTTCTTCTTGAACCATTAAAATAAGGTCTTCAGTTTCTTTAACACTCCATATCTTAACCAAATCTACATGGTTTTTTTGTCAGCTTTTCGTTCTATATCCTTCCTGCATTGACCATGCATTGACTTGTTCTTGCAATTAACAGATCATTTCAATTGTTTCTTTTCTATATTCAACCATGATAATAGAACATTTAAAAAGTTTTTCTTGATTGACTGCCTTCAGCAAAGGTTTTTGGCTTTCCTTAATTTTAAATCCTTAGTATTTTATTCTGCCCTGTGAACCGCCCTGAGTCCTCAGGGAGAAGGGCGGTATATAAATATTATTAAATTAAATTAAATTAAATTAATGTAGCCATTCAGATTGTTCTTTTCTTCCTCCACAATTTTTTCATCTGTAGACTCCTCTACCCCTTTCAGCTCTTGGTCAATGCAGCCAATCACTGTCATTTTTTTTTGGTGCAAAACACGCTGCACTGTGATTAATTTTCTTGTATTCCAATCCAAATTACCAAGTTCCATGTGGGTCCAATCAACTATTCCTGCTATATATTGAATGACAGGGACTGCCTAGGTATTAATTGCTTTAATGATTCCATCATTTACTTTGAATTTCAAAATTTTCTGCACTCATTTGATACATTTGGTAAAAATATTTTTCTTGACTTGATTCTGTAATAAATTAGTTCCCCATATCAAAACAACTTACTTTATGTCCGGCCAGAACCTGAAAATAACATTTAATGTAGCACAGTACTTAAACAAAATGGTTCAGTTGAAATCTGCATATGTGGGACTGATTGGGGTAGATTGCAAAGGTGACTCCAAAATGTAATTTTATCATATTTTACCTATATCTTAAATTATTGTACTTTATTACAATTTCATTTTAGATGATATTTTATTCTAATTTTATTTTAAATTGTATTTTATTTCAATTCCATTTTAAATAGCTTTTTATCAAATTTTAGTAATAATTTGTTGCTGGAACTTTGCACTTTGATATGGCCCAAGGGCTAATCAATAAACACTTATTATTAATAATAAATTAGTTGTTTCCAAAAATCACATATATTTTTAGCCTTCTTCTAGGGCTACTGCTTTTATCTAATCTTTATTGTTAAGCTATATTCTATCATCTTCAACAATTTTGCCTCCCTTTATGGCTATGGTTCTGCAATGCCAAAGCACAAAATCTTTTAAATAAGGAATCTAGTTCAGCCTTTGTTTTTTCCAAATAATTTTAAACCATCCGTTTAGAGTAAATGTGAACTTCTTATCCTTTTTTGACCAATTCATATCCAAAGTTTATCTTGTTCAAAATTGTTGATTTGGGGGGCCATTGAGGCATAGTATAAAAAGGAAAGGTGTGAATAAGTTACTCTGGAAAATTCCACATTTGATTTAGACTTCTCCTAAGTCCTAGCTTCATTAGCCATCAGCTTCATGCATCAAAACTTCATGGAAGTATTCATAAATTGCCAAGTCTTTCTGCTGATTCAAAAATTTCAAGAGATTTCTCATCCCAGCTATTGCAAAACAGAAATGAATGCCTTTTTATTATTGTCTATCTAATGATTTTAGCCAGAATCCATGGAAATCATCTGACCTAGGAACACTCCAGTTTTTGACTCGCAAATGGCTTTTATACCGTTTCTTCAATTATTCTAATGTTTCCCATACTGTACCTTCACTGCATTTTCAACTTGCTTGATTGATGTTGCATTCCTATTGCTTTCCCACAAATGTTTCCAAAATGTTATTATTTGTCCTTATTTGTGGTTGTTCTTTTCTTGACCACAAAGGAATCAAGATTTCAAGGATTTTGTAGAATTGATGCTGATTTGCTCTGAAGTGCATTATTGAATTGAATTATTTGAATTATTTGATTGTTGTATTACTTGATATTCTTTGTAATAACCAATACTTTTTTGTTTCAATAGTTTTACAGCTTCTGCATTTTTTTTTTACTTTCCAGGTTGTACTTCACTCACAGGTTAGGTTTGATTTTCTTAGTTATCAAGTTTCCCTGCCTCAAATTCTTCAAATTGCTCAAATTTGCAGTAGATAAGAATAAACAGAATTCAAGGTGGGCTGGACTTAGATTTCTTCTTGGGTGCTAAGGGACTTGAGACTGATGACGTGCTTGACCTCTCCTTCATCTCCTACCTGAATCTTGTTAATCCAGATGACAGTTGATCCAGCATGAATTCCAGGTAGTCCTTGATTTATAATTGTAATTGGTGCCCAGAATTAAGTTGGTGCACCCATGTGACTGATTTCATTTTACAACCTTGTTTGTTTGTTTTTTGGCGGTGGTTGTAAAGTCAACACTGCACTCATAAACAGTGAGTCCATTCATTTCTATGGGCCTTTTTCACTGGAAGCTGGCTGAAAACTGGAAACCAAAAAAGAAGGAATAAATCACATGACCCAGAATGCTGCAACAAGCTGTAAAAATGAACTAATTGCCAAATGTGGTCATGTGGATGTTGGGGAGGGTGCTGCCACCAGCATTCCAGAACTGGATCATAAGCAACTTTGGGAAGTGTCTATTGTAACTTGAATGGTTGTTAAGTAAGGACTACCCCTATACATTTTCACCATATTGAATCAGGTTTTTAGAACATATTCAGTCTGATTCTTCAGCTAAGATCTGTCTGATATGGTTGCACCTGAGGGTGATGGTTTGTCCTCTGAGCTTGTGGGATGGTTTCTGAACATTTCATTACCAGGCTAGGTAACATCTTCAGCAGAGCTTAGGGGATGTCAGTGTCAGTGCTCTTCTGCTTCAGTTGTGAGGGTCTTCTGAAGGGTCAGGTGTAAGACATCAGTGAGAGGCTTGTGATGGGGAGGTTACATCCGGTCAGGGTCACTGGGAGGTGAACTCCTGGTGGGAGAAGAGGGGCTTGCATGGGTTGGTTGAGAGTCGGCGCTGTCTCTGCTTGGCTGTGTGGCTGATTTGGATTCTGAGGGATGCACAGGCTGGTTGTAGGTCGATGTGTCTGTTGATGGAATTTCTTGTGGAGTGCCAGGCTTCGATGAACTCATGAGCATGGCGGGTGGAAGTGTGGCTGATGATTTTTGTGTTGCTCCAATTGAACTGTGCTGTTTGGTGTCTGTGTAGGTAGAGATTAAGGATTTGAGATTGTGGCATTTGACTGCCAGCCGGTGTTCATGGATCCTGGTTTTTAATTGACATGACGTTTGTTCCACGTAGAATCAGTTGCAATGGTTACAGTTGATTTTGTAGATTACATTTTTTCTTTTTTCCTGTATCTTGTCTTTGGTTCCGGATAATTTCTGGCAGAATGTGGCTGCGGGTTGGTGGGCTATCACTATTCCTAGGGGTTGGAGAATTCTGGCTGTCATTTCCAACACCCCTTTTGTGTATGGTTGCACCTGTTCAGCATCACTAGAGCATACGGGTCCCTCCACCACAATGAGGTACTTATCCTTTGGAGGGGATTATTATTATTATTATTATGGTTCATTGCATAATCAGCCGAATGTTTAGATTGGATTTGGCATTTTTATTCATCTATCAAATCCTTCCCAAGGACCTGGAATAGGTAGATGTTGATGGATGAAATTAAAGTATTGTCTCAGGATGTAAGCTGTTCCGAGCAAAGCTGTCTCTCCCTCTTTCCTTTATTATTATTGTAGCAGGGCTGGCCGAAAGGCTTTGAGGGAGCCTGGCCAGAGGGGGGAAGTAGGAAGCTCGGACAGCTGCTGCTGGTTTGGGCGTGGCGGGTGTGGATCGGGCAGAAGGAAAGAAAAGGGGAAGGAGAAAGGGAGGAGGGGTGGTTGTGGTTGTCGGGGGAGAGACCAGGTGAAGCCGAAAAGGAGTTTGGAGTTTTATGTGATTCTTTTCCTCTGAAACAGAAGGAAGGAGAGAGAGAGAGAGAGAGAGAGAGAGAGAGAGAGAGAGAGGAGAGAGAGAGAGAGAGAGAGAGAAAGTGGAGTTTTATTGCTTTCTTTCGCAGGAGGATATCCCGAGCGAAGGGAAGAGTGAGAGTGGGAAGAGGGAAAGCTTAGTGGGGTTTTAAATACAGGTTTTAACTGGAATGGAAGGGGGGCGGATTCGGCATACAGAGACCAGGACTTAGGGGACAGTATCAATAGTGAATGTGTTCAGATGGTCCCTCTCTCTCTGGTCACTTGCAGGCCTCTGAATGCTGGGTCATGAAAGGATAGCAAAGGAAACACCCAATATTCTAACTCACCCAGGGACAGCTAGAGTCTTGGGGAAACACCCACAGCAAACAGATGGTGTCCTGGTGAAACACCCAAAAGGGAACATGCTAGCTACTTCTGCTTTCTAGTTTCTTATCTATAGTGTGCCAGCCCTAAGGGGGCGAAGTCTTAATCTTATGGGGGTCAGCTTTGCTGGGTGAATTCCTGGAGGAAACTGATTATCTTGACCCATACCAATCGGGTTTCAGGCCCAGGTACAGCACGGAGATGGCATTGTTCGTGCTGATGAATGATCTCTGTCAGTCTCGGGACAGGGGTTGTTCCTACTCCTATTAGATCTCTCAGCGGCTTTTGATACCATCGACCATGGTATCCTGTGCGACGTCTCAGGGGTTTGGGAGTGGGGGGCACTGCTTTGCAGTGGTTCTCCTCCTACCTCTTGGGCCATTCGCAGTCGGTGTTGACGGGAGGGCAGAGGTCCGCCCCGAGGTCTCTCGTTTGTGGAGTTCCTCAGGGGTCGGTCCTCTCTCCCCTCCTGTTCAATATCTATATGAAACTGCTGGGTGAGATCATTCGTGGTTTTGGGGTGGGGTATCATCAGTACACTGATCATCAGTACACTGATGATACCCAACTTTTTCTTTCCACCCCAAACCAACTCAGTGATGCCCTCGACGTGATGTCCTGTTGCCTGGAGGTGGTTCGGGTTTGGATGGGGAGGAACAGGCTCCGACTCAATCCTGCCAAGACTGCGTACAGGTATCTCGAGTGAACCATTCTATTCCATCTTTAATGATGGGGGGTGAGGTGTTACCCCCCATCAATAGGGCCCGCAACTTGGGTGTCCTCCTGGATTTGCGGCTCAGCCTTGAAGATCATATAGGAGCCGTGACCAGGGGGGCTTTTGCCCAGGTTCACCTGGTGCACCAGTTGCGGCCCTATCTGGACCGAGATGCCTTGCGCACAGTCACTCATGCGCTTGTGACCTCCCAGTTAGACTACTGCAATGCTCTTTACATGGGGCTGCCCTTGAGGACCACTCGGAGGCTTCAACTGGTGCAGAATGCAGCCGCGCGAGTTGTGATGTGGGCTTCCCGATACTCCCATATAACACCTCTGCTCCGCAAGCTGCATTGGCTTCCGGTTGCCCTCCGGGTGAGATTCAAGGTGCTGGTGGTGACCTATAAAGCCCTAAATGGCTTGGGTCCGGGATATCTGAGGGAACACCTGCTGCCGGCATCAAGTTCCCTCCGTCCTGTACGCTCCCACAGGGAGGGCCTTCTCAGGGTGCCGTCGGCAAAGGATTGCCGGCGGGCAACACCCAGGGGGAGGGCCTTCTCTGTGGGTGTGCCTGCCCTCTGGAACCAGTTACCCGTAGAGCTTAGGACTGCCCCTGATTTTCGTTCGTTCTGCTGGGACCTGAAGACCTGGCTCTTTGAGCTTTCCGGCCAGGACTGAGGATTTTTTAATTTTTTAACTTATTGCAATTGGGTTTTTAATCAGAGTTATAGGGGTTTTAGATTTTAATTAAGGATAATTTAATCTATTTTAATTGTTATTAATTTTTGTATTGTGATGTTGTTTTAATTGCCTTGTGAACCGCCCTGGGTCCTGCGGGAGAAGGGCAATATATAAGTTTAATAAATAAATAAATAAATAAATAAATAAATAAATAAATAATTTGCTTATATAACCAAAATAGGTCTAAAAATAAGACATTTTTGCTATTTGGGGCTTTTCTTCTTTTTAGGGAAGCCCGTCTCTATTCAGCTGAATAAACACGTACTTTTGAAAGCAAATCCTGGTTTCCTGTATTTTGTTATGAAGCAAAGCCTCAGAACCTTCACATCAATAGAGAGATCTGGGACTACAAGTGCCGAAAGAAGAGAAGAGAGGCTGGTCACTACTGCTTTGGAGATTGACGGCCATCCAAACTTTGATCATTATCACCTGTGCAAGCTGTAGACATTGTGGGGAGCTGCCCTCACGGGGCGAGCTATTGCTGCAGAGTGCTATCTTCTCTCGTGCTTTCCGTTGCTGCCCAGAGCCGGAGGGCCTCCCCCCCTGTTTTTCCAAGTGGCTGCTGCAAGCCATTGACTATTATTGTCACGACTGCTAGGGGGTTGATAAACACTGTCACACACTGACTGCTGTGGCTACGGGTTGGTCATTTTTGTTCCTGTAAATCCCTTTGATGAACTTGGCACTCCTTCACTCCAGATGAGTTCCTGCTAAAAAGGACATTCTATCAAAGCCTTGAGAGTGCGGCTGCTGAGAGTAACTGAAGGGCTAGGAGAATCTGGGTTTTGGCGGCCTCTGAGGGGGTTATGTTACATTATTAATATGGTTGGTCATACAGTCAGCTAGATGTTTAGTACAGTTGGGCACTTTATTCACCTATTGAGTGGATAAAGTGCCGAATCTGGGATCTGGGATAGGCATACATTGTTATTTGATTGTATTAAAGTATCACCGCAGGATGTAAACTGTTCTGAGTAAAGCTGCCTTTTGCAATTGACTGATGTGATTTTGTCAATGCCAATGATGTTCAAGTGATGCTCCACTTGTTTTGGGATTACACCCAAGGCACCTATTAGTGTTGGTATTTGCTTTCTTTTGTCACAGTTGTTCTACTTCTATTTACAAGTTTTTGTACTTTGTGATTTTTCTCCAATTCTTTCTCTTCTCTTCTGCTGTCTCCAGGAATTGCCACATCCATCATCATCATCATCATCATCATCATCATCATCATCATCATCATTATTATTATTATTATTATTATTATTATTATTATTATTATTATATCTGTTCTCTACTGAGTCAAAGTTTCAAAGATATAAAGAACAAAAATTTTAATAGTACATAGAGTACTATTATATTATTACATATACAACAATATGAAACCACAGCTGCCAGTTTTTAAGCTGTTGTTGCCTTTGATTTTCACCTAGTTGTTCCCAAGAAACAGTATTGATGTAGCATATGTGTGGATCCAACCAGTATATCCTTTTGTAATTGACGGATGGAAATTTTGTCAATGTGCAGATTTTCTAAGTGTTGTCCAAGGCTTTTTGGTATGGCATCTAGTGTGCTGATAACCACTGGGATTGCCATAGCTGGTCTATGCCATAATCTTTCAATTTTGATTTTCAGAGCTTGATACTTTGTGATCTTTCCAATTCTTTGTCTTCTGTTCTGTTATCCCCTGGTGCATCAATTATTCACACTTTGTTCTTTTCAATCACAGTTAAATCTGGCGTGTTATGTGCCAAGACGTTATCAGTCTGTATTTGGAAATCCTACTATACTTTAAACCTTCTCATTTTCAACTACTTTTTCAACTCTATGTTCCCACCAATTTTTCATTACTGGCACATTAATTTTTATGGATGTTCCAGTGAATCATTTGGCAACTGTGCTATGTTGTTCTTTATAGTCAGTTTATGTGATCTTCTTGCATAAGCATTATTATTACTATTTTAATTTATATCCTTGAGAATATTAAAGCTGTGAAGTAAGTAGAAGTACTGACATGATGCCATGGGCAGTTTACAAGTTTCAGATCAAGTTTCAGATCATTCCTTACTGTAATTAAGGACCTTATGCAAAGTTACAGAAACAGTTCTGTATAGTTTTTTAGGATATGCTTAGGTATTGCAAAAAGCTAGATCCCACGAGAGTGTACCGTATATTGTGTTTACTCATAAGATCTTCCTGTGTGGTCCCTCGATCTTCCAGTTATATACTGGCATCTGAAAGAACAATCCTGAAGTGTCCCTTGCTAGCAGACTAATATAAAATTCTTGTTTTACTCCCAATGCACTAGATAATGTATTTGCACAATTTGCTTCCAATTTCTCATTCTGCAGAAGATCTAACTGCCAGTGCTAGTTCACTTCCAGATCTAACTGCCAGTGCTCCTGCTGAGACACACTATGGATCCCCTTCTGACCTCGGTCATTTGGGACACTCTAGTGCATTTGCTGTCCCTGGGTTGCTGTAGTCCAAATTCACATCAGATTGTTTCACCTCTGAGAAACAGCAGAACACTAAAAACCCTTGGGTGAAATGCTCCGTCCCATTCTGTCCAAATAGTCGTGTTGTTAAGTAGCGATTCAAAATATCAGTTAGTGATAGCAAATGTTTTAAAACTGTGGAATACACCTATCAGCTATTCAGAGGGCACCTAATTTAGAGAAGAAAATCTAGAGAAATGTGGGAGTACAGTTTTTCCAGCTGTAAAAAGAAAAAAGAGGCAGCCAGGAAGGCAAACAGGCAAGGAGAGAGAGGGAGAGAGAGAGAGAGATTACAAATTCTGCTTCTCTTGTCCTTGCCATTTAGGTACTTTGACCAGCATACTTCAAGAAGGCCTATTAAAAATTAAAATAACTTTGGTTACATGCTGAAGAGCTTGGGCTTAAGGGGGGGTCCTTAGTGTAAATGGAGCACGCAAGCCAAAAACAATACTAATGTTTAGCTGCTGGCTCAATTCAGCCTTTTTCAACAGCAAATCATAATTGCTTTAGGACTTCTGCAATCCACTCTTGAATTCAAAACAGACAAATAATTGGATTTCCTGCAAACATGCTGAGCTGTGTTCCTTTCCCTGTCTTGCTTTATGTCCTCAGGGTTGCAGCTTCTGCTTTATTTCAAGCCATACCCGGTAGGCTAATTGAAAGATGGGTAGATTGCTCTGCCTTAAAATGTCCATTCTTGTTAAGGAAGATTTCCTCCACTGTCTTTATCACCTCCCATGGAAATTGTTAACATTAGAGGCCCTGAATCAAGAGATCAAGTCAAAATGATTTTGTTAGTTTACCAGTTGCCCCGATGCCTTCACCTCACAGCTTTGTGATCCAAACCAATTACATTCTGGCTGACTTATTTTCAACATTTGTCTACTCACTCGGTGTGTTGTTCTGACTGCAGGGCAGCTCTAAATATGCTTTGGGCTATTTGCCTAGGCCAGGGGTCTGCGACCTTGATAACTTTAAGACTTGTGGACTTCAGCTCCCAGAATTCCTCAGCCAGATGAATTCTGGGAGCTGAAGTCCACAAGTCTTAAAGTTAACAAGGTTGCTGACCCCTGGCCTAGCCCTAGGCCAGGGGTAGGCAACCTCGGCTCTTTTATGACTCATGGACTTCAACTCCCAGAAATCCTGAGTCAGCTTTGCTGGCTCAGGAATTCTGGGAGTTGAAGTCCATGAGTCATAAAAGAGCCGAGGTTGCCTACCCCTGCCCTAGGCTGTGCCTGCTGCAGGTGAAAGTCAAGCTGGGAGCACGTTTAAGTGTCTCGTATCAAAGATGAAGCAGCAATTCCCCTTCACAATGAGAAACAAACAGAAATAGAAATGCTCCAATAAAAAAGCATGTAGCTTTTCACAGCTGATTTAAATTAGTGAGGAAGAATAGATTAGGGAGGGGAGTGGAAGGGAAGATAAATTACTCATTGTATTTACTAGTATCTGGATTATATCTTTGGTTTATATGGTTACCATTAAGCAAATATTCCCTAATTTACTGACAAAACAAAACAACCAGATACAAATACAATATACCATAATTAAAAACAGAAACATTAAAACATAGGGCAAAAATAGAATATTTTCTATGTTGTAAAAAATGTATTGACATCTCTGCTTAAATGTGTATATCAAAGATCTTCAACAGATGTTTAAATAGACATAAGAGGGCATTATGGGAAATATCTGCAGCAGCCTTTCCAGGTTGGAGGTTTCTACAAAGAAGGTACTTTTTTAATACCTACTTTGTTTGGCAAGGGCATTTGTAGCAAAAGCCCTGAACTGAGCCAGGATTTCTACTGGTTTTTGAAAAGGATCCAGTATTTTTGTTTGTTTCTTTGCCTGGTTACTTGCTTTTAAGTGTGGAATCTATCCAATGATTTACCTGTACAGTATATTTTCATTTGCATTAAGATTGTGAGGAATATACCGGTATACCGTTTTCGGGATGGTTTGTTGCAGATTTTTTTAGAGCAATTTCAAGGGAGGTAAAAAAATAATAATGGGAAATTCAGGTTGACCATTCCTGTTTCAAGTATGTAATGTTAACCTACTCAACAGAGCTTTCAAGGATAATTTGTATGAAATAATTCAGAGATGCCAGTATAGGATCTAAGAGCAGTCATTTAAGGATGCAACATACACCAAGCAACAATTCCTGTCTCTACGATACTTGTTGCACAAAGAGTACAAAGAAGAGCAACAAAGATGATCAGGGGACTGGAGGCTAAAACATATAAGGAACGGTTGCTGGAATTGGGTATGTCTAATGAAGAGAAGGACAAGGGTTAACATGATAGCAGTGTTCCAATATCTCGGGGGCTGCCACAAAGAAGAGGGAGTCAAGCTATTCTCCAAAGTACCTGAAAGCAGGACAAGAAGCAACGGATGGAAACTAACCAAAGAGAGAAGCAACTTAGAACTAAGGAGAAATTTTCTGACACTTAGAACAATTAATCAGTGGAACAACCTGCCTCCAGAAGCTGTGAATGTGCCGACACTGAAAGATTTTAAGAAGAGACTGGACAGCTATCTGTCTGAAATGGCATAGAGTTTCCTGCCTGAGCAGGGGGTTGGACTAGATGACCTCCAAGGTCCCTTCCATCATCATCATCATCATTATCATCATCATCATCATCATCATCATCATCATCATCATCATCAATTTGGTCTCTAGTAGATTATAGACTAGTTGAAGAGGTGGAATAATTTACAGAAGTGTTTCTGATAGGATAAGATAGACTTTTCCCCCCCAAACACCACCATCAGATGTGAACTTACTGTATCACTACTCCAAAAGTCATGTATGCCTTTGTTAAAGAGGTTCCCACTCCTCTAGAAACTTGCTTCTCTCTATGTATGGATTGCTGCTTTTATTTTTTTAAGACTAGATTTTATTATTTATTTTAAAACTAAGAAACAAGTGCCCCATCAAGACTATCAATTGCTATTAACTAACCTGGAGCCATTGCCA
The DNA here is from genome assembly GCF_947247035.1 of Vipera ursinii. Lineage (NCBI taxonomy): Eukaryota > Metazoa > Chordata > Lepidosauria > Squamata > Viperidae > Vipera > Vipera ursinii. The sequence goes on from NC_139516.1 coordinate 125,655,647, forward strand.
TCTCCTATTCCGTTTGTGCCAGCTGGCTTAATAACTTATTTAGGAAACAATTATTATTTTGTTTAGGTAAAACAATCTGTTTTTAAAATTGGTTCATTTCCAACAAAGGTGCTCTTTTGTATCTCAGCAGCACTAATAACTGGACAGAGGCACAGGAGAACTTGCCATGATTTTCTTAGCTGCTCCAAAGTGGATGAGAATAGCTTTTCTTATATCATTGCATTGTGGAGGGAGAGAGACTCTGCTCTCAATTACATTTCACTGATAATCTGTAATTAAAAGATGATCTTGAAACAAAAGAGGCTACATCTTTTCCTTCACTCTGTCTCAAAGAATCCTTGATTGAGATGCAGCTGAATTTTCCCTATAATGCCATCCTTATTCAAGTTAATACTACTAGAAATTACCATTGAGTTATTTGTAATAAATAGCATCAAAAGATTAGGAATTAGAAGGGGAGGGGGATTAAAATGTTCCTTCTCACCTAATTCAAATATTGTTCCTGTTTCACATAGATTGCTCATGTAATGTAAATCCGTAGGCCCCCTTTAATCTGTATAAATTAACATCACAGAGGCTAATGACATAGTGAAAATGTTTACATATGTGTAAGCATTAATCACTTCCAAAACTCATTATCAAAAGAAATCTTCTACAAGATATTCACTGTTATTAGTCTTTTGGCAAGATAGCCAGCTTCATTTAATTAAGGTGTTAAGCAAATTAGAAATGACATATTTTGAGAGAAATTGATGTTGGGTTGGAAATGGGTCAATGGCTTTTTTTTGTCGCCTACAAAATTCAAAAGAGAAGTGCAAAGGAATTCTCGTTGCTCTATTAGTCCATGTGAATATATAAAACAGTATAAAACTTCAGTTTAAAAATACACATATGTTGGTATTTAATACACATATGTGTATGCATATACTTCCTTTCTCTCATTGTTTATGTATTGAAATCATAAGTAATTTAAAATCCATTGATTTCTGTGAGTCAGCCTATCATCAATCTGTCATGACAGATCTTGTCTGGGGTTTTTGAATTATCAGTAAATAAATCAGAAGATTGAGTAAAAGATTCAGAATAACTGTGTGTATTGTACAGCCTTGCTGGTACTGTAGCAGTAAAATTCATTAAGGGACTCTACATGAATGTAGAAAACTAGCATGCTATAGAGACAACATCTAGCCTTGTTCACAAAAAATATTTTCCATGGATAGGAAAGGTTTTTGCTTTGGTTTAAAATAATGGGATATTTTTTTAGACATGCAAACCCTTACCTGCATATACTGAATGTGAATGCAGATAGTCATCTATAATTGCCTGTGAAAACAGAAGTGCTAGAGTAACAGATGTGTAGTGTAGTGGTTACAAATAAGGTGAGCAATGAGCCAGGAAATTCATGGTTCATATCTTGCCTCAGCCCTGAATTCATCCTTTTGTAATGTGGGCATAATACTTTCTCTCTCATTTGTTGCAGGGATTTCTAAGGCTAAAATGCTCTAGACACAAATGTTAATTTTTAAAATTACTATTTGCGATAACTGACTGAACTATAGCTTATAATAAATCTCAGAACCTGTAATCATGTTACCATGCATCTCTTATACTGAAACATGCTCTTCCCCCTTACAATCATGTATTTTCTTGCAAATGTGCATCAAAGATCTAGTTCATTTGTATTTCACTTTGGTATATTGATTATACTCACATTTGTTTTATCAAGTAATTGGTAAAATGGTGTTTGCCCTAACTTAGAATTTATTTGTGGCATTTATATTGCAATCATTTTCTTATGAGGAGAAAGGGAGAGAAATAGACACAGAGAGAGAGACAGAGGCAGAGACAGAGGGAGTTCAGCTGACCTGAGAATATGAGAATAGACAACACAGTCCTTATGTAGAGGTTAGAGCAGGAGTGTCAAACTCACAATGCCACATGACGTGTCATGACGTATCACAACTTTTTTTCCATTGCCAGCAATGGAGTGGGCGCGGTTTTGCCATGATGCATCCGGCCCTTGGACAGGCAATTTTTTAAAAAAATCCCATTTATATCCCGCCCTTCTCCGAAGACTCAGGGCAGCTTACAATCTAAAGCACAATGTGCTTAGCAATAGCCTTCATTCTATGTATATGCCTGCTTATTAGGGCTTTCGCCCCCCCCAAGCGGCATTTTTACAAAGTCAGCTTATTGCCCCCAACAATCTGGGTCCTCATTTTACCTACCTCGAAAGGATGGAAGGCTGAGTCAACCTTGAGCCTGGTGGGATGCGAACCTGCACTAATTGCAGGCAGCTGGTGTTACTTAAGGAGGCATTAGCCCACTGCTCCAGCAAGGCTCTTAACACCCCTGGGTTAGAGGAAGAAAATGGGTTAAAGAAACTTCACTTTAATTGGCTTGCTATAAATCTACTCAGGAAATTCATTCTAGTTTATATTTTTTAGCCTGACTAACATTACAGATATTTTCTATCCATGTGTTTTTGACTCTATTGAAATTAAAGTCCGATCCTAAACAAAAAGTTTAGGAACCCATGCTTTAGACTGAGGCTGCACATTTCATTGATGTAATGTGAGCCCAGCAGGTCTTTGGTCAAACTACCATGGATATATTATAAACAACATCCAACAAATAGAGACCTATGTCAGCCCACTTGATTTTTGATGGTGTGACTACAGTGGGTGGGGGAGGGCTTTGCCTAAGTGGAAAGAATCCCTCCATGATTCAGGTCAATTTCAATCTCTCTTCCCAATCATGGTCCTGCCTAACTTTCTCCTTTGCATTAGTCTTCAGCTGCACTCTGGGACTATTTTCTGCAAATACAAAACAAAGCTCCAAGATGTATAGCGCAAAGCCTCAACTTCCCCTCTAATCTCCCATCTGTTGTTGTCCAGAGGGCACGGTCAGGTGAGTGATTGGTGATAATACTGGGAGGAGGGGTAAAAGATGAGAGAGAACCAACCAAACCTGAATTGAGCCTGCAGCTCAATTTTGGATCATCTTCAGGGACAACCCAATTACAACGCAACAGATGTTAATGAAAACCATGGATTTGCTGTCCACAAAGATTCTGGATAGGGGTTCTACAAAGATAATATAAGACAGGACAAGACAAGATAAGATAACCTTTATTGTCATTTTTTTACTGTGGGCACAACAGCACACATCAAAAATGAAATTTAGTTGCCCACTCTCAAAGTGGAACACACACACCTAACCATACTATATACAACCCTATATATACATAACAAATAAATATTAAATACCGTCCATCTTGAATATATAATGGAAGGAAGAAGCTTGAGAGTTCACAAGGTGTATGGAATGAAACTATGGCTGAATCTGGATGTTCTGCTGCGGATACCCCGAAGCCTCCTCCAGAAGGTAACAAGGAAAAAAAGGTTGTGAAGAGGATGAGTAGTGTCCCAGATAATCTTACAGACCCTGCTCAAGCAACGCTTCTGTGCTATGTCCTGGATGGAGGGGAGGGAACTGCCAATGATCTTTTCGGCCATCCTCACCACTCTCTGCACCGGCTTCTTATCTGAAGCAGTGATGTTTCCAAACCAGACTGTGATGCTATATGACAAAGATGATACACAAAAGATGCTGAGGCCCTAGAAAATGTGCAGAGAAGAGCAACAGAGATGATAAAGGGTCAGGAGGCTAAATTGTGCAATGAACAGGTAAGTATGTTTAGCCTAAGGAAGAGAATACTTAGGGGTGATATATCATAGTAGCCCTCTTCCAATACTTGAAGGGTTCTCACAGGGAAAAGAAGGTTGGTTTTCTCTCCATAGCACCCAAGAGCAGGACAAGAAGCAATGGATTGAAGCTCATCAGAGGAAGATCAACGTGGAACAAGGAGAAATTTCCTGAGAGAATGATTAACCAGCCTGCCACCCAGAGTTCTGGATGTTCCATTGCTGCAGGCTTTCAAGAAAAAATTGTCTGGGATGGTATAAGGTCTCCTGCCTTGGGCAGAAGTTTGGTCTGGAAGAATTCCAAAGTCCCTTTCCAGCCCTATGATTCTATGCTTAGGAAGTATGGGCAGGCACAATATCATATTTCCCTGAAAATAAGACTGGGTCTTATATTAATTTTTGCTCCAAAAGACACATTAGGGCTTATTTTCCGGTTAGGTCTTATTTTGGGGAAAATACGGTATTAAATGCGTCCATCTGGCTGATGATCTTAACTGCAGCTTATTTTGGGGGGTAGGGTTTATATTATGAGCATCTTGAAAAATCATGCTAGGTCTTATTTTTTGGTTAGGTCTTATTTTTGGGGAAACAGGGTAGCATCGTTGACAAGGCATAGTAAAAGCTAAGCTGTTTTGGGCAGCTTTGTTTTTACATCATGCTATCTTCCCATCTCAAGGCCAGAAGAAAATAAAAAAAAAACCATTATTAGGGGATTGATCAGAAAAGCTGCACCAGGTTTGATGAGTTTTTGCAAGTCACCTTTTCTCCTTGCAGTGTACTCAGCAGTGACAATATTTTCATCCATCAGAATTATCACTGTCCTGTCTGTTTTGTTTTATAAAATGTATGTATACTATAAAATTATAAAAATGTTTCACAAAACAAAGCATATTTTGAAGACTTAATCACTTGCACAACATTTTTATCATGTACTGATTGCTCTCAGACATCCTTACATTTTCAAATGCATAATTATTTGGTCAGTTTCAAGATGAGGATTTTATGTTGGTTGAGATTTGTTGTTGTTGTTGTCCAAGTGACTACTGTTTGCCTATGAATCAACCAGGTTTTAACTATAGTCTCCCATAGTTAAAGTGCAAATTTTGGCTAAGTGACTTAGTTTCATCCTCACAGTTTTGTGTTTATAATTACACGATTAACTCTGATATGAAATAAACATCTAGATTTTGGAACAGACAGATTTGAATTTAGCCTTAAATCTACTATTAAGAAACCTACTTAAGAATCAGCACAATGAAACAAAGAGGTCCATGTACAATCAAGGGTAGGGGAGAAAAAACTGGAATATCATTATTCCAAAAAACTCTGCATGGAATATGTATAGAACTATTTCCATACAAGAAATTCAGGGCCTTTTAAATTGGGAGGGCAGTGAATGCTGCTGGATAAATTGGCCTTTAGGAGGTAGCTCACAAATTAACTCGCCAATAGTTTGCTTGGACACTGTTAACTTCCTCAAAACTAGCCACCCAAGAGGTAATGCATTGGAAAACTGCCCAGGCAAAGCTCCACCCCACCATCTCTCTATCAGCTACTTGGAAAGCATGCAGCTTCATCAGGTCAATGACTTTGTCCTGGTGTTCTTGCTCTAGAAAAAAAACAACAAAACAAAAATGATGGTACCAGAGGAGTTTGCATGGAATCTGGGTGGGGCGAGTCACTAGTCCAAAGTGACAAGCTCATCCTGAACCATATGGGTTACCTGACAATGATGGTCCAACAGGGATGGAAAATTTGGCAGGCAGTCCTCGCCCTGAAACTCTGCCTGTTTGCTGTCAGATTAAGGGAACAGCATTACTTTAACAGCTGATCTTACTTTCAGGCTGTCTCATGTTTGGATTGAAGACAAGAGGAATGCAACAGTATGGGAACAGGGCAGACAATCGCAGGTCTGCACTTGGTAAGACTCAAGGGGAGAAAGGCCCAAAGAGGAATGGGGATATCAGATTTCAGTTTTGGATGGTTGCATCTTCCTGTTTGAACAGTCTGTTGCTAAAAGAGCTTTTCCCAAAGTGTGTTGGGATTCCAGATGTATTGGACTTTAAATCTTGCTCTCTCCAGCTAGCCCAGTCCAACACATCTGGGGACCACCAGCCTGGGAAGATTGAGCTGAGAACTTTCTTGCTTTTTGATTTGTGTGTGTGTGTGTGTGTGAGTGTGTGTGTGTGTGTGTGTAGATGAGAGTATGAGGAGGGGTGGCGATTATCACATGGACCACTTGGATTCAGAATCCTACTTTGGAAAAATGACCCTTAAAGTGACTCGTAGATATTTTCTATAGGTTATTTTTAATAACATCTTCTTTCCTTTTCTACTTTGAATTCGTAGTCTGTTTTTTTTTAATCTAGTGCCTTAATTATTCTGAATGACAGTCCTCAACTTACACCCATTTGTTTAGTGTGGGTGCTTCATCACTGGAAACTTTTTTTAAAAAAGAGACTGTTCTCCTGTTTGAGCAGAGGATTGTAGTAGTCCCTTCCATCTCTGTTATTCCTGTTATTCTGACTTATTTTTTACACTTATGTTGCAGCATCCCCATGGTCATGTGATCAAAATTCAGATGCTTGGCAACTGGCACGTGTTTATGATGGTTGCAGTGTTCTCGGTCACGTGATCACCTTTGCAACTTTCTGACAAACAAAGTCAACGGGGAAGCCAGATTCACTTACCAATCAATTTAACAACTGCAGTGATTCACTTAACAGCTGCGGCAAGCCAGGTTGTAAAACGAGGCAAAGCTCACTTAACAACTGTCTTGCTTAGCAACAAAAAATTGGGGGCTCAATTGTGGTCTTAAGTTGAGGACTACCTTCATTTCAGATCAAATCAAATCTTTATTATGATCACAAACCAGCATAAAGAGCATGGGGTGCAATCAATTGAAAGTGTACAATACACATCAGAGTCTAAAAAAATTATGAAAAGCTAGACGATATTAAAACAGAAGTTATATGTTAAAAAGTTAATAAGAATCTAAAAGAAGGTGTAGGAGCATTAGTCAGACCTATGGGACATAAAGGGTAGTATATGGAAGCCTAAACCAAATTACAGAGCATTCTAATAAGAAGAACTAGATGGTCATTAAGTCTAGTTTATGGTACATGTCATCATCTGACAAATGTTGAGTGCTGCTGTAGAGAACCAGGTTGACTCAGCCTTCCATCCTTCTGAGGTAGGTAAAATGAGGACCCAGATTGTTGGGGGCAATTAAGCTGACTTTGTAATAATGCCGCTTGGTGTGTGTGTGTGAAAGCCCTAATAAGCAGGCATATACATAGAATGAAGGCTACTGCTAAGCTTGTAAGCCGCCCTGAGTCTTCGGAGAAGGGCGGGATATAAATGGAATTAAAATAAAATAAAATAAAAAATATTGTATAAAGTAGAAGAGTTAGGCTCTGAAAGCAGCAAGGAAGTATAGAATTATTCTGTTTGTCCCAAGTATGTTTAATTGATTCTGCAGGTTGTATGTTTGTGTGTTTTGGGGGTACACACATTGCACAGATTGCTAAATTCACAATGCAATCCTGTGACTCTTGGCATAATATTCAATTAAACTCACATTTTTTTTCTTTCCTGTGTCTGTTCTATAATATTCATGTTTCTGAGTTTTAGCAGTTTTAATGGGTTTTATTTGGCTGGTGATTCTTGACCTTGAAACCCAGAGAGCTGGAATACTTATTTGTAAAGCTTTTGTATAGATTCCAGATTAACTTTCATAAACATTCTTGTGAAGTTAGCTTCTGATCTTTCAAGCCTATGCAGCCGCACGCACTACACTTGGCTACTGCCCACCAGTGGCGTATAGCAGGGAATACACGCACACACAAAAGGTGAATATAAATTTATCTTTATTGTGTCAACACTGTGGTGTATGCTCTGTTCCAATTCTTTGCAGGTTAATTATCAGCAGTGAAACAAATTAATTCAGAAAATGACAGGCCTTATGGACAAGCAAATATTAACTAAATGTTTATTTTTCTTAATTTAACAGCTCTGAAATTACAAATGCTTTTTGTCTGTGCCTCTTGACATGCTGTTTTGAAATTATAGTAGTCATGCAGGCACAATGCAGCCCCAAGCATCTACTGCCTTCAGTGGGCATGGTCACCATATGCCTAAAAGTGCTTACTCCATAATTTCCCCCCTCTAATTTTTCTTTTAGAAAATGTCTTTAAATGTCTTTAAATTCAAATTAGGCACATGATGAGGCCAGATCTCAGGTGCCATAGGAACAGTTCAGTCTCTCCTTAGAGAAGACTCAGTATTCAGAGAAGGAAACCTAGAAAGCTTTTCTATTTCCATGTGCTGGGAAAAGCAATGTTTGAAAAGTCCAAATGTAAATCTGGGAGAGTTGATTGTAGACATGCCAGTGAGGCTGTGAATTAAGATTGAGCAAGTGCTGTCCTAGCTAGGAAAGAACAACAGAAATAAAAAATGATAGAAGCAGTGCATCTTATGGAGGGGTCAAAATGTCAAGATCGTGCCCAGGATTTAAGCCATACTTCTTTTTATGTGTGTCATGATGCACTTGACATTTTTAGCTCCTCCACCCTCATGAACACACAAAATTGTGAACACAATTTTACAATAGTTGAAAGCCCTAGCAGCATATCATTTTTTTTTTAAAAAAAGATTTCTTTCACCAATTTATTTGGGTGTTCAACTGGCATCAGTGACTCTGGATGGCTAACAATGTTAAAAACTCAATACAACAATAGCAATAAATATACAAATAGTGGAAACCAAGAACACCAGCATTCACAACAATGATCCATCTCATCCATTTCACAGGCCCCCATTAAGCTCCCAATCCTTGTGCCTGACAAAGACAGACATGTTCTGAAGGCCTTCTGAATCCCAGCAGAGTCAGGCACAGCCAGATTTTGGGGTGTGGATGTTATGGTATTCCAGAGGTCAGAGGTGACAACAGAAAAAACCAACTTCCTTAATCTTGGAATATATAAACCTACCTTATACAAAAGCCATCTAAGCCGGTCTATGTGTTCTCAATACCATCTATAACATTTTTATTGACAATGGAATAACGTTAATATTCATTTATATGTATTTTTTGTTGAAACATGTAATCATAGAATAATATAATAATTTGATAGTAAAATCATTATTTTTCTATGATAATGATTAACTGGTACATTCTGGAATTACTTGCATATTTTGTCCATTGCTTTGTCTGCTAACCTTCTGGAAAAAGACAGAGGCTCTACTCTATAGAGTTTAATAGCATTTAATGCTGGAATAGAGCTGAATAACAATTATCCTAAGTGGGAAAACCACTTAGGATAAGTAATTATTGAAATGTGTATTAATATTGTTTAGTAGTGAAATAGACATGCATTTTAGGAATACTAAATATCCACACCTGGATTGGGATAATACATTATTCATCATATAAATAATGAGGAATATTGAGTTCGGTATTGGCCCAGTAGCTAATGTCACAATGGCTTTAAATCCCTCTCCAATGACTTTTCACTGATTACTGTCAAAGAAACACCAGAATTTCTCTACATAACTTTTAAGCATTCAGATGGTATTTCATCTGTTCATATGGAGATGACCTAACATACTTGCTTAGATGTTCACACATGTCTGAATGAGTATATAAAACATATTTCTATGGACATATAACAATTTAGATTATCCAGCAGTTATAATAATTTACCTTAGATTTTCATGTTGTTATTTTTAATGGATATTTTAATTTATATTGGTTATGTTATTAAACTGTGTTTCTTAAAGTGTGAAATGAATTTCTCACTATAGGTTTTCCCAAAACAAGCAAAGAAAAAAATAGCAACATTGAGTATTGGGATAAAAAAAATCAATAATACACATTAGAACAATTTTTTTATCCATCCAGCTCAGATTATCAGATATTGAGCTAGCTTTTAGAATTTCAACAATAGGTAGGTTTTTTGTTTCATAATGATATATTGAAAGGAATAGGTTTTTTCGATGTTTAGAAAGAAATAAAATTAAGTCTACAGGCCCTTCTAAGATGCCCAGTTTGAAACTGTGGGCTAAAAACTAGTGCAAAGTTAATGTTTTATGTGCTGCATCAGACACAGATCTGGCAAAGGGACTTTCCCGATATTCCTTTCCTCAGAAGAGGCCAAGTATCCCTTTATGGATGAAGGAAGGAATAGCTCTGAGTGCTTACAGAGTAAATGGAAGGATCCTCATGGTCTGGGTCAGTGGATGAGATCTCTGCAAAATATAGGTTGTATCATAAGCATACAGAAGGTTAAGGAGGAAAGAATTCACATATGAGGTTGGGATGATAATCCACTCCTCTTTATATAGAGTCAGTAGTTTTACATAAGAGGTTCCCTCATAGTGTAGTTCTTACTTCTGGTTTGGGCCAGACAGAATTGTAGGTAGTCCTCAACTTACAATGAACAACTGATCCCAAAATTCCCATTGCTAAGCAAGACTGTTGAGTGAGTTTTGTCCCATTTTATGACCTTTCTTGCCACAGTTGTTAAGTGAATCACTGCAGTTGTTAAGTTACTAACACGGTTGTTAGTATTGGCTTCCCCATTGACTTGGCTTATTAGAAGGTCACAAAAGGTGAACATGTGAACACGTGAACTCAGGGTCCTGCCAGTTGTGAAATGTCTGAATTTTGATCATGTGACCATGCTGCAATGGTTATAAATGTGAAAAATGGTCATAAGTCACTTTTTTCAGTACCATTGTAACCTTGAACAGTCACTAAATGAATGATTTGTTTAGACGAGGAATGCCTGTATTTATTTGATGTGCATTTAAACTGGAACTATTGCCTAACAAAAGAAGCATTCTGGTAAAATTCATACATACCTCTCTGAGCATGTGCAGGAATTTAGGAAAAAATAATTTCCAATGGCAACCTTCATCATTGGCAGCAATGCCAAGATCCTGTTGGGTGCGCATGTGAAATTGGAAGGGTAAATTTTGGCAAGCAAAGGCCATGGATGCAAAGATTAGGTTTCCATCCATTGTATGCAAATGATGGGCTTGGGGCATTTGCTCACTATGTTCCTAGGGTATTGTGTAATTTCCAACAAGCTGCAAAAGACAAGGGGGAAAAAAAAGAGCCAATCCATGCATGCTCTTTTAAAAGCCCATTTGCACTGAGTTTTCTCTCCCCCTTTCTTTTAATTATGCCATTTTTGGCTCCTGAAAATTTTAACTCATTTCTAAAGTTCTAATGTTTGTAAATTTCCTTTTTTTCCTGTTTCCTTCTCATTCCACCTCCTCCCCCTTTTTTTCTTTTTGCTTCATAAACAGTATCTTTTTGACATTTGTCTATTCATATAGAGATAATTTGTAGACAGGACAGGTGATAATAGGGGTATTATTAATCTTAGATGGGTTGCTATGGGAATCTTTAAAGGGGTATAATTAAATTATTTAAATAAAGAAAACCATGATATATTTGTATCAGAATCATTTGTTTTCAAATAGCAAGTTTTTTTGTTTTTCTTTTTAATCTGCTCTCCAGTTAATAATGTAAAAGTAAAGATGACTTTGAATTGTACTTGATATCCATATAGTTCTAGGTATGGAACGCTGTTACCTTCCCAACGTAGTGGTCCCTATTTTTCTACTTGCATTTTTACGTGCTTTCGAACTGCTAGGTTGGCAGAAGCTGGGACGAGTAACAGGCGCTCACTCTGCTACGCGGCACTCGGGATTCGACCCGCGAAACTGCTGACCTTCTGATCGACAAGCCCAGCGTCCTAACCCACTGAGCCACCGCGTCCCTTATATATATATTATATATATATATACATATATATATATATACATATATGTGTAAATTACTAACAAAGAATTAAGGGAGACTAAGATGCATTTCTGACTCTTTAGTCTTCATCAGTCAGTCATACCCTTCTGAGATTCGAACCTGGGCTGATTGCATATTAGGCAGTATTTTTACCTCTTGAGCCACAGGATCTCTCTCGCTCTCTGTTAGCTTTCTGCAAGGGGAGATATGAGTCAAATGTTAACTATTTAGATTACCTTGCTAGGCCCCAAACATGGGGCAAATCTTTATTTCCTGTTTTCAGCCTTATCTCAAAGGCCATCGAACAGGCTACAGCCTGTTTAAAAAAGAGGAACATGCTTCTCCCAGAAGAAGGAAGCTGAAGCCACAAGCCTGATGATGACGGATGGGATTCCGTCGAAACGTTGCCCCTACACCTTTAGTTCTACGCGGGATATATATATATATATATATATATATATATATATATATATATATATATAATATATTAATTTCCCCTTCTAGTTAGCATATATATATATATATATATATATATATATATATATATATATATATATATATATATATATATAAATTTCCCCTTCTAGTTAGCATATATATATATATATATATATATATATATATATATATATATATATATATATATATATATATATAAATTTCCCCTTCTAGTTAGCATATATATATATATATATATATATATATATATATATATATATATATATATATATATATATATATTAATTTCCCCTTCTAGTTAGCATGCAGTGCTGAATTTCCAAATAGTTTCACATCCAAACACTATTAAAATCCAACCCTGTTTGGTTTTTCATGTTCAGTAAAAATGGAACCCATTTTATTACATTGTTTAATTAATCAGCTAAGTGTCACTGGCCGTCCTTATTCCAGTGTTCATCTATTTTTTCTTCCTATCAGTCACCTTGAAATGAACAGCTGCTCCTCATCAGGTTTCATTCTTTAATGAAATATCTTAGTATACTTTCTAGACTAGAGGAAGTTTTCCTAAAACATCTTTCCTACCACCATCACTCATTATCGATACACAAATTTAATAACTACAAAATTTAAGTTGTGGAGAACAAAATCCATTATTCTTTGGCATATGGCAAAGACAATAGCTACACCATCTGGTTGATTTTCACAGGTAATTCACTCACTTTTAATGTTCAGTATACACAGACGCATACAGTCAAAAGAATTTAGATTCAGTACTAGAAAAAGTCTTGCAAACTTGCTTTCTTCTATCTATCATAATTTATCTATCTTCTATCTATTTATCTCTGGTCTCCTCTTGCAGCAAGTTTATCTGCCAAACATCAGGAAGCTAGCTGGTTTACTGATTCCATCCAACTGTGATGCTACAATGATCACAGTTAAAATTTACAAGCACACCCCTTCTGTGAATTATTTCAGTTCTGCAATAGGGAGCAAAGAATACTTTATTTGATATGAGCAATAATTAACTCCTGAAGCAGCTGTTAAATATAGGGGGAGAGAGAAGAGGGATGGTTATGATCCTTTCCCCAACTCCACGCACATTTGAATACAAAAACTGTGAATCCACTGGGAACCAAAAAAAACCTATTGAAATCTAGGGACTAGCCACTTTTGCAGCCCTAGAGTGTGTCTTGGGTGTGCATCAGTGCCAATGGAAATTGGAGCTGAACATTTATGCCTGTGTGCATCCTTTTACATCCTCCCACATGGCAAACTGCTACATTTATTTATTTATTTATTTGTTTGTGTCAGGACCCACCCCAAACCACGTCTTAGGAAGACAAAAACTCTTGGAGTCAGGATTTTAGTCCAAAAGAAATCTTTACTATGACATGCTCGGTTGTAGGAAATGAGACAGGGCTTAATATTTCCACGATGTAAACCCTTATAAAGAGTTCCCGGTTTAACCCCCCTTAATCCCCATTTGGTCAGTCCCCCCCCATCCTTCCTCTCGTATCATCCATCTCGTGGGAAAGAGGAAGTTAGGACCCTTTTGTTTATTGCTGACAAAAACCCAGATGCTAACCCCCCCTTTTGTTTTCCCAGTTCAAAAGGCTTCTCCTTTCCTTTGAAATGCCTATTGCCGGTTCAATACACATCTATCCTCTTCTCTTCGGGAGATGACAGAATCCATGGGATATGTTTGAAACATTCCATTTATGAATATGATATAAATGGATTCTGACAGTCCGCTCTCCTTAGAAGAAAGGTGTGTCCATCTGTAGGGGGAGAAAAGAAAAGAGAAGAAAAAATAACATGTGTAAATGTTAACTCGGTTTGTTTGGATATTCTGTATGAAATCTCTTAAGCAGCTTTGGTGCTTTAACGTGGTGTTTGCTGACCCATTCATTTTCTGAGGAGGGGAGGTGTTTCCAAGCCACTAGATATTGAGTTGTTCCATGATGTCTCCTGGAATCCAGAATTTCCTTCACCTCGAAATGTTGTTCTCCTTCCACCATGATGGGAGGTGGTGGTGGTGGAATTTTTGTTCGTAGAGGAGATTGTTGTTCTCTCTTTATTAGACTGCAGTGAAAGATTGGGTGTATTCGTCTAAGATTTTTAGGTAGTTCTAATTCAACTGTTACTGGGTTTATGATTCTTTTAATTGGAAAAGGTCCAATGTATTTTGGTCCTAGTTTTTTACAGGGTTGGAGAGACTTAAGGTATTTTGTAGACAGATATACCATCTCTCCCACCTTGAACGGTGTGGGATCAGATCTTTTCTTGTCTCCCTGTGTCTTGTGTGCTAATCTAGCCTCTGTTAATGCTTTTCTGACAATAGGCCAGGTGTATTGTAACTGAGCAATCCATTCCTTTAGTTCTGGAATTACCGGTTCTTTTGGGGTTAGGTCAGGTATGGGGTTGAAGCTCTGGCCTGTGGCTACTTGAAAAGGAGTGTAACCTGTGCTGGAGTGAATTGCGTTGTTATATGCCACTTCTGCGAAAGGCAGCAGGTCTGTCCAATTGTTCTGCTGAAAATGTACATAACATCTTAAATATTGTTCAAGTACAGAGTTAGCCCTTTCAGCTTGACCATTACCCTGAGGGTGATGACTAGATGTCAGTCCTTGGGTGGTTCCTAACAGAGATAAAAATTCCTTCCAGAATGCTGAGGTAAATTGCACCCCCCTGTCAGATATGATGCGTAGTGGTGCTCCATGCAATCTGTAAATATGTTGTACAAAAAGTTTTGCTAATGTTTTTGCAGTAGGAATTTTTGGGCAAGGTATGAAATGGACTTGCTTAGAGAACAGATCAGTAACAGTCCAGATAACGGTGTTTCCGTTGCTTTCTGGTAGTTCCACAATAAAATCCATGGCTATTTCTTTCCATGGGGCTGAGGGATTCGCCACTGGTTGTAACAGTCCTGGCGAATTCCCTTGTAACCTCTTGGCCATTGCGCAAATTTGACAGCTACCCACATAGCTTTCTATGTCCTTTTTCATAGATGGCCACCAAAATTGCCTTTTAGTTAAGTGTAAGGTTTTTACAAAGCCAAAGTGTCCTGCTGATTTTGTATCATGGCACAGTTGCATGAAATTGATTCTCTGTGTGGCAGGTATATATAGCTTCTCCCCCACCCACGGCAGTCCATCTTTAATTGTGCACACATGTTTATTTTTCTGGAACCATTCATCACTTTCCAAAGATTTCCTGAATTCTATTCCAGTTTGGCTATCTACCTTCGGTTTCATTTTTTCTTGTGCCCTGGTGGTGACTGGTGCTGCCAGTTGTTGTTCCGGTACAAGTGGTTTAAAGTCAGTAACTCTTGTGCTGTTATATTGGGGCATGCGGGATAATGCATCTGCCAGGAAGTTCTTTCCCCCCGGTAAGTGTTTGAGAGTGAAATTGAATCGGTGAAAGTGTTGGGACCAGCGGGCTTGCTTAGGAGTGAGCTTCCTGGGCGTTTTTAGTGCTTCTAAATTTTTGTGGTCAGTCCAGACTTGGAAAGGTATTTTATTTCCTTCCAAAAATTGACGCCAAGTTAATAATGACCACCTTAATGAGAATGCTTCCTTCTCCCATATTGGCCATCGTTGTTCAGTTTCTGTAAGTTTCCTGGATGTATATGCGCAAGGTTGCAACGCCCCCTCATCATTTTCTTGTAGTAATACGGCTCCGACTGCTACGTCGCTCGCATCTGCCTGTATTACAAAAGGTTTGTTGGGATCTGGGTGTTTAAGTACAGGTTCCGCAGAAAAGAGTCTCTTTAGCCTCTCAAATGCTGCTTGACATTCCATTGACCATTTCAGAGGCTGGCTGGGCTTCACGGGTGACCCCCCCTTCGTTTTCAACAAATTTGTGAGGGGCATGGCTATTTGGCCAAATGCAGGGATGAATTGGCGGTAGAAATTTGCAAACCCCAGGAAACTTTGCAATTGCTTCCGTGTGCGGGGGGGTGCCCACTCTAGTACTGCCCTGACCTTCTCTGGGTCCATTTCGATGCCCTCTGGGGATATGCGATATCCCAGGTAGTCGATTCTTTCCTTATGAAATTCACACTTCGATAATTTAGCATATAAATGGGCAGCTCGCAATTTCTTCAGGACTGCTCTGACTAGTTTGATATGTTCCTCTTTGGTTTCTGTGAAGATAAGGATGTCATTGAGGTAAACCAGGACCCCCTTATATAGGTGCTCTCTCAGTACATCATTAATTAATTGCATAAAGACTGCGGGGGCCCCTTGCAGTCCAAATGGCAGTACTTTGAATTGATAGCACCCCATTGGGCAGTTGAATGCAGTTTTCCATTCGTCTCCTTCCTTAATCCTAATACGGTAGTATGCTTCCCTCAGGTCTAGTTTGGTAAAAATCTTTCCTTTCGATAGGTGGGATAGCATATCCTTCATTAGGGGAAGGGGGTATAGATTACATTCACTAATTGTATTTAGGTTCCGGTAATCTACAACCAAACGAAAGGAACCATCCTTCTTCTCCCTGAACAGAACCGGGGCGGCTACTTTGGGTTTGGCGGGCTCAATAAATCCTCTTTCTAAGTTTTTCTTTATGAATCTTTCCATTTCTGCCATTTCCCTTGGGCTCATGGCATACATCCTGGGTTTTGGGAGTTTTGCCCCAGGTTTGAATTCTATGGTGCAGTCTGTGGGGCGGTGGGGGGGGAGCTCATCTGCTCTTTCCTCACTGAAAACCTCAGCCAGGTCCCTGTATTCCTCCGGTATCTCTGTTAGCCCCTTCTCTTCCCCCACTGCTGCTTTTTCCTCCCTCTGGGTTGGGGGGGTGTTTGGGGGTTTTACGTTTTCCTGTTCCCCTTTTGGGAAGTTGAGTTCTGCAGTCCTCCAGTTTATCCCGGGGTTCCATTTCTTCAGCCATTCCAGTCCTAAAATCATTGGGCATGCCATGCCTGGGGCCACTATAAATGTTATGTCTTCCTCATGGGACCCCAGGGACATGTGGAGTGGTAGAGTGGCTAGGGTAGCTGGTCCCCCCCCTGCTATAGACCCGTCTAATTGACTGAAGGAGATTGGTTGTTTTAGCCTCCTCACTGGGATGCTCAGTTCCTCCACCAGCGTTGGGCTGATGAGGCAGCGGATGCAGCCAGAGTCTATCAAAGCTTTTATTTCATTGGCTTTTGGTGCAGAGGAAGCTAATATAGTTACTGTCTTAAGTATGGGTGGAAGAGGTCCACTTACCAAAGGTTCTCCCTCTGAGCTGTCTTCCGAGGTGTCCACCGCCCCTGCAGTGTAGGCCGGAGTCCAATCCCAGGTTTTGGCAGAAATTGTGGATTCTACAGCCTCTGTCCCCTTCATGGAAGATTCTTTTGGGTTGCCTTGAGACTTCCCCAGCTTTTTGGAAGATGGTGCCTCTGTTTTGCGTGGAGGGGCTTTCGAACGACATTCTGCAGCACGGTGGCCCTCTCTCCCGCAATTGAAACATCCCTTTGATTTTTTAGCCGTGGCCGGTGGGTTTTCCCCCTCACGTGTTTGCTCGAGTGGCGGGCGGCCCCATGGTTTTCCTCTGCGTTGTCTTTTCAATAGGTCTATTTCCACTTCCTCTGCCAGGACATACCAGTCATCGAGATGGTAGGGGTCTCCCCGAGGCAGGCAAGCGTCATACAGGTCGTAGTTTAGACCGTCTTTGAAATGGCTGAGGAGGATGTCTTCTGGCCAGTTCAGCTTGCTGGCGATGGCTCGGAATTCTTGGGTATATTCGGCCACTGTTCTCCTGCCCTGCCTCACCGTCTTGATTCTCTCCCGGGCCTTCCGGTCAGCCAAAGGGTCCTCAAATCGTCGCCTCAAGGATGACATGAATCGGTTGAAGTCGTTGAGTTCTGGGGCGTTGGAGTCATGCAGGTTCACCACCCAGTCTGCGGCCGTCCCGTCCAGGGCAGATTGCACAATTCGGATGCGTGTTTTGTCACTGGGGATGTCCCGTCCGTACTCTTCCATGTAGCTGAGGACTTGGGTTAGGAAAAATCCCAGTCGTGATGGCTCCCCCTTGAATTTTGCTTCCAGGGGTGGGAATCTTTGGCTGGATCGTTGTCTGCGCCGCGGAGTGTATCGCTCCTCATCTCGATCCCCATCTGTGGGTCTGGGGGGGGGGGGTACCGCTGAGTCAGCGGCTCCTGTTCCATTGGACAGCCCTGGGGTTTCGGGTGTTGGGTCCCTTCCGTTACCCCTCCAGTTGCGACCCCAGGTGTTGTGGTTTCCAGCTCTCTCCTCCCTTAGTGAGCTCAGGGTTGTTTTCATCAAGTCAATAGCTTTTTCCAGAATCCGCTCTTCCTCACTGGCGTGCAGGGAGTTCTCCATCTCTTGTTTCCATTCCGGTTGGTGGTCGCTCCGTCTCAGGGTCACTTCTCTCGAAGCCTTTTTCCACTCACTTTTCCTTCCAACGCCCATCGACCACCGGGGTTTTTGTTCGTGCTGCTCCGCCGTTTCTTCCCAGGAGGAATATGATGCCTCAGTTTCCCAATGTTTCTGGGAGTTCGGCTGGGGGGAAGGCTCCTTCTCCGTGGGGCTTTCTTCCCTTCTTGCTTCATCGTCAGACATCATATTTATTTGCAAAGTCCCCCGGTAAGGTTCTTCTTCCCAGGTTGACTTTCGTTGCAAGCCCTGTCTAATGTCAGGACCCACCCCAAACCACGTCTTAGGAAGACAAAAACTCTTGGAGTCAGGATTTTAGTCCAAAAGAAATCTTTACTATGACGTGCTCGGTTGTAGGAAATGAGACAGGGCTTAATATTTCCACGATGTAAACCCTTATAAAGAGTTCCCGGTTTAACCCCCCTTAATCCCCATTTGGTCAGTCCCCCCCCATCCTTCCTCTCGTATCATCCATCTCGTGGGAAAGAGGAAGTTAGGACCCTTTTGTTTATTGCTGACAAAAACCCAGATGCTAACCCCCCCTTTTGTTTTCCCAGTTCAAAAGGCTTCTCCTTTCCTTTGAAATGCCTATTGCCGGTTCAATACACATCTATCCTCTTCTCTTCGGGAGATGACAGAATCCATGGGATATGTTTGAAACATTCCATTTATGAATATGATATAAATGGATTCTGACAGTTTGTTTGTTTGTTTGTTTGTTTATTTATTTATTTATTTATTTATTTATTTATTTATTTGATTTGATTTGATTTGTATACCGCCCTTCTCCCTAAGGACTCAGGGCGGTGAACAGTGACATAAATATCAGAATGCACAAATATCAGAATATCTTACAACCCACATCAAAATTTCTCATTCTTGCAATGCACCCTCTGACACACAATTTTTAGTGGGAGGGAGAGGAAAGCATCACTAGGTTCTCATTAACAAATTGCAGCAGATCCCAGTGGTTTTCTTCTGAGCCGTTCTTAAAAGAGGGGGTTGCAAAAGACAGCAGAGCTCAATCCTACAGGCTGAACATCTGGTTTGTGAGCCATAGTCATACCCACTACACAGACATTGAGATGCAGCCAGCCCACGTGTGTGCAGAATCTGCACTGATGCATTGAACTGCTTGTGCCAGGAGAGAGCAGAAAATGTGTGTAAGGGAAGGAACATGAGAACTGTGGAACTCCAAGCAGAGGGTAGAAGGGCTTCAAAAGAGTAAAAGAATTCTGCCATGAATTTTCTAGGATTAGGGAGAGGGTTTTTACACTTAGAAGACACTTAGAAGCCAATGAAGCTGGCATCCACTCTTCCCTCAAAAATCTATGCTTGCCTTTGACTCTGGCCTTCTTTGCACCAGAACATCTTCAATTTTGCAGTAGTTCCTGTGCAGCCCACACATTATTGCTTTATCTGATGATCATTCCAAGAATGTCAGAGATGGAAGATATTCTACACTGACTCCAGTTCTCCTATAAGTCATCCAAGCTTTTACAACTTTAAACAAAACTGGAAGATTAAAAAAAATATATGCAGGAACAATCTCTCTTTGTCCTCTTTATCAATATTTCTTTTGAATTAAACAAATAAGCCTGGGGGGAAAATGCCAGATCTCTAAACTGCCCAAATTAACAGAAAATGAAGATAATCCACACATCCCTAAATAAAATTCCTCTTACTAGCCACTCACATGGAATAAGCCTGTATAGAAGTCCAATGATACTTCACTGCATACTTCAATATCTTCCTATTTCTGATAATTATCTTCTACACATAAGTTGCTTTGAATTGTGCATCTGGCTTGGGTCCCAGAAGTTTCAGCATTTTTGCACCTCCTCCTGTCTTAAATAACATCTTTTCAATAGGCTTATACACTATACAGTGGAACTGTAGCCTGGAGGAGATCTCAGGTGTAATAATATACTATAACCTTCATTTCCCCTCACTTCATGTTCTATTAAGTACCTGATAGGAGATGCCTAGCTGCATCTCATCTTCAACATGTTTTACCTAGATTGGGTACATCAGCAAGATACAAATAATTGACTTCTGAATTGTTATTGATTCTAATTTCCCAGGTAACTCAGAACTTCTGTACAAATTAGTTTAAATTAACATATGGTCAGAGTTAGGATTAGAATTACCTGTTTCTATATTTCTGTTTGTAGGATGAAATTCATACAGGTGGGCTACCTGAGGCAGTAGAAATCAAAGGTTTTCAAAGTTACACGAAATTCCTCTAGGGCAGAAGTATTTTTTGGAGTTGAGAGACAGTTCCTGTTTTAAAGCAAGATTAAAGACATGTTCATAGATACCTGAAATTCTTTCTTTTGGATGGATCTCTTGTTTTTGGGGGGAGGACCCATACGTAAGTATCTTGGAAAGAGATAAATGATTATTGCAGCAATTCAGTGAGCAGTCACTTTTTGAAAGTGGGGTGTTAGTTCTATTTTGTTACAATGGGTATCTCTACCAAACTGTCCAGAGCTGCTGAATCTGCTCCATATTTGGAAGCGTTGATTTGCAGATGGCAAATTTCTCAGTGAAGCACCTTTAAGCTCAGGACTAATTAAAGCTCACCTAGGCTGGCAAATGTGTAGTTCTAGGAAAGAGCAAAGGATTGGAGTCATTCATTATTCTTCAGTCAATGGTTTTGAATGTTTCTGTAGCTTTGATCCTCCGCTTCAGACTGCTGCCCATGAGATACCTCTGAAATGGGCTGACACAGAGATGTGAAAGAGCTACCCATGCATTCCATCAAAAGCAGATCTAGAATAGCAAAACATGCAGAGATCCAGTGGGAAAAGTCCCTTTTCTAATGGATACTGTGAGTTCACATAGAACTTGAGCAATGTAATTATTTTATCTCAAGTTCTTAGCAATTCTTCTACAGGAGTCTTTTTTTGGCACTGGCACTATACTAGGGGACCCCATCACATTTCCATAAGATATTTGACCGAGCATTGAAACTACAACAGTAATTTTACTCTATTTATCCCTATATTTCATAAAATATAAATATAAATCATGTGCAGGAAGCCTAAATTTATATGCATTTTCAGATCAACCCAATAGCTCCAGAGTCTGATTCCAGCCAGGAGACACCAAGTTCCATGTTTAAAATAACTTGCCAGAAATACTGCAGTATGGTTGCTAGAGTGGTTGTAGTCCTGGAAGGCAACAGTGAATTAGAAGTCCTTATTCAACATCAGACAGATTACTACGCTTCTACATTAACAGATCTATGGATGGCAATTCTTGATACAGGCCTTGTCCCACATGTTTAGGTTTAGAGGTCCTAAATCACGCCCTCAGCTTCGGCACACTGCAGTGGAGTGAGGGTTAAGATAAAGTCTTCTCTCAGGAACACAGATATGCAGAAACAGATTCTCCTATTTCCATGCTTTCAAGGTCGAGAAGCTCAGATGAAAAAAAAAAGAACAGTGTCTGCAGTGTGAACATTTTCGAGGAGGACCAAGACCTAATGCTTTGCATCCAATGGTATGTTATCGAGCAAAGTGAATAAGAGCCTTGGTGGAGCAGTGGGCTAATGCCTCCTTAAGTAACACCAGCTGCCTGCAATTAGTGCAGGTTAGAGTCCCACCAGGCTCAAGGTTGACTCAGCCTTCCATCCTTCCGAGGTAGGTAAAATGAGGACCCAGATTGTTGTGGGCAATTAAGCTGACTTTGTAATAATGCCGCTTGGGGGGGGGGCAAAAGCCCTAATAAGCAGGCATATACATAGAATGAAGGCTATTGCTAAGCACATTGATTTGTGCTTTAGATTGTAAGCCGCCCTGAGTCTTTGGAGAAGGCCAGGATATAAACGGGATTAAAAAATAATAATAATAAAGCCAGATAGTATGCCCACAAGATTCGGAGACATAGGACTTTTGGTCTTCCCCAAATATTTGACCTTTCTAAGATTCTGCTTCTTTATTGTTTTTATTCATAAAAAGGAACTTTTCAACTTTTATCGGGTGAATGTAACCCGCAACAGGAAGAATCTTCTTGCAAAGCTTGATGTCATTTTTTATAATGGCTTTTACCAGGAAAAGGAGAAAAAGAAAGGTAAAATATATATAAACAAAGTGTGGGATCAATTTTTAAGCCTTAGGGTTATGTTCCTGATGCTAGATTCTCCTGCAGATTGAAAAGGTAACGAATAGCACAAGGCCGAAATGAGTTACCAGATTAATGGCAAGGGATACATATTAAGTTACAGCTTTGTAGTTCACCTCTTGAACTCGTCGTTTTCAAAGTCTGAACTGATTCAACCGTCTCTAGAATGATGGATCATAGAATTGGGAAAGAGTTCCATTTTGTTTCTTATGACACTCTCAAAATGGCCCAGCAGGAGACTAAAGGTGTAGAAAACCAAACCACAATCTTAAAAGTCTTTTTTATTGGGACAACCTACCATTGATACAGAACTCTGTGTGACTCTGTAATAGTTTGTAGGAATTAGCTTGGGAGACAGAAGGAAGACAGGAGGAAAACTAGACGATGTTAAGATTACAGGTGCTTGGCTGATAGAAGCAAGGGATTTGTGACAAATATCTGAGGGGGGTCCTCGCCAGTTCCTTGGACTATAAAGGTGAGGGGAGAGAGATGTACTTTTAGACTTCCAAGATACTTTTAATATAATTTTACAACAAAGGTAGAGCTGGTACCTCTAGGTGTGAGTCTTGTCCAGACTGACAGGCTTGATTATAAGGTCCGGAAGCCCTCTTATGCTCTTTAGTCAAGAGGAAGGGCAACCCCTTATGTCTCTATCAAGCAAGACAAAAGTGGCTGTGATACAAGCTAGGAAAATTCCAGATACAATTGGAAAAAAGTTCTAAGGGAACACTTGTTCCAAGTCCTAAGCAGTTGGGGATTGGATATTGCATTTACCTGTGGATTGGCAGAACCACAACATTTTACCATGTTGGGTAGAGTGGAACATCCTGTACGTGAACTTTTTGGATGGGATCACAGGGAGAAGTTAAAGCCTCCAATCTCAATAAGTCGCTGCGTCCTGGCAGCCAGAAGACATTTAGCCTTTTTTGGGGGGGAGAATGGGAGAAGTTTAAACTCTGCCTCTTTTGCCACCCTGAAGCTTGATAACACTTATGGTAGGGGAGAGTGTGAGCTGAGGTCACTCTTGTCGTATACCTCCTTTCCCAGCACAATCTGGACACAACCACAAGAAGAGATTAGAGATGAAGAGAAATTGGGACAGGAGCAGTGATCAATATTAATGGTGGAAGGAAGAAACCTATAGGAAGTTACATGAAAAGTCTCTGCATTTGCTTTACTTGGGATTACTGGGTCAGAAGCTGCCAACCTATAGGTTAAAGGAAGAAAGAAGCCCCTTAATGAAGCTCAAAGGATATATTTTATTTATTTGTTTAGAGTTGAGCTCACTCACTCTCAGTGACTCTGGGTGGCTTACAGCCAATATACAATGATAAAAAAAAATAACCCACCTCACCCCCTGGTGACAGCACTCAGTCAAACAAGCCACCTGATGGACTCCATCCCACTCTGGGTTCCCTGGACCCACTGGCAAAACCAGGTCTTCAGAGCCTTGCAAAAGAGTGTCAAAGTGGGGATCAGTCTAATCTCTGCAGAGAAGATGTTCCAAGGGAGGGAGCCACCACAGAGAAGGCCCTCCTTCTAGTCCTGCCAGATATACGAAGCTGACTGGTGAATTGAGCATGTTCATACATTTTCTCTGCCAAAACTTCCACTATGCCATGGTGGCACAGGGTTAGAAAGCAGTATTGTAGGCTAACTTTGCTCACAACCAGGAGTTCAGTCCTGACCGGCTCAAGGTTGACTCAGCCTTCCAGGGATGGCAAAATGAGGGCCGAGATTGTTGGGGGCAATATGCTGACTCTGTAAACTGCTTAGAGAGGGCTGTAAAGCACTAGGAAACTGTATATAACTCTGAGTGCTATTCCTAGTGCTATTTTAAATGAGAAAGGCTGGGAACAGCAGAAGTCTCTATGAATGATTATGCAGTTAATTATTTCACCCACAAAAGCAATTGGAAACTGGGTTTTTCTAGGAATAACCTATTTTTAAATAAACATTTAAATAAAAAAATAAACATTTTTAAAAATAGGTTTGATTGTTATAACTGTATTCAGCATGAATTTCACAGCAAAAGTTCTTTGCTGATTTCTCTAGAACATAAAGGACAGTTATTGAGCAATATTTAGCTCTACGTTCACCACATTCAGTTTCACAACACAAAGCCATTTATTATTAAAATTGGCAACCACCATCCAAGTCTGCAATTTCTAAATCAGTTGGAAGCACTTGCTTAACCTGTTGAGATTTAGATTCATCCAGTGAGACATATTAAAATTATTGGGATAAGTTGTGCTTGGGACCACACTAAATATTAAAGAAGTTGTGGTCTCAGGGTATGTCATTAACTTGATTAATAAGCTAATCAGAGAAAATTATGTCAAAATATATTTTCAGTTAAAAGTGAAGGATCTAGATTGTTTCTTTGTAATATTTTGAGGGCGCTGATAAAAGCTCCAGTTGTGAGGCAGGTGTGTTAGTCTCTAATGTTCCTAATGGTATTGTCACTAACAGTTGTAAACTAACATATCTGGAGGACAAATGGTGCAGAAGTCTAATTCCTGGGTACCAAAACATGTGGAATATGTATACAAATTCCTCTGAGATTTGCTGAATAGACTCAATCATGAGCCTCTGTGGCCCATCCTCTTTCTTTTCAAGCAGGAGAACTATTTGAGGTTTTTGGAAAGATCAACATTTTTATTTAGTTTTAAAAGCCACTCGTTAAAGAAGGTTTGAATTAGATAGAGTCCCATATTGACCTTGTTAATGTAGGGAACAGTCCAAAGAGAACAAGGGAAGCTCAGTTCCTCCCCAATTAAGTGGCTACTCCTGAGAATCTCTGATGGCCACTTTTTCATCTGTTTTCCTCCAGCAAGTAAAACCAGAAATTGTTCTGGTTGTGGGGTTGGGAATGGCAAACCAGCAGGAATAGGGCTGAACTGCTACTTTCTTTATCTCATCAAGTGCTTATTTAGACTTGCATTTGTCAAAACAATGTGTTGCTCTGTTATAATTATTGAAATTCAAGATTGCACGCATCTGCGGTTTGACTGTATAAACCTACTGATCATTAGGTCACATAGATGTAAAGATATTTAGCAGACTGGATGTATTTATCTTTTCCTGTTCAAAAGGTGTGTTTTGTATGTCCCTGTATAACATGCCTTTATTTACTCGGAGTTTTCATCACTTCCTGCCCTTTCAGTTCAATGCTTTTTTTTTCTCTTGTGTTATACGTGGTCTCTGATGAATCCCTCTCTCTTTATGATGGCCCTGCTGGACTTCTTACAGAGATACATCTCAGAGAAACTGAGCATTATAGTTTTGAATAGTTTGATTTGTTTGACAGATGGTATTAATCTATCTATCCTTAAGATCAGAATGCTTGAGACATTCTGCTTGCAGGTCTATTATAGACATAAGTTAGAAAAGTTGGTTGTGTGTGCTTTTTATGTCACGTGTGCTTTTTCACAGTTTTATAGTTATAATTATGACTGCTTTATATGTATATATTGGGTTTTCTTTAATTCAGTGTTGTATACCATTCAGAGTCACTTTTGTGTGAGATAGGCAGCTATACAAATACGATAAAACAAATAAATAAGGTTCCAAAATCTAAGGATGCTCTTCAAGGACAGTTCTATTTATAATATTGAAATTTTAACAAATAATTGTTTCAATAACTAAATTAACTGTTGTAACACAACAGTTGTATCAATCTTTATTTAAAGTAAGAATGCATTTGTTTCTTAACATTATAATTATATACCTCTCCTATTCTGCAAGAAGTCAAAATAGGAAACAGGTTTCACCATCTCATTTTATAGTAATGTTAAAGTTAAATGTATTTATCCCCTTAATTTCTCACCAGAAATAGATGGGAAACTATGTAATTATGTTACAATGAATAACTAACTTGGAAGATTCTAGACTTATGAAAAATAGATGACCCAGTCTATGAGCTGCATCTGAAGGCCAAACAACAAATCCATGGGAAACTACAAAAGGGGTTTCCTGGAATCTATGGAGAGAAGTCTTCTGCTACAGTTCAGTGCTCACATTTCACCTTCCTTTTTAGAAGAATTCCTCTTTCCATTCTTAGTATCATTTCAAATATTCATTTACGAATGATGTAAGATCATACTAAATGCAAATGTAAGTTCATGAACGTAAAGGTAAGATTTGGTGAATATTTTAATAGGGATAGAGGCCTTAAGGATGAGAGAGTCCTCCAGAAAATGTAAAAGTGATCAATCATATCCCTGAGATATCACTGAGAATGAATCCTTTGATCATCTGAGATCTGGAACCCATCTTTTGCACAAAAAAGCATTCTGTGATCTACTTCTCATTCTTCTCTCTGTCACACACCCTCATAAATCTGTATGTTTGATCATTCAGATGATGAAGCCAACCCTCGTTCCTTACAGGAGCCAGAATGGGAAGCACAGTGTCTTCCTTTCCAGGTTACAGTCTCTTCAGTTACTTGATAAAAGGAAGATAAAATAAATAAAATAAAGTAAATGAATAACCTAGGGACCAGTGTTGTATGATCAATAGATAGATTTATGACCCGTCTCAATGGGCACATTACATATGTATTTATCTGTCTTCTATATGTCTATGTTACCTTTCTTTCAGAAACTCAAAATATTACAGTTTATTTCATTACTGGTCAAAGTTATTCAACCTTCCCTCGTAAGAAAGCAGGCTAGCTTTCTCAATTCCATTTATTAATATCCAGCTTGGAAAGCTCTTGCTTTATTAGAGGGGCAAAAATTCTCCATATTGAGTTACTGTTGTGCATTTCCCCCCTCTCTTCCTGCTGCCTGATTCTTTATAAACTAAACTTTGATTTTTATTAAAAACAATAACTTAGTTTATGATTCAAAAATGATATAACCTGTCTATTTAATGTTGCTAGTAACACAGCAATCTAGCTATTGGTTTTCTTACTAAAACCCATTCCCAAATTAATTTCTGATTCTATTCTAACTGAGGTTATTCTTGCCATTTAATGTATGGCTCCTCTTTCTGCTATTCACTGATTATGACCATATTTCACTATACTCATTGCTTTAAAAACTTGGGTCTCCAGGTTTCAGAAAAGAGTCTGAGAGAAGAAAGCAGATCATATCAGGCTATTGGATATGCACTCCAAAATGCAAAAAGACTAATTTTTTGCCCATCCAGTACTTATCTGAATTTTTCAGATCAAATATTGTACCCTTGGGAGCATAATCCCTGTATTTGGCTATACAGAAAACCTGGGTTCAAAAAATTGTTTTGGATTAATTAAAAGCTCATATAAAATATTTTTGTATGGGTTGAGTTCCACTATATGGAAAAAGTCAAAGTAGTTATCGCAATGGTCAAATTTACCTTCTTGGAAGTGACTGTGTGGCAGAATAGTATGAAAATGTGATGTTCCCAATGTTGCCCAGTAAAAAAAAAGATTGTGCTTCTGACTGCATTCAGAGCAAAATGAAAAGATTAGAAAAAAATCCCACTCACTGGAACAACTAGTTATTTAAATTTTGATTCACACCATAAGCACAGAAGGACAACTTTTGTACTCTTGCCAAAAGAACCCTTTTTCTGGCTGCAACAGACAGAAGATTGACCTCCACTTAAACACCCTGGGGTAAGAGGAGTAGCCAGTGGAAATTATTTATAACCTGACCAGCTCATTTAATTTCATTCTCTGAAGCTGACAGTGCTTGACTGACACAGCAATAATGGACCACGAACTTTTGTGTCAATTAATTGTTAATGAGAGGTTTGATTAGCAAATAAAGTGCCTATTAGGTAACTGATTGTCTTTCTTTTATAATACCAGAGGTCAACTTTTTAAAACAACTGAAAAGCCATACTATAGCTAGCAAAGGGGGAGGTGGGGGGGCAGGAAGCTATTTAAAATTTAGCCCTAACTTTCTTGAGGTTGAAAAACGTTGCTTCAGTGCAGTTGAAAAAAGGGAAACTGATCTACAAGAATAATCAGTCCATAATTAATGAATCAGCAATTTTTGGTTTCCTTCAGAAAACCAATCACTTCTACTTCACTTAGTTTGTGGCTTCAGTTTTTCCTTCTGGGCTGTTGCCATGTTGCACAGCCAAATGGGAAAAGCTCCCAGTGTATGAGGTGAAGCACCCACCAAAGTAGCCTACTCTTTATAGAAGGAAACATTTTCTCATTTTCTGCAAAGGGAATTAGTTTCACTAAACCTTTGGATATCACTAATGATGTCAGTAAACTTGAATGGATTTGCAAAAAATCTTTTGATAAAGATTCTCAGCAAAAGGGCTAAGCAAACATGGGCGTCCATCTCCAGCTAAGAAAGCAGCTCCTGTCATGCATCAATTACTGTCTGCAAACAAAGCAGACAAAAGTAAGAAGAATAGGAGGAAAATTACTTGAAAAAAGAGAATATAGCTTCCCCAAAAGATCTATATTGTGCTGAAACGGATGCTTTTTAAACTTGTTCATTAATAATGATGTACTGTTCTTCTTCTATTTGTAATATGATGTTGGAAAAATTGGCCTGCTTTGGGTATAACAGTGACTGAACTTAACCTGATTTATGCTGATATTATTTCCTATTTCTATTATTCATTTTCTTGTAAAACAACACAGATTTTAAATGGCCCACTTTAGCAAGCATGGGACCAGGATTTTTGAGGCATTGCCTCTCCCCACTGATACCTGTCCTATCAGTGAATCTGAAGCTGGTCCCAAACTCTGCTGGCCTTCCAGAAAGGCCCTTAAAACTTGATCCTATCATCTGCCTGAGGATCCCATGATGGAGTAAAGCCAGCTAGATGGTTATATGACAGGGGGTATATAATATTGATTGTGCTAAACCCCAACCACTTTCATACCTGTAATGTTCTTTGATTACATAGTAAGGCAAGCTGAATGCCACAAATATCTTCTTTTAACATGACAGGCATTGGCCTGTCTTATCATGCAATCAAAGCATACTTCTTAGAGTTATTGTTATGTTAATATTTTTAAATTATTATAACAAATTGATAAGATACTACAAAATTGGTGGGAGAATAAAAGTTTGACTTTTATCTACATTGCAAATTTCATGGAGGCTTTTAACTTTATCACTAGACATATATTTTGATTTTTTTATGGAATACAAATACAAATCTCTACAAACACAATTATCAAGTGTTTATGTAAGCACTTTGATTTAATGCAACGGACTTCATGGCATATATGAAAAATACAATTTTTCCTTTATCCACATGACACATTTATAATTCCAGTGTAAAAATTGCAGGTTATTGTTTTTAAGCCAGAGACTAAGTATGCATAATAATATCTTAAATCAGTTATTGCAAATCATCTTTTTTCACCATTTGAATTATTGAAAGAAGGTTATTTATTTAAAATACATATTAATTTCACAAATTGATCAATATGCATTGGCAATAACTAAAACTCCTGATTTATTATCAAAATTAGAAAATAATCTGGATTATTTTAACATACATACACACAACTACAATATAAAGAGAGGGAGGGACTAAATCTCTCATGTAAACAATTTGAATATCCATACTGACAAATCAATGACTAAGTCTTAAAGAATCTCGTATGTCTCCTATTATCTTAAGATAAAAATAACTGAACAAATCATTTTATTTCATTTCTGCTGGATACTTCAGAGAATGTTTTAGAAGGCTTGACTACTGAACTCATACCTCACTAAGCAAAACGGAAGACAAAACATTCATATGAGATGAACTTGCCCCATTGTTTACCCTGTTCGGATTTAGCATCTATATCATTGTTCATAATGAATTATGATGATCAATATGATTTAAAAGTATGAAGGTATTTTTTAATAATAAAACAAAAATGAAGTCCTCACTATATGAAAAACAATGGATTTAGTGAGGATGGGATAACACAACAATAACAAAATATTTTCAGTCCTGGAAGCACATTTTAATCACAGATTTACCACCCTGTGTTGAAAATCTATGTTGGCTTTCTGTTTATGAACTGCCTTATACCTATATTACAGAAAGACCAATCAATCTTATTCCATATGGCCAGGATTTCAGTGAAGTATTTCAAATTGGATTGAATGAATTTATTTATAAATTAAATAATGTGCTTTTGTCTTTAAAACTTTTTTCATTCTTTCTTTTTTTTCCTCTTTTTTTGTAAATGAAAGCAATAAAGATATGTAAAATATGGACTTGGCAGTTGGAAATAAAATACTGATTATTTTACATACAAATCAATTTTAATATTTTCAGGCATTATCTCCTAATTTATTAGAGGTTTCACTAGCAAATATATGATCCGCTCATGCTTGTTCTAAAGAACATAGGAAAAGTATAATATACTATGTGGAAACAAATTAATCTTCTTAGGTTTTATATTAGTCAAGGAGAGAAATGTATTTTGGTGTAGTCAGGGCTTTTTTTCTCATAGAATGCTCAGAACGGAGTTCCGGCACCTTTTTTGGATGGAACCTTGTAGGGTAGTCAAAGCGGGTTGTATGACATGTGTGAGTTCCGGCACCTTTTTCTTTTACAAAAAAAGCACTGGGTGTAGTATACTAGTTGTTAATTTCATAATCACATTCTATCTTCATCAAGCCTCAGTTTGAATCTTATGTGATATTTTGACTGACTTTGAGTATTGTCCCATGAAGGTTCAGGGTCTGTCCAATAAAATAATATTAGTTTCATAGAATCATCTGCTGCCAAAAAAGCAGAATTATCCACCCAAGTGAAAGGACTGTTTCATCTCAAGTTGGAGGATGTGTTAAACTAATAATAGCAACTAAGAAGCCATTTGCAGTGTCTTTTGGTTTTCCTGCTTTCCATGGAATATTAGCTGATCTTGAATGAAATTATTTTCTCCTCCAAAGTAGTGGTCTTGGGTGGAAAATGCTGTGTTGTTCAAGATGATCCACATTTTTTCAGTTTGCCCTTTCTTAATTGTCCTGGGGTACTGGAATGATGGGAAAGTACTGGACATTGACTGTATAATCAATTATTAGTATGTCAGGTGCTCTATTCCTATAAGTTGTGTTTTCTGGGATAGCCAGCTGATTGTTGCTGGGAAATGAGGTTCTTATTTCCCTGCATGCTCATCTGGAATTCTGAATCTGTGCATGATCTAATATATCAGCCAATACCTATATTTTAGTAATAGAATGTCTTAGCTGGTAGCTTCTTCAGATGCACCTTTACAAAGTAATATGTTCTTCCACTATAATTATGGATGTCAAGTAACAGACAGAAGGAGTGCCTTTCTGACAAAGCAGGAGTTTAAACCAGAAAACCAGAGGAGAATAAGGTGGCTTATCAGCTGGGTAAGTTTATTTGAAAGGATATTAAAGCTCCTGAATCAATGTGAGGACAACAAAATGTAGCATAGATACAGAGACTCTGACAATCAGAAATTGAGTCAATTCGGGGGGGGGGGGGGAAACGCAGGCATACAAGCAGGAAGAGTAATATATACCAGCATCAGCCAAAGATAGGAAGTGGAACAGGATATTTATAATCGTGAGAGTTGAAAGTCTTCCAATGAATGTTGATGTGTTAAGTTAAACAAACAAGATAAAAACAGTTGCTTAGCTTAACTATCTTCTGTGATGGTTGACAACTCTTCGGTTTCAAAGCCCTACACTGGAACAAAAAGATATTGTTAGGGATTCTGTATAAATAGTAGGTTGTGTCTGCCCATAGACAGAAAAGTGATCTTAGTTCCAACAATTATCCATGGTAGCTTAGTCTTAAACTGAGATTATATACTCATAGGTATATTACAATTCCCCTCCTACTGGCGTAGATGCAGAAGTCAGACTGCTACAGGGGAAAACCATCCTTGCAGAGTTACAGCAATCTTAAATTCTCTGCATTGGCTACCAAAAGGCATAAGCACTAGTGACCACTGATGTTGTATACGTAGATTAGTAGGGGAGTGGTCTTCCACCGGCGGAAAATCCACAACCCTGGGTTGGGTATTGTTTCTTTGGCGGGAGATTCTGGACACGGGGTTGGCTAGTGTCCAGCGGCTGCTGGACATATATATTAAGCTACCCGGACCGGCCTCGTCAGTTCTCTCCACGTGTATCAATAAACCGCACTGTTAACTACCTCGCTGTGTGTGTCGTCGATCCGAACACAACTGATAAGGCATCCACGGTATGACACTGAAATATATTAGAGACCCAGCTTGCCAAATATGACTCTGCTCTTCCTGTCTGAACATCAAGGGAAAATCTGCTAGGGAATCCACCTCCAATCCCTGTCTCTTGAAGTAAACAGTGTTAAGACTAGGAGACAGGCATTTTCAGCTGTAGTTCCCACATTATGGAACACATTACCCCTCAATATGCGATCCTTCCTATAAAACCTATTCTGTTTCAATGGGTCTTTGGACCCAGGAGTGATTTAAGGTCCATCTAGCATTACATATTAAGATTATTAGATAGACTTTGTGTTGCTTCTCAATTATTGAGATAACTCTTTTGTTTGTACTCTTGTGCACCACACAGAGCTGGTCAGATGGGACAGGTTATAAATGCTGTAAAATAATAAATACATAAATAAAGGCTAGCCAGTCAGAATTCCATTGGGAAAGAGAAATAATGTAGGCAAATATTGGTATTGGGGCGCAGCTGTGGAAGTCTTAGATCTGTCAATGTAAATCCACTCTTGCCTTTGCTATTGAATTATCCCATTTTGGTACTATTTTGTCTTCTCTCTGTTGAATTGTTATAACACATGCACACAAACTCATAATATTCACACATCATTTATTGTGTTTTCGGCTCACTTACTATATTCCACAGATAAATATTAGAAATTGGAAATGGAAAACTGAGCGTGTATGTGTGTTAATCATAGTTTGAAAGCGTCCAAGCTACTTCAAAATGAATCTGGGGAAAAGCAGTTACTGGTGTTTGTTTTGCTCTAAATTAGCAATTTCCTTATTGACCATTATGAGAGAGAATCTCAGCTGGAACTATATTGGAATCTGAGCTGCCAAAAAGATCCTGAAATGAGAAATAAAAAGCATATGGAGAAGAGAAACCCTCAAAGTTTGCCTTGCTGGTCTAGTGGAAGGCATTCTGGCGGGTAGCCATCTGCACCCGCTGAACAGAGGGATCCAAGGGTGACACTGATCGATTTAACAGTAGGAAAGTATTAATGATATGCAGCTCTGATGGCTGAGCCACTTCACACTCATTTGCATTTCCATTCATCATCTCAGCATTTATCATTATGAGGCGAATGCCAGAACTAATTAAAGTCTGGGCTAACAGGGTGACATGGGGGACCAGCCACCACTTCTATGGAGGAAAACGAGGGAAGCATTCCAGCAGGAACCATACCAACTTTACACCAAACCTAATTAACTTAATTCCTAACTAAACTGTTAGAAGATCCTTCATTTGGACAATCTAACAAGGCTGGATTTAAGTTACATGAGTGATTCCCTCCTCTGTGAGTTTGTAACATTGCTTTATGTAACCTTTTTTTTCTTTCAGATAGACTAGCTTTCTCTAATTTCTTGGCATTCATTTTACCTCTGGCTGTGAACAATTGACCAAAATTTATCAAGTCCAACAATAAAAAGAACATTTTAAAGAATAATGCCTAGAATATGAATTTATTCTCATTGTAGCTCCAGTTAGGAGGGTGAATGTCTCATTAAGCCAGGATTCTTAAGGCTGAAAGATATAAAATATACGGCAAAATGTGTATGCACATTCAAAACTGTTGTCCAGGTAGCAAACACAAATATGAGATGGGACTCCTGTGGTGTGAGACAAATGTTGAGAATAATAGGGCCTTCCCAAAAGAAGACAGCAAAAAAAAATCTTCTTCCTAAGGTCATTTCAGTTAACACAATTTGTTTCTCAGTAAACATGCATAAAATTTTACTAAAAAAGAAGAGGAAGAAGATTCAGTTTTAAAATGCATTAGGTTTTAAAAAAACAACAACACGTTTTTTCTATTTCTGTCCAGTATCCACATAAAATATTAAGTATCCTATTTTGTAAACTGTATTTATTTATTTACTTATTTGCTTATTTATTTACTTATTTTAAGGCTTAGAACCTGCTTTAATCAAATCTGACTCTGAGTAGCATACAATTTCCCATCTTTGTTCATTTAGATTTAAAAATACAAACATTATTGTATAAGTAATAAACACAGGCCAAATCAATAGGCACAAAAATGAAAATTTGTAAAACAACAACAACAACAACAATGGAATTTTTACACTCAATAAACCAGATAACAGCAACAGTAATATATCTGGTCAATAGTTAAAACAGATGCAAATAAGCAGACAAGATAAAATATAAAATAATAATAATGAATAAATCCTTTTATATTCTCAGTGATAAATTCTAGTCCGACATTAGGCACGAAAGCCAGCTGGCTGACTTTGGGCCAGTCACTCTCTCTCTTGGCCTAACTCAGCTCACAGGGTTGTTGTTGTGGGAATAATAGCAGGAAGGAGTATTAGCTATGTATGCTGCCTTTAGTTATTTATAAAGTAACGAAGGTGGGATAAAAATATATCTAATAAATAAATAAATATGCCTAAAGTATGACTTGTATTCTACTCAAGGGTACTTCCCACCAAGTTCAGTGGGGCTTACTATTAGATATTACCCAAATTGGACTTCCGGTGGCTGCGCGGCGCCGGAGACAGCCTTCCCGGGCTGCCCGCGGCTCAGCTGAGTAATTTTCGCCCGAAACAGCGCCGATCAGCTGTTCGGGTGAATTTGAAGCCCCCTCCTCGGGAGAAGAGGAGGGGGTGAGGCCCCAGGTAGGGGTCGAGTTCTCCGGGGCCGCCTGAGCTTGTAGCTTGGGCGGCTGAAGGATCGAACTCCCCCGTAGCCTGGGTCGCTCCCAGCTGGTCAGCGTCTCTGCTCCGGATTTCTTGGAGCAGAGCCAGGCGTCTGCGACCACCCCTGCCTGAAGGAAGGACTATGGAATAAAAAGAGCAGGCAGAGCGGTACAAGAGGAAAAGGTGAAGAGGATTATTTTATTTTACTCTCGAGCTTGATGGACTTTTTAAACTTAAAGTGAAAGTGCGTCACAATTGTAAGTAAAAGATGGCGGCTAAACCTCCCCCTAAAACTCTTCGGAGTGCTGGAACTTGTCCGGTGCAACAATCATCATTGCAGGCGTTGCATCCTCCTGATGTATTGACACCGAAGGATTTACAAGATGCTCTTGAAAAACATACCCAGGTAATTCTGGAATCAATGGGTGATAAATTTGCACAGATGGAGGAAAAATTGGAGAAATTGGAGGAGAGAATGGAAGAGAGGATGGAACAGAAGTTCAGTGTGATGAAGGTAGACGTTTTGTCTTCAGTGCATAAAGTGGCTGAATGTGTGGAAGATTTGGATGAAAAAGTGGAAGATTTGACTCAAAAGAATGCCATATTAGAAGCAAAAGTATTGGAGAATGAAGATTTAAGAGACAAAATGGATAGAGAATTGAGTCTTGCTCAATATTACCAGATGCAGTTTGCTGTTAGAATCAGAGGTTTAAAAGAGAATATTAAGGAAGATCTAAAGCAGCTGGTTTCTGAGGCTCTCGAAGTGGTATTGAATCAGCCAGCATCTGAAATAAAAGAAGGCATGGACAAAGTGTTTCGTGTGAATTCATGGATTGCTAGACAGAGAAAGCTGCCTAGAGATGTGGTGGTTTATTTTGCAAAAAGGGAAATTAGAGATGAAGTTATACAAGCTGCCTATGATACTAAAGTTGTGATTGCTGATCAAGAAGTTCTGGTTCTAAAAGAAATTCCTCCAAAGATTTTAAGGAGAAGGAAGGATTTTACATTTCTTGTGCAAGAGCTCAAGCAACGAGATATAAGGTTCAGATGGGAGATCCCAGCTGGGTTGATGGTGATGCATGAAGGTAAAAGGTACCGTTTGGTTACTGTGATGCAAGCGCGTGATTTTTACAACAATGTTTTAAAAGCAACCCCATTAACACTTCTGGAAGCTGCAAAGGGATCTGGAGAAGGAGAACATCAAGAGGCTGAAGATGGACAGACAGAGGAGAACGGTGTTGGAGGAGATCAAGTTACAACTTCTTTGGATGATCCTAGAGAACAGAGGGTGACGCGTGCTGCTTTAAAACGATCAAAAAAGATAAAAGAACAAGATCAGCAGAAGTCTATGGAACTTCCACAATGTACTTACAGCCAAGCAGTGGGAGGAGCACGGCCTAAAAAAGATAGTCCTATCAAAGCAGTGCTCCAAGAGCTTTGGGATGATATGCATGGCAACTAAATTTTTAACTTGGAACGTTAATGGACTAAATTCACCACAGAAGAGGAAGAAAGTTTTTCAATATTTAAAACAATTCAAGATAGATGTTATATGTTTGCAAGAAACGCATATTAGGGTTGTGGATCAGAAGTATTTATCGAACTCAAGGTTGGGTACGCAATTTGTTGCTTCTGCAATGAATAAGAAAAATGGAGTGGTTGTTTATGTTAAAAGTGCTTTAACAGCAGACCTAATTGAAGCAGATAAGCATGGAAGATACGTTATGATAGAGTTGCTGCTAGAAGGTAAAAAGACGCTTTTAGTTGGATTATATGCTCCTAATCAACAACAAGCTGACTTTTTTAGTTCACTTCATACAAAGCTTACCCAGTTGGATTATAAATCTTTTATTTTTATGGGGGATTGGAATGGTGTTTTGGATGTACAGATGGACAAGGCTGGAGCTTTTAAGCGTGTCCCAAGTCATGCTAGACTGCCTAAATCTTTTTTTGAAATGAAGGATGACTTGGAACTGCGAGATATTTGGCGCAAGAGACATTTGCAGGAAAAGGATTATACTTTTTATTCTGACAGACATCAATCTTTTTCCAGGATCGATTTTATTTTGTTGACTAATGATTTTTTTAAGGACTAAAAAGGTGAAGATTTGTGCAAGAACTATTTCTGATCATAGTCCAGTTTGGCTAGAGATTGATAAGGAGAATAGAGACAGGCGCTCATGGCGCGTAAACGAGAATTTGTTTAGAAATCAGAGAAATGTGGAAGAATGCAAACAGCGGATGAAGGATTTTTTTGAAATTAATATGAATAAGGGCACCTCTATGGACATGGTTTGGGATGCTAGCAAGGCTTATATGAGAGGGGTGTTGATATATATGAATAATAAACATAGACGTGCTGTGGAAGCTAGGAGGAAAGAACTGGAGAATGAAATAAAGGAGAAAGAAAAGGCTTTGATTTTGAATTCAGAGGATGTGAAGATTAAGGAGGCTATTAAACTGTTAAGAGGACAATTTGATAAATTAATGGCTGACCAAGTGGCAACCAATTTGCGGTTTGCCAGGCATAATACTTTTTGCAACGCTAACAAACCAGGTAGATGGTTAGCTTATAGATTGAGGAAAAAACAAAGGGCTTCTAATATAGACAAAATTGAGTATAAAGGAAGGGTTGTGTTTCAACAGGACCTTATCAAGGATGCTTTTGTGGATTTTTATTCTAAATTATATGCTAAGGAGAAGATTAATGAAATAGACATTGATATATATTTGGAGAATGCTAGCATCCCGGTTCTTACGCAAGTACAAAAAGAGGAGATTAATCAATTAATTACAGAAGAAGAAATTTTTACAGCAATTAAGGAATTGAAGGTGGATAAAGCACCAGGTACGGATGGTTTGTCTGCGGCTTACTACAAAAATTTACAATTAGAGATGATGAAACCATTAAAGGAACTGTTCCAGACAATCCAGAGGGGGGGAAAGGTGCCACCGTCTTGGAGAACAGCTTTTATTTCTTTGATTCCGAAGGAAGACCAAGATGCTACTCAAGTTAAAAATTATAGACCGATATCGCTTTTAAATACAGATTACAAGATATTTGCTAAGGTTTTGGCTAATAGACTGATGAGGGTTCTGCAACAGGTGATTCATGGGGACCAAACGGGGTTTATTAGTGGTAGGCAAATGAAAAATAATGTGAGGCATATAGTTGATGTGTTAGAGTTTTTGGAAAGGAACAACCAGATCCCTGCGGCGCTAATTTTTCTAGATGTTGAAAAAGCTTTTGATCAATTGAATTGGCAATTTTTGATGAAAGTTTTAGATAAAATGGATTTTGGGGAAAATTTTCTACAACCGATTAGGGCATTATATCAAAAACAAGCTGCCCGAATTATAGTTAATAATAGTCTGACAGAAGCATGTAATATTGAGAAGGGCACAAGGCAAGGGTGTCCGTTATCGCCCTTGTTATTTGTGTTAACATTAGAGATATTATTGGTTAAAATACGGAATTCGGAAAAAATTAAGGGGATACAAATTAGAGATCAGGATTATAGATTGAGAGCATTTGCAGATGATCTGGTTGTTACAGTGACCCAGCCAGAGAACTCTGTTGTGGACCTGATGGAGATAATAACACAATACGGGAAGTTTTCTGGATTTAAAGTTAATATACAGAAAACCAAAATTCTGGCCAAAAATATGACAGTTTCGCAAAAGGCTCTCTTAGAAGGATTAACTGGATTTGAGATTGTTAAAAGGGTTAAATATTTGGGGGTGCTTTTGTCGCCCTCTAATACAAAGTTATATAAAAATAATTATGAAAAATTATGGGGGAAAATTCAAAAAGAATTGGAGAGTTGGGAAAAATTGCAATTGTCTTTGTTGGGACGGATCGCAGCAGTGAAAATGAATGTCCTGCCTAAATTTTTATTTTTATTTCAAATGATACCGATTCTTAAGAAAGATTCTAATTTGGAGGAATGGCAGCGAGGTATCAATAAATTTGTTTGGGCAGGGAAAAGGCCACGAGTTAAACTTAAGATTATACAGGATACTCGTGAGAGAGGTGGTCTTAAAATGCCTAATCTTAAACTATATTATGAAGCTGCTGCATTAGTAGGAATAAGTGATTGGATTAATTTGACACAAGAGAGATTATTAAATCTTGAGGGCCACGATTTGTTGTTTGGCTGGCATGCATATTTGCTGTATGACAAGAAGGTAGACAATGTGTTTAGAGTGCATATTTTAAGACAGGCATTGTTGAGAGTTTGGAAGAAGTATAGACATAAGCTAAATTGCAAGATACCACTGTGGGCAATTCCAAAACACGCAATAGAAAATATACATGCTGGTTTCAAACATGATGTGACTACGTACAAGGAGATCCTAAGCTTGGAAAGAAATGTTTGGTGTTTGAAATCATATAGCCTCTTGCGAGAAGAGAAGGTTGTTCAAAATTGGTTTCAATATACTCAGTTACGGGCCAGGTGGAAAGAAGACCAGAAAAATGGTTTTACAATGACTGATGAAAATTTGATAAAGCAAATCAGAAATCAGGGACCAGCACATATTAAACGGATATATCTTGCGTTGATAGAGATTGATTCAGAAACAGAACTTGTTAAGGATTGTATGATAAAATGGGCCCAAAACATCCAGGAAGTTATTACAATGGACACGTGGGAAAAGATTTGGGTGAGGAATGTAAAATTTACACAAGCTCAAAATCTAAGAGAGAATTTTTACAAAATGTTTTATAGATGGCATTTAGATCCTAAAAAGCTTGCAAGTATGTATCCGAATTATCAGCCTAAATGTTGGAGGTGCGGTGATGAAGACGCAACATATTTTCACATATGGTGGACTTGTAAAAAGGTTAAGGCCTTTTGGATAAAAGTCTGGTGGAACATGCAGAAGATTTTTAAACAGAGGATAAAGTTTTGTCCGCAACTTTTTTTGTTGGGAATAATTACAGATGCTACAGTTGTGGACACTAAGTTGATGTTGAATTTAATTACGGCAGCAAGACTTTTGATAGGTCAGTACTGGAAGAAAGAGGAACTGCCGACTATAGAAGAGTGGATTTTAAAGGTTTCCGACTTGGCTGAGATGGCGAAGATTTCGGCCTATTTGAAAGATCACTCGCAAGAACGCTATATTATGGAATGGAGAAAATGGATTGAGTTTATCCAGAACAAGTATAGGGTTAAGAAGTTTTATGTAGCATTTGAATAAGTCTTCTTTCTTTTCTTTTTCTATTTTAGTTTTTCTATATATATTTAATATCACTAAGGTTTGTTTTATCCTATATAAGCTAGAGAGTGATGGATGTTAGAGTTTATGGTTCTTAGTATATGGTTGTTTATGATTGTTTTTTTATATATACCTTGTATTTAGCTCTGGGAAGTCGGGGGGGAGGGGGGAGGGGGGAGAGGTAGGGGGGGAGGGAGAAGGGAGGGGGAGGGGGGATTTTAAAGGAAAAATTGTATGTTAAAACTTTTCAATAAAAAAAAAAGATATTACCCAAATTGTGTTCTTGGCAACTCAGCATTGGGTCTATACTTTGATTTATATTCTTCCAAGGATTGAAACAGGACCTGACTTTTCAAAGCAGAATAGCCATGGGTCAGAATATATATATATATATATATATATATATATATATATATATATATATATATATATATATATATATATATATATATATATATATATATATATATACATATATATACATATATATACATATATATACATATATATACATATATATACATATACATACATATACATACATATACATACATATACATATATATATATATATATATATATATATATATATATATATATATATATATATATATATATATATATATAAATATAAATATAAATATATATATATATATATATATAATTATTTATTATTTAAATTTATATTCCCGTAGGACTCAGGGCAGTTTACAGGGAAATTAAAATACATAG
Organism: Vipera ursinii; assembly: GCF_947247035.1. NCBI lineage: Eukaryota > Metazoa > Chordata > Lepidosauria > Squamata > Viperidae > Vipera > Vipera ursinii. The sequence goes on from NC_139516.1 coordinate 125,696,900, forward strand.
TATACAAAATTAAAATCAATTAAAACTATTAATTAAATTACAGTCCCTGAAGTTAAACTAAAACCCAATTAAATTAAATTAAATTAAAACCCCTCAGTCTGGGCCAAACAGCTCGAAGAACCAGGTTTTCAAGTCCCGGCAAAATGAGCAAAGGTCGGCGGCAGTCCTGAGTTTTGTGGGAAGTTGGTTCCATAGGGCCAGCGCGCCCACAGAGAACGCCCTTCCCCTGGGAATAACCCGCCGGCATTCCATACCCGGCGGTACCCTGAGAAGGCCCTCCCTGTGGGAGCACACAGGACGATGGGAAGTTGATGCTGGAAGCAGGTGTTCCCTTAGATAATCCGGACCTAAGCCATTTAGGGCTTTATAGGTCATTACCAGCACCTTGAATCTCACCTGGAGCCAATGCAGCTCACGGAGAAGAGGTGTTACAGGGGAGTATCGGGAAACTCCCACAACAACTCACGCCGCTGGCTTCCGGATGGCAAGGCGACGCCGGAGGCAGCCAATTCTTGGCTGTCAGCCTCGCAGCTCCGTAGAGCCGCTGAAAACAGCGTCGATCAGCTGTTCGGCGGCTTGGAAGCCCCCACCTCGGGAGAAGAGGAGGGGGTGAGCGTCCAGGTAGGGGTAGAGCTCTTCGGGGCTGCCAGAACTTAGAGTTTTGGTGGCGGAAGGATTGAGCCCCCCCAAAGCCTGGGCATGCTCCGGACTGCAAGGCGTCTCTACTCCGGGTTTTTTGGAGCAGAACAGGGTGTTCGCAACCATCCCTGCTAGCAAGGAAGAGCTTATGAGAAAGAGGACGCAGGCAGAGCGATGCAGGAGATTTTGGTGAAGATGATGTTTTGATCTTTAACTCAATGGACTTTGCTGAATCTGCATGTGAAAGTGAGTAGTTAACAATAGAGGGTGAAAATGGCGACTATATCTTCTAAAGTTCCTGCCCTGAGGCAGCAGTCTTCGGTGAAAACTTCATTGTCCTCTGCATCTGAATCTGTATCAGCTTTTACAGTAAAAGATTTGCAGAGTTTGCTGCAAGAGACTATGGAAAAGCAAATGCAACAATTTGTTGAGATAATGGAGAAAAAGTTGGAGGATAAGTTTACAGAGAAATTAGCAGAAATGAGAGCAGACATCACATCTGCGTTAAATCTGGCTAAAAGCATTGAGATTTTGGATGAAAAAGTGGAAGATCTTGTTCAAAATGATACTAGAATGGAAGCCAAAATGACAGAAACTGAAAATATGATAGCAGAAATGGATTATGATTTGATTTCGACACAGTATTTTCAGATGGAGCTTGCTTTGAGAATCAGAGGCCTAAAAGAAAATCCTAAGGAAAATTTGACGAAAATGGTTTCTGAGGTTTTGGAAGGGGTGTTGGAGCGACCAGCAGATGAAATAATGGAAGATATAGATAAAATCTTCCGTGTTAATTCGCGGATTGCAAGACAAAGGAAATTACCCAGAGATGTGGTGGTTTATTTCACAAAGAGAAAGATTAGAAATGAAGTTATCCAGGCCTCCTATAATATTGATTTTGTAATGGATGAGCAAAAAGTTTTGATTTTAAAAGAGATTCCTGCAAGAATTTTAAGAAAAAGGAAGGAATTTGCCTTTTTGACACAAGAATTGAGACGACGTGATATTAAGTTTAGATGGCAAATACCAGAGGGTATGGTGGTGACTCATGAAGGTACAAGGCATTGTCTTACTACGGTGGTTCAGGCACGTGACTTTTACAGTAATGTTTTAAAAGCAGTCCCCATATCGTCTTTGGAGTCTACAAAGAAAAAAGGTGACAGAGAGCCTCAACGTTCCAGAGAGAATCCACAAGATGTTGAAGGGTTAACACAGACAGATGTGAAAGTTACAGGAGTGGGTCAAATTTCATCACCACGGGAGAAGGCCAGAAATTGGAAGAGGTGTGCTGTTTCTGGAAGAATGAAGCAAACCTGAGGATTTAGTTGCATAATTGCAAGAGATAATAATGTAATAAGGATGCTAGAAGGATTAAGTATGTGGGGATTCATTTTTCACCCTTATAAAATAATTATATAATATTTTGTGTTGCTTTAGTTTGAAGATGATTATGAAAATTTAATTGGGAAGATTTGTAGTAGTGTTTATTGATATTCTGTAGGTTATGCTTTGTTATTTGGATGGAAAGTTTTAAGCCTGGAAGGTAGTGTATGGTATTTTAAGTTGTATAATATATTAGGAGAAGGAAAGGTTGTATTAATTTGGTTTTAGTATGTTAAAGTCTAGTTGGATAGAAGAATAGTTTTATAAAACTGATATAAATTGTTTTATGTGTGATTGAAATTAATTTGTAATACTTTTATGGGCAATATTGGAGTAGGTAATAGAATATAAGAATATAAGAATGATGTGATTATATAAAAAAATATAAAAAAAATATTAAAAAAATTTTAAGTTTGGAAGTAATCTATGGTATTTTAATTTGTATAATATATTAGGATAATATGAATTTAAGGTATTATTTTGTATTTGAATAATCATTGATATGATATATATATGTATGTTTGGAATTTACCTATATGAGTTAAAGTTTGATAGTTTGAATAGCTTAGGATTGTTTGTGTAAGTTAGATTATGATTGTTTGTTTGTATTTTTATACCCTGTGTTTTGGTATTAGATTGGAAAGTATTATTTTGTATTTGTATAATTATTGATAGATAGATATATATATATATATATATATATATATATATATATATATATATATATATATATATATATATATATATATATATATATATGTTTGGAGTTTTCTTATATGAATTAAAGTTCGGTAGTTTAAATAGTTTAGGATTGTTTGTGTAAGTTAGATTATGATTGTATTTTTATACCCTGTATTTTGCTCTGGGAAGCCAGGGTAGAGGGAGGGGAAAGGGAGGGAGGGGTTGGGGAGGGTGGGGGAGGGGGAAGAGGGTGGAGGGGAGGGGGTTGGGAGGGTTTTTTTTCTTTTTTGGTTTGCTAAAGATAAAATGTATTGTAAAACTTTTTAATAATAAAAAAAACTCACGCCGCTGCATTCTGCACCAGTTGAAGCCTCCGAGTGGTCCTCAAGGGCAGCCCCATGTAGAGAGCGTTGCAGTAGTCTAGCCGGGAGGTCACAAGTGCATGGGTGACTGTTTGTAGGACATCTCGGTCCAGATAGGGCCGCAACTGGCGCACCAGGCAAAGCTGGGCAAAAGCCCCCCTGGTCACGGCTCCTATATGGTCTTCAAAATTGAGCCGTGAATCCAAAGGACGCCCAGGTTGTGAGCCCTATCGACGGGGGGTAACACCTCACCCCCCATCATTAATGATGGAATGGCCTGGCTAACCCGAGATGCCGGTATGCACAGCCACTCAGTCTTGGCAGGATTGAGATGAAGCCTGTTTCTCCCCATCCAAACCCGGACCGCCTCCAGGCAACAGGACATCACATCGAGTGCATCACTGGGTTGGTTCGGGGTGGAAAGAAAAAGTTGGGTATCATCAGCATACTGATGATACCCCACCCTGAAACCATGAATGAGCTCGCCCAGCGGTTTCATGTAGATGTTGAACAGGAGAGGAGAGAGGACCAACCCCTGAGGAACTCCACAAACGAGAGACCTTGGGGCGGACCTCTGCCCTCCCGTCAACACCAACTGTGAGCGGCCCAGGAGGTAGGAGGAGAACCACCATAAAACAGTGCCTCCCACTCCCACCCCCCTGAGACGCCGCAGTAGGATACCATGGTCGATGGTATCGCAAGCCACTGAGAGGTCTAAAAGGACTACGACAGAGGAACATCCCCTGTCCCGAGCCCACCAGAGATCATTCACCAGTGCGACCAATGCCGTCTCCGTGCTGTACCCGGGCCTGAAACCCAATTGGTATAGGTCAAGATAATCAGTTTCCTCCAGGAACAAAGGAAGCTGATGCGCCACCACACTCTCAACAACCTTCACCAAGAAGCGAAGGTTGGAGACCGGACGGTAGTTATTTAAAACAGCCGGGTCCAGGGCAGGCTTCTGGAGGAGGGATCTCACCACCGCCTCCTTCAAGGCGGCAGGAAAGATACCCTCCTTCAGGGAAGCAGTTATTACTGCCTGGAACCAGCCTCATGTCTCCTCCCAGGCCGCATAAACCAGCCAGGAGGGGCACGGGTCCAGTAAACAAGTGGTGGAGCTCAGTCTCCTCATGATCCTGTCCATGTCATCGGGGGAAACAGGGTCAAACTCAGTCCAGATAACATGCTCAAGACCGCTCGATTCCTCCACGTCAGACTCTGCCCAGTCAGAGTCCAAACCGGTCCAGATCTGAGCGATTTTGTCCACCAGATGATGACTAAACTCCTCAGCCGGCCCCTGTAAGGGTTCCTCCCTTGTCTCCCGATCAAGGAGAAAGCGAGTCACCCTAAACAGGGTGGCTGGGCGATTATCTGCGGACGCGATGAGGGCAGCGAAGTAATTAGACTTTGCCATCCTCATCACAGCGAGTTAAGACCTTGTGAAGGCTCTTAGCCACAATCGGTCAGATTCAGACTGGGTGGACCTCCAACTGCTCTCTAGACCCCGTCTCCGATGCTTCATCTCCTGGAGCTCCACAGAAAACCATGGGGCCCAACGGGATCTGTGCCGGGTCTGGGGTCGCAATGGTACAACACGGTCGAGTGCCTCGGTGGTCGCCCTTTCCCAGGCATCCACCAAGGCATCGACCGGGCTGTGAGTGAGGGAGATAGGTAAAGATCCAAGCACTATCTGGAACCGTTCTGGGTCCATTAGGCGCCTGGGACGGAACCACCTGGTCGGTTCCACAGCCTGGCGGCAGGGGGTGACATAGCGGAAGACCAGCCACAGGAGATAATGACTGGACCATGACAGGAGGACAATAGTTGGCAAGCCCCCTCCCAAATCATACAACCATTGCCCGGATAGAAAAATCAGGTCGAGAGTGTGACCCGCCCCATGAGTTGGGCCCTGAATTACTTGGATCAGGTCCATGGCTGTCATGGAAGCCATGAACTCCCGAGCTAACAGGCAGGTTGAAGTCGCCCAGAACTATAAGTCTGGGAAACTCCACCGTCAACCCTGAGAGGGTGTCGAGCAGCTCGGGCAGGGCTGTTGCCACACAGCTGGGCACCAGGTATGTTAGCAACCGGCCCAACTGAGCCTGAGGGCCACATCTCATGAGGAGGGACTCACTCCCGCCTATCTGGACAATGGTGGTCTCTCGTATAACCACTATATTATGAAACATAAGGTCTCTCGTATAACCACTATATTATGAAACAAAACATCTGTCTTTGGGAGGTTTTGTTCTGAAGTTAGAGTAAACATGTAGGCATGAAATAAATCCTGACTATTTTAAGAAAAGTAGTCTTGTGGCAATCTAGTTGTGTTGTGGCTTGCAACCAGATTACTTTTTTTCCCCCAACTTTCTTCAGCATAACCAGCTCAACAGCAGAGACAAGTCATATCTCTGCTGTTACTGGTTTAGAGGAGATTTGAACAAGGGGATGGATGGGGAACTCATCGAATTTCCAGACGACACCAAGCTGGCAGGAATAGCCAACACTCCAGAAGTTAGGCTTAAGATACAGAAGGATCTGGACAGACTTGAAGACTGGACACTATCTAACAAAATGAAATTCAGTGGTGAAAAAAGTAAGGTTCTACATTTAGGCAAGAAAAACCAAATGCACAGGTATAGTATAGGTGGTACCTTGCTCAACAGTAGTGACTGTGAGAGGGATCTTGGAGTCCTAGTGGACAATCACTTAAATATCAGCCAGCAGTGTGCTGCAGCTGCCAAAAAAGCCAACACAGTGCTAGGCTGCATTAACAGAGGGATAGAATCAAGATCACATGAAGTATTAATACCACTTTACAATGCCTTGGTAAGGCCACATTTGGGATACTGCATCCAGTTTTGGTCACCACGATGTAAAAAAGATGTCGAGACTCTAGAAAGAGTACAGAGAAGAGCAACAAAGATGATTAGGGGACTGGAGGCTAAAACATATAAGGAACGGTTGCTGGAATTGGGTATGTGTAGTTTAATGAAGAGAAGGGCGAGGAGTGACATGATAGCAGTGTTCCAATATCTCAGGGGCTACCACAAAGAAGAGGAAGTCAAGCTATTCTCCAAAGCACCTGAAAGCAGGACAAGAAGCAATGGATGGAAACTAGTCAAGAAGAGAAGCAAACTAGAACTAAGGAGAAACTTCCTGACAGTTAGAACAATTCACCAGTGGAACAATATGCCTCCAGAAGTGTTGAATGCTCCAAAACTGGAAGTTTTAAATAAGTGACTGGACAGCCATTTGTCTGAAATGGTATAGGGTTTTCTGCCTGAGCAGGGGGTTGGACTAAATGATCTCCAAGGTTCCTTCCAATTTTATTATTATTATTGTTATTATTATTAAGTGATTTGGGAGTATTGTGTTGAATGATAGAACTAACTGAGCAGATGATCAGACAAAAGATCAGTTGTCACAGCTGCTGTACATGCTTGTCAGCCTGCTTGGTGAGTTAGTGCCATTTTAGATGTAATTGCTATGGTGAAGTTAGAGTTTATAGGGATGGATGGATAGCTTAACATGTGCATTCCACTATGCTTTATTTTGCAGCAAATAACACAAATATGTGTGTGCAAGTATATACATGAATGTATGTGCTCACCAGAAGTGTTATTAATATTGCTGAGACTATGCCAGTGTAAAGACTAATGTATAATATTGGTCTGTTAAACTTTGCATAGGTACACTGCCCATACTCCTACTGTATCTCCTGTTGATTTTGTACTTAAGGGTACATTTCAACTTGCACAAATGAAGCACAATAGAACTTGCATGGGTACCAAGTGGAAATTCTCATCTCACCTCTGATTTCAGTATCCCAGTTATAGGTAATTTGAAGAAAATGGTGATCAGGCTTTTGCCATCTTCTTCTAAAAAATTTCAATTGTTTCAATTGTTGAAACAATTCAATTTCAGTTGCTGATTACATTGATTTAGCCCCATCCCTAAGGGTCTCAAGGATTGGATGCAAAATGACAGGACACTGCAGGACACTATCAGAATATTGCATTACAACTATGTTCAATCAAAGAGAAAAACATTAGTATATTTTTTCCAACTGCAAGTTCATCCTTTCAAACGTGCAAGTCAAGTTAATACCTGATATGTCAAACTCCTCTATAAAACAATATTTTTTTTAAAAAATGGAAGAATTTGGATTTTTCATGCAAGAGGAAAAATAAATAAGAGAGATATAACAGACAACATCAAATGTTTATGAACTTCTGTAAGGGGTAGAAATGGAGGATCAAGAAAAGATGTTCTCATCCCTCAACTCACTGGCAGTTCAGGTCATCTAATGAAATCTCAGAGATGAGAAAGTAATTCAATCATATTTAATTTATGGAACCAGGCTACCATGAAATATGGTGGTAGCCACTAACTTTAATGGCTTGAAAGTGGGAATGAACAAATTTAAAGAGAACAGCATGATCAGGATCTGCTGATTATGACACTGTGGAATTTGTAGATATCAATGGCAATCAGAATACAATCTTTTTTTTTAGGCTTCCCAGAAGGCCACTATGAAATATGGGCTACTGGAATTAATGGAGTTTTAATCTGATCTAGCAGAGTTCTTAAATTATTATGCAAGCAACTAAATAACCATTTTATATATATATGTAAAGGTAAAGGTTCCCCCGCACATGCGTGCTAGTCGTTTCCGACTCTAGGGGCCGGTGCTCATCTCTGTTTCAAAGCTGAAGAGCCAGCGTTTGTCCAAGAATGTCTCTGTGGTCATGTGGCCGACATGACTAGATGCCAAAGGCGCATGGAATGCTGTTACCTTCCCACCGTAGTGTATACACACACACATGTATATATACATACACACACATACATATATACACACACATGCATATATACACATACACACACAGAGAGAGAGAGAGAGAGAGAGAGAGAGAGAGAGAGAGAGAGAGAGAGAGAGAGAGAGAGAGAGAGAGAGAGAGATATTCAGCTATTTAGTGAAAAGTTAGTGGTAGCATAGACATATTCCACTCTAGTTAGAAATGAGCTGTGCAAAGAACCCCTGCATTTGTATAGGAGGCATTGTTCTCAATGTGCCTTGTATGTGGAAGGTCACCCTTTGGAACAGGAACTCAGCCTGCAACCTCAGAATCTGGAGAAACTCTGAAGGATGACTCAATTGCACCAACAGAGAGGAATTAAAACAGCCTCCACTTTTGTTAGAAGCTAACTGAAATGAGGCAAAGAGGCTGCAAGTCATGGAGATGAGTGCTAGACAGTTTCCTCTATAAATGGTAATTTATACTCACAGTCATTTGACGAATCAATTTGCAGCATAGAACTTCCCATAAAGAGGCATCAACTGCTTATAATCCCTATCATCCATTCTCCACATTATCATCATTATGTTCCACTTGTTGTTTGTTTAAAAAAAACAGAAAATAACAACCAAATACGAGCTGAAGACTTTGCTAGTGGTTCCACCTGAGTATTTTTACTTTCAAAAGCAGTATTCTTTAATCAGTGAGCCTGCAGACTGAGCAGAGAGATGCTAATATATTAATGTTTGCACCATTGGGCAGTTTAAAAGGACTCAGTGGAGATGAAATCAAAGCCTCCTGTATCGTGGCATTTATTATTTATGATCATACTATAACAATATAATAGCTAATAAAACAATCTTAGACAAAGAAACAGTCGACTCCTTGTTTAGGCGACTGTTAGACTGCTGTCAGAATTTTATTCAGTTCATTCTGGTTCAAAGCAACTGAGCACCCATAGAAAACAATTGACTGATTTATTTTCAACCCTTAATTTTCTGATTTTTATGGTATAAATGTACGTAGTACGTACAGTATGTACGCGTACACATTTATATGCATATAAAAAGATGTACACATGAATATACACCCAGTATGTATTCATCTCTCTGTGTGTGTGTGTTTATGTGTGCCTCTTTGTATGCCTATATAAGCAAAGTGAATATCTGAAACTCTTCAGAAAATATGTTAACATTGACATGTCAACACAAACAAAGTGTAGCTATATTGGTGTTTTGTGACAGTAAGGTAAGTGTGGAATACATTGCTGTTTGTCTAAAAAGGTATGCATGTGAGAAAGGTCATACGCATGACATATTTATTACATTTTTCACGTCAACTATTTTAGGAACACATTATAACTTTGGAAGATACATATCCATATTACAACCTTCCCCTCACAAGAAAAATGACTCCCCCCTAATTCATTTCTTGTCATGTCCATACAAATATAGAGAGAGACAAAATGAAACAATTAACAGCAGGCCACCGCACAAGGAAGCACACCTACCGGATGGACATTATGGATAACACAAAAAGCAGCAAATGTTGCTTCGCTAAATGCCATTTCTGTCCCATGCACACCATTGTAAGTATGTGCATCCCGTGCATTTCTCTGTGGGGGGTTCTGCTTCTATATTCATTAAATATAGAAAACAGAACTAGAAGAGGAAAGTACAAAGACTCCTTATAAAAAGGAAAAGGAAGCAAGCAAGAAGAAAAAATGAAGAAACTTTAAACAACTTTAAAAAAAAAAGATTGCTTCCATTGTAAGGGAACAGTCTCATGAACAGTGTCAGCATTCTGCCATATGTTCGAGAAAACCAGGGGCCCTTGAAGAAGAAGAGACTTCTGAATTATTGATCAATGATTAGCAAATGCAATCGAAATTGTAGACTTGATGTGCAGAGATTCATAATTTATGAGTGGACAAAATAGGAGGTAACAGAGGTAGCAGTAGGTGATTTCAGCCCCCATATTGATTACTTAAAACAACAGGAGGTATGTGTAGTGTGACAGATGGAACAAAAACTGACAGCTCGCTGCCTGTCCATCACCACAGACAGAGAGCTCAGGGAATAAAGCGTACCGTAGAAGCAAATACATTTCTTTTGTATGTCTTTGATCATTATGCTGTTCGACTAGACCAAAGGACATATTTGTTTATAATTTATGTATTCTCTTACTATAAAAGATTGATGGCTTCCTATTAGATACCATCGGATCTAAATATCCAGATTGTCCCTGAAACAGTGAGAGAAGTGGGCCTGGCAAAAGTCATTGGCTTAGTCCTGTAGTTGTTTGCAGGCAATCATTTCCTGGCCACCTGCTTCTGGGCCCTGGTATGAAAGTCAACAGTAACACTTGTTTCCATTTGTCGGGTTATACAAAAGGAGAAAAGGAATGGTGGTCTTTCACTGGCATTTAGGAACCAGGTTTGCAACAATTCATAATGTTTAGATTAGAGGTCTTCTGGCTAATTATTAGTTAATTATTCCTACAATGGCAAGACCTGGAATGATACGATGCAACCTCTGAAGCACTTTCTGAGGTCCAAAGAGTCTCCTTTGAACACAGTCATAGAAAATAGATTTGCTGCTTTCCTGTCGTTTTGCAGAATAGTTTTAGTAAATCAAAAAAGAAAAGAAAAGAAAAGAAAAGAAAAGAAAAGAAAAGAAAAGAAAAGAAAAGAAAAGAAAAGAAAAGAAAAGAAAAGAAAAGAAAAGAAAAATATATATTTCAAACTACTTCAAAACCTAAATCTCATCCATGGCTGTACCATAGCTTCCCTCAGTTTGTGGAATATTGCTGCTCACTGCACCTCTAAGCCTTGTGAAGATTAATAAATGGAGCTTCCAGCCACAAAAAAATTCTTCTGTACCCTTAAAGCTAGGAAGGGATAACAAAGCAACTTGGGTTTAAGTCCAACCTCAATCATGGATGCTCACAAGTTGATTTTGGTCACACGGTCATTTTGGCCAATTACTATTTCCTAGCTTGTTGCTGAGAAGATAAAAATGGGAAAGGGAATACTATATACTTTATCGTCAGGTCCTGGATGTAAAACAAATTATATACTGAATTTTAAAAAAAAAAATAAATCCCATATAAGAAACTGTTAAAGAGGCAACTGGCTTGAGTTCAATTTTACTAGGAAAAAATTGCAATGTACAACAGGAGGATGCAAAGTATTCAGAACAGAATGGCCTTCCCAATCCACTCTTCAGAATAGCCCTTGAAGTCTTCTTTCTTCTAACACAGACATGTCAAACACAAGGCCCGGGGGCTGGATCCGGCCCATGAAGTGGTTTCATGTGGCCCGTGAAGCCATCCTGGAAACATTGAGGGAACGGCCCCCACTGCCTTGGCCCTGGCCCAGAGACCCTCCTTCTGCCAGAGACCCTCAGATCTGTCCCACTCCTGCCCAGGCCCCCATAGGCACCCTTGATGCGAACGATGTAGAGCTGGCCATGCCCACCCAGTAGGCCATACGCACTCTAGCCACACCCACCCAATTCCTGCCAGGAATTTGGCTATCAAGCTAAAAAAAAGAAGGCACTTTTTGTGTCACCCTCCAAGCAATAGAATACTTTCCTCTCCACACTTCTATTATTCACAAAAGTGGCAAACCTGCACATTGCCAGGCTTTTAGCTGTCAAATAAATGTTGTCTTCACTCTATAGATTTTCTTTGTTGTGTTTTCCATTTTCCAGATTGATTTATTGTTAAATGCTATTTGGAGTGCTTATATAAGCAGAAAGACATGGAAGACTACTACTGTTGCTACTACAACTATTAGATTTCTAGCACATCTAGAAAACCTGCTCAGTAGAGATCAAACTTTGTAAGTACTGGATCCCTGTTTTAAATTCATTAGAACTGAAGGCGAATATGTGAAAGTATTTCCTAATTGGTTTGATTGTTGCATATGTCAAAGTCATCAAGCACAAAGGATGATGCCTTGTTGCATGCTTCCCATGGAATACCGTTGGATAAAATGCTACTATGTATTAACTATTAAACATGGTTGAATATGAATGGTTGTAACATAACATAAGAATTATCAAAACAACTCTAAAATGATACAATGGAGAGCTTCAGATTGGCTAATGAGGGATCCTGGTTATTTAGGGCTTTAGTTGAAGTTCCTCACCAAGAGGACAAAAAACAGTGGAAAAGTATGTGTGAAAGGCAGCTTGTCCTTGTCTGTGGAATACTAAGCACAAAAAGTAACCACTGAGAAAACTTGCTGGGTTTTCCTAAAACATACTTTCAATTCACTGTGCAAGATGCTGAGACTCAGTAATCTTCCAATGAACTGAATGTTAACTCTATAACCTTGCATAAAGAGAAAAGCAGGAAATATACTTAATAATAACAAGAACTAACACAACCACAACAATACATATCTCAGAAGGCATTACACAGTGATCAGGTTTCCAGCAAGACGTGCCAGTGCAGAAAGTGTAATTTGAAGGCAAAAGGCTCGGAGTCCATTGTGATATTCAGGGCTAGTACTGTTGGATGTAAAATGCTCTTGCCTGTCAAAAACTTTTAGGTATCAAATATTAATAGTGACTCAATACCTAAATCAAAATAAACATGACTCAATATCAGAAAGATTAAATATTCAATACATCCAGCGTGACAAGTAACATTGCATTGAAGAAAAGATAACTTTAGGAGCAAGAGCTTTTTAGGCCGACCGGTTTATGCACTGATATAATTCTACCATTTTTCCATTATCAAACAGTAAGAAATTGGGTTCCAAGCATTCCTTAAAAATGGCAGTAGTTCCATTCCCCCCCCCCCCGTTTTCCTTCTGAGAGTAGAAATGTTGGTTTTCCCCAGTGCATATAGTACTGTCCCCATCTCCAACCCACCCCTTTCTACATGGATAATCTTAACTGAAGAAAAGCACATTGGGAAATCTCTTAATAATCCCCATCCTAAATCCTTCAGCCAGCAGCAGTCACCTTGCAATGTTTATTCTCCACCCAATAATGTCCCCTTTTCCTCGAAAAAAGATATAAATAGAATTACAACCCAATTGCCTCTTTTTATCTGATGAATACCAAGCAGCAATATTGTGTTAGTGGGCCTTTTTGGAAGATATATTGGAGTTTAATAAAATTTGATCAATGCATTTAAGTCAAATTGAATTATATGTAAGTGGATAGGGTTGACATATGTTTCAATATCTGCGAGTGATACATTATTCTCCAGTGAGCATAAAATTTAATGAAATATAAATACCCATTAATCCTCATGTTTCAACCAATCAGTCACCAGCGCTCCTGCCTGCTGTTAGCAGAAGCAGGCCCAGAAAATCATCTGTTTTATCTAAGCAGGAGATCCAAACTGGAAAGACATCAGCCAGCCTGGGGAAGAAGAAAAAAATCCATGGTGAAACAGCGTTTGACCAGCTAGTTTGCCGTTGTAAACAATGCTATGATCCGTGTACTCATGTGTTAAAATTCACAGAGAACTACCTTCCTGAAATTGGGTTTTTCACTCCTTTTTATACCAGAGAAGACCTGTTTTAAAATGTCTCTAAATAATAAAAAATGTGCTCCCCTCCAATAATGGCTAAGTGTATTTATTTATTTATTTATTTTAAAAAAGGGCAGTCAGGATGATCCTATTGTCAGCCACATTGTTTTAAAGAGAGATACAGGATTATCCTCCTGTGCCTACTTTTATTCTTAACCCTTCCATGAGCAAAGGGCTGCACACAGAGATAGGGCAGGGATGCAAAAGATAGCTGACAGAAGCAGTAACAGGGAAAAGGGACAAAGTGTTCAACAGTTCACAGAGCCTATTAATGCTGGTTTTGCCCTATCAAGGGAATTCTTCTATGGTAAAAAAAAAAGTCAAGATGACCAAGATGTTGGTATTTGTCAGTACCTATCCTTCCATTCCCCCCCCTCCACCCTCCACCATCACCATCATAACTGATGAAGCTTCTTGGATGAGAAGCAAAACATTTTCTTCTTCCTCCTCAAGGAAAAAAAAACAGTCCAGTTGCCTTTTGAAGAGGAAAAAAATACCTTTGAGATAATTATGACCTGGATGACTGAGAATCTCTACAGACAGGACCAAGATTATATAACTGAAGCTTTTCTATTTTATTTTATTTTATTTTATTTTATTTTATTTTATTATATTATATTATTTTATTATTTTATTTTATTATTTTATTTTATTTTATTATTTTATTTTATTTTATTATTTTATTTTATTTTATTTTATTTTATTTTATTTACTGTTTTATTTTATTTTATTTTATATGTACATGGAGCCTTGATCACCTCACTGCAGCCACCATTTGGCTTTTTTGACCACTCCTTCTGAATGCTCCTGGCCTATATCCACCTTGCAAAACTACCTCTGCAAAACAAAATCCTTTACGCTACTCCCTTCCAAACTTTAGTTGGGTTGGAATGAATAAAAAATAAATGCAGGGGAAGAAGAATGAAAAGAATAAGAGTGCAAGCGGTATCAATGGTGTCAAAAGTGCCAACATTTTGGATATGATTGGGTGACCAAAGCCACAGCCCATTCTGTATCGAAAACATTTACCCATTACCAGTAAGAGTAACTCACTGCTTCCTGAGAATAGAAATGGGTGACATGCACCCACCCTGCACCCATGTTTTCCAGCTTGAGTTCAAAACTGTTGTTTCTGATATGAGCTGTTTTAGCACCTTCAGAGCAAATGATCTCTGGTGCTTCATTTGATTCCAGTAAACACTTCAGTTCCAATTGTTTGCAGGGCCTGGCATACCCCATTCTCTTCAGTAACTGGCCACTGCTCTGTGCAGCCATTTCATCCTGCGTTGCTATTTTTTCTGCAGCTGGTTGGCAGCTGCCAAATAATAATAATACTTGACAGACTGTACTTACCAAGGAGAATAGGTGGGCATGGAATGTTGTAAATACATCAAATGGTTGAGGGAAAAAGGGGCATTGAAGAATATATGAAGGAAGAGAGAAGAAGAAGAAGAAGAAGAAGAAGAAGAAGAAGAAGAAGAAGAAGAAGAAGAAGAAGAAGAAGAAGAAGAAGAAGAAGAAGAAGAAGAAGAAGAAGAAGAAGAAGAGGAGGAGGAGGAGGAGGAGGAAGAGGAGGAGGAGGAGGAGGAGGAGGAGGAGGGGGAGGGGGGAGAGGGGGAGAGGGGGAGGAGGAAGAGGAGCTAATGTACCAGAAAGGCTGAGTACTGGAGAGACAAAAATGGACTACAAGAAAGACCAGATGAAGAATAGAAAAGAGACATTGCAAAGCTAAGTATTACACGTATACACCAACAAAAAAAGCAGTTAACAATGGCTAAGAGCAGGAAAGCTGAAGAAAGAGACAGAGGAGCTAATTCTGGTGACACAACACCAAGCCTTAAGAAGAAATGCATACAAAGTTAGAATTGAAAAAGATAGCAACAGACAGCAAATGCTTCCTCTGCAAAGAAGCTGAAGAAACAGTGGCTCACCTAGTTAGCTGCACAGACTGACTACAAACAATGGCATGACAAAATAGCAGCAATGGTACATCGGAAGATCTGCAAGAATATTCTGCCCAGATTGGGTAAAGATTTTTCTCTTGTTTTTGCAATCTCTACCTAAAATAGTGCAAAGCTTCCCTTCCCTTTCTTTCCCTTCTATTACAACAAGGGAAAGTTGTTGCATTATTTCTATAAAACTAATGATCATTTCTTCCTTGCTACAAAGTTTCCATAGACCTGTAAAGGAACATAGAAGCAAAAGAACAACCTGTTTTCTTTTGCTTTGATTATTGCAGCGTCAAAACAACAAATGGTACCATACAAGAAAAAAAAGAGAAAAGGAAATAGGGTCAAACAAGAGAATGACAGAAAGAGAGGTGGTGGTGGTGGTGGTGATTGTGTGGTGGTGGTGGTGGTGGTGGTAAGCCACCCGTGTGTGCAAACATCTGAGTAAACAAAGGAAATGCCAGGGAGTCAAAGGCATTGATCTCTAAAGTGAAAAGCAATTTACACAAGAGCAGGGTGAGAAGCAGGAAAAAAAACCTAATCAGATCATGCTGTGACCATAGCCGGACTGAGCACCAGACGAGCCCCATTGCCAACCCCATTGCAATCTGGAGTGGAATTTCTGAAGATGGCTTAAGAAACAGGAGCAACCTAGGACAGAAGCCACTTAAGCTGAAGTGCAGAATTGCCAACAGCCTGGCCAGAATTTTCTTAGGCCAATTTTCTTAGTCAAGCAGGCATGAGTACAAGACCAGAGAATACAGTAGTTGAAACAGAAAGAAGAGAGGGAGGGAGGGAGGGAGTGTTGTGATTCAGGGTCAGCCTGTGGGTTCGGCAGTTGGGTCGGACGACTCAGAGGAGGAGGGGGGTGTTGAAGACCTTGCTGAGGGGGTTGAAGATCTTGCTGATGAGAGCCCTCAGCCAGGCCCCTCCCACTTGGTCACCACAGAGACCCAGCTGTGTGAGCCTGACAGCGTGGATGAAGATGACCCACAGCTGGCCCTGTTCAAGGAAGCCTGACGCAGGAGGCAGTCAATTAGGAGTAAACAGAGGAAGGCAAAGGGGCTCCTCGGAAGGAGGCAGAGAGAAGCCATGCCCTGAACTCTATATAAGGGGAATGTGTGGGAGGGCTGGTTTGCTGAAGGCAACCGCTTGGATAGTTCCTGTTTCTTAAAGCTCCTGTTTCTTGGTTCGTGTCTTGTTTGTTTTTGTAGCTATAAATTTGGCAGGCGTAATTCCAGCCTCTTGCCTTCTTGTAAAAGGGGTTGTCCCTGCCTTTTCTGCAGGGCCGGTAGCAGGTTGGTACAGAACAGGGAGGGAGGGAGGGAGATCTGATTAAGTGACCCCTTGTGCTTAGCTTACTTTTGTTTAAGCATGATTTATTTAATAAAACAGAATGGAAGGGTTTAATCAATGTGCTAAGCCTCCGACTTTTTAGTGTGAGCATGTTGATGACGTCCTTTCTTCTCAAGCTTCTGGGATGTGAAATGATTGCTTGCCTTGTACAAGCTTCTGAAGCAGAAATAAAATGGGTGGCGGGTGATTTGGATCTCAAACCCCATTTCATCAGTGCCAGTGAAAGCAAGCACAAAGCATTCTTATCAAGTGCAGAATAAAACCAGAGGGCAATGGGATATTATATTCCCTCAAGCATCTCCACAAAAATCACCTCTTCCTTGAAGCATTGCCATAATCCCTTAATCCTCACTCATGCACTAACCATGTCTGAATATATGCATTAATTGGACTGTGATGTTTCTCTGTGTCATATAGGTGTGCGTGTGAATAATGGTATTTTTTTAAGAGCTGAATGCAATGAAATTTCACCTTAATGTATGCTGATTAGTATACTTTTAAAGTGACAATAAAGTATTTATTCTATTCTATTCTAATCCCTAGTCAAGTTTGCTTTTCTTTTTTAACCTCTCTTTTATAAGCAGCCTCCTAATTATAACGTCTATATTACTCTCAAAAGCATTAGGTGTGTCAGTATCTCCAGTAAATAAATTAATCATGATTGATGTCACCTAAATGCCTCTGTGGATGTCTTTTGTATATTCTGTTAATTGGCAGTAGCACAGAAAATGTAATGGGGACATATTAGGATAAAGGCACATTTTTGTCCAAAAGGTATGCCAACTCAAAACAAGTGAACATCAACCATGAATTGATTCAGGATTGCCTCAAAAAATTCACTTCTTTTTCAGCAACTTGTAAACATAACAGCGCACATGTTTTACATTTCAGCTTCTGCGCAACCCAGTTGAAGCATCCATGTTTCATAAAATCATTTTGGGTGGGGCATAAGAAGCATTTGGAGAAATGGTGTCTGTCCTTGAATCAATCAAGCCATAGCCCATTTTCTCAGGGTGACAATTCAATTAACTAATAGGAGCTCCCATGCCATGCCACTGCCAAGCACAATCATCTTAAAAGCTGTCTGACAGCTTTGTATTTAGTTTTGTTAATAATTGTGTATTGCAGTCACAAACATTTAATATGTGCAAATGTAATTGATCTGGGCAATAATGATGTTTCCTTTCAAACATCGTGGCTTCTGGGTAATTTAATAGATGTTTCCAGTATCAGGCATCAAGCAGATTTTGTGTCTAGCTTATTTCTATGAAGTCTTTCTCAGTCACGTAGGTTGAAAACATGAAAAAAGAAGTGCAAAATCTAGGTATTAGTTAATCATAGAGATTATAGAAATACATCACTTTATAGACTTTCTATCTGATAGACTAATGGAATGCAATTCAATTAATGTATTTATAATTTGAATCTACTGCTTTTCCATCCAAGATATTTCAATATTAGCCAACAAATCCAGCATGTTATTCTCTTATACTTTTTACAAATGAGGTTAAAGAATTATCTATTTAATTTCTGGCTTTCATTTGTCTGCTTTTCTGTCTGACTGTAATCTGAATAGAGTTCCAATGACAACATTAAGAAAAATTATTTAATTTTGTTGGACCAGGAGTGGAGAGACCCCAGTTTTATTCCACCCTCGACTGTAAGAGTTCAATCAATGATTTCAGTCCAGAAGCCACAATGTTTGCCTAACACACAGGATTGTTGGGAAGAAAAAATTATGAAAAATGTGATTCTGGGTGGCCTATAATAATAAAAAAATATAGATGACACAGATACATACATACAGGATTTTTTTTAATTTACCCGATAATAGAAATATTGGGTGTTCTGAATAGACTGATAGATTATTTAAATAAGAACCAGTAAAATAATAAACATACAAAAATTATAACATAAGTTACAAATGATACTTGCTATCCTAATAGTGCATGAGCACTTATAATTTCAATGCACAGGAGAAGAAAAAAGGATTAGTTTGTAACCCCAAGATCATGCTATAGGAATTTCAGAAACATCCTTAATTTGTATGTAACAGCAATATGTAACAAAAAAAGTTTTGTTTTTTTTTACTTTTACTTTTAAAAAGAGTAAAGCTTTAGATGAGGATGAAAAAATAAAGTATGCTCCCTGATCTTAGAAGCATGCCAGCATAGATGCCCAGCAAAATGTTATACAAAAAGGGCCCTGATAGGTCTTGTTTCACATTTCACTTCAGCTTTTTTAAAAAGAGGTCTTTGCTTTCATGAGTGTTGATATGCTTTCATTTCAGGGCCACCAAACTGTTATTATGATGTATTTTTGGGTAATTCTGATGTTGGTGTTTTGCCAGCTGGTTTTGCCTTGTTGGCTGGGTGTTGAAGGTGACGTGAGACAAATGTCACTGGATTTGAAACATGACAAACTTAAAATTCTAGGCAACATGGGCCGTTGCATGAAAATGCAAATCCTGCATTATATGACTTGCAAGGAGACTCTCCTCTGTAATCCACTCCCATTCTGATTCTGGACCTGGGATTGGTCCCGATAGCTCAGGGTAGGAATCTGTTTTGCAAAGAGGAGCCATACTTCTTGGAAGCCACAGTATGTACTGCTTAACATGGCATTACATGTCTCATGTTTAAGGCAAAACTAGGCATCCTGGTTTCCTAGATTCTAGCCTAGTTTCTTAAATCACTACAGCAAATTGTTCCATGAACTTATTTACAACCTGCATCAATTATGCTAATCATATCTCCATGCTTCTCATTTTCTGCAAATGTTACAATGTGATTTTTACTTGATTCCAAAATGTACAGTTAAAAACAAGGCAACTTGTTGTTGCAAGAACATTGAAGTCCAGAAATCCTCCTTATGTCTGGCTTTCAACCAGTGTACTATATAGAACATGAGAAACAAGTGTAGTGCATACGTTAAGAGCTGGAAGAGAAAAAGAGGCTTGTGTACAGACAATTTGTGCAATAATCATACCTACTTTCATCATTTCAGCAGTAAGATAATAAATAGTAATACATTTATTGAATGGTGGTCTGCTCAATATGGATTATGCTTTTGTACTATGTACATATCAGGACTATGCTCCACTTATTTCTACTCTTTTCTAAAAGAGTTGAGGGAATAATTCATAGCTACACTTTTGACTAAACGTACATAGTCTGCTTCAAAAAAAAACCTGCACACATACATAATAGAATATGTTTGATGTACTGAACTACATACAGATTAGAATATGTTTGATCTTCTAAACTACAGTTGCTTGTAGATGTATAAAATAATTATGTTACAAGTATTCATTACACTTATATTACAGGTTAACACTGTGATCATGCAAATCACACCATAAACAGCAAATGTAGTTATAAAGGGTAAAGCACTGTGTTGCTAATTAAACATTGTGTCTAGTTTAAAGATATAATTACTGAGGTGTAACAGCAGTGTAATAGAAATGGATTGGCCAAGCACTTCTTACATTCAGTAAATGATTTCAAATGATCAATGGTATTTTAATTAACCTGTAATAAATACCATTTTATGATTAAGCTGAACAAGCAAACAGAACTCTTTACCCCCCCCCCAAAAAGTCACAATATATGATGCCCATTGCTTAGATAGATGTATACATGTAAATACCATTCTGTGATTCCCAGTTCTGCACTTCAATCAGTATAGTTCCTAATTATGTATTTAAAGTTTAGCATAAATGAAAAAGCAATGCCCAGAACTTGTCAATCATTTTTATAGCATTCTCTGCAAATGGAATACTCAGGAACATGTCACTCTGTAGATCAAATTGTAATTTCCAATTGTTAGTACTGGAAAAGCAAGATGAATAGACTCAGTTATAGTGGCAGTGAGTGTAGCTTTGGAAGAACTGAAAGACCAGGTTATGAACAGATCGTCATGGAGAAAATCTATCTTATATAGTTGCTAAGAGTCAACAACAACTTGATGGCACATAATCAATCAAATACTGGAAAAAACTGATATGTGATAGCTGATCCTTTTTGAAAATATTTTTCAGGATTCATAGGACTATCATAAGGTATCTTTTCAATGTAATAATTCCCTTCTGTAAAAAGTGAAAAATATTGCAATCTGCCTATCTAGCATCCTTCATGTGACGACAACAACAACAACAACAAGGAAACTTCATGTATATTTTCTTGAATATCTTGCAGATTCAGGGAAGATTGAATATAAAAATGACTCCTATTATTTTAAAGTGCTATTTCATTGTTCTTCCATTTTAACACAGAGATTTAAAAAAAACAAAGAAAACCCACCATTTAAAGATGCTATTAATTTTGCTTCCAAATCGTTGTTTTCTTTTTTGCATATCTTCAACACAGTAATTACTCAGAGTATAGAACTACTTAACAATTTCTGAGGAGTAATCAGATTTAAAATTTTGGATGAATGTGTGCATTGGAAGAGATCTTTCTACATTTACTAGATTATTATCACTAGGATCACAGCTTTCGGGGAAAGCCTAATAAATCCTTAAATTTATGGTCAACTTAAGCCAACAATTCACTGAGAGAGAGCATTTTAGTTTAAACTGTTTAACTTACACTCATTTCTTGGCAACTTATTATTGTTTAGACGACGAATAGAACAAGGGGAAATGAAACCATTAGACACAACTCAGACCAAATTGCAAAACATGTTTAGGCTTGAGGAAATTCTTTTTGCTTCCTCTTCTCCTCATCTCCCACCACCACCACCACTCTTTTTCATAAAGGCAGCTGTTCAATGACTCACTATATGTTTTCAGCTGGAACGTGCCTTAGATCTTGTTCACAAGCATGTTTACATTAGTTCTGTGTGAACCACAATTTGAAACATTATCTCCCTGGAACAAATTTGTACATGTATAGCTTTGTACAAGAATTTCTTGTAATTAAGGCAATTGTCAAGTTCTTTTAAACCTCATGAATTATGCTCCAAGGATTCTACTCCTTGCTTGATTCCCATCTTTTTTATTTTTAATATTGAAGAATGTTACACTCTACAAGTAAGAGAGCAGTCCCAGATGACAAATCATGAAGATAAACACCTGTGCAAGTAGAGCAACAGGGCAAAGGGGTCAGGGAAATCAACTCTTCCTTGTTGTTTTATTATAAATCCTAACTTTCTGGGTGAATGAGCCCAAGAAATATAAAATGGATTAAAAGATTGAAAGCCAGAAGGGATGTAGATGTGTCATTTTTGTTGTAGAGAAATGGAGAATGTCTTGTTTATCCAAGCTACTAGTCCTCAGGGCACAGATTTACTTCTCTAAGGCCTATATAACTTATCTGAAGCAGCTGGAAGGCAGAAAGTTTGCAGATGGTGATTTTAATGACCTGATAGCAATGGTGGGCGGGTGCCAGCAACCAGAGTTTTGGTGATTTGAGAAGTAAACGGTAGGTTAATACGTTGCAATCTAAGACCAGCAAGATAGCTTTCTACAAAACATTCTGAGGGTGAGAATATAGAGGCAGAAATGAGAGGTGTCAACCAAGATAGATTAGAGAGAATGATCTGGGCTTCTTATGTTCTGGAACAAGCTGTGCAGTTACAGAAGGGATGGGATGAAACAAAAAGGAAAAATAAATTGCTGGTGTTTAATACTGAAAATGTAGCTGAGGAGATTTCAAATTTAGCCCCGAGGACAACATAACAAAAACCAGTTATTACATCTAGTTCTTATAAGCACACTCTACACCCACCAGTGGAAAAAAATCTTCAGGTGAAGATTGAAATTAGGAAAGAATTCAGGAAATACGTTATGGCTGACTTCTATTGCTGTGGCATAGAGTAAAACAGAAGTGTGAAATTGTTTGAAGAATCAGTGATTAAATATGACATCTTGACTTTTGAACAGACCACCGGATCATACCAGGAAGAGCAAAACAGATTTTTTTTCAGACTGGGATTCGGTCTTCTATATTGTATTCTATTTTCTATACTTCCGTTCTCATGTAATAATACCCCCGTATGCAAAAAAGAAAAAAGAAAAAAGGCCAATGTCTTGCTGCCTGTTTTCACCACTATTATTTCTTTCTTTCTTTTTCTTTTTTGTCTGATATTGTAATATTTTGGATGTGGGATGAGGTAGTGGGAGAATTTGGAGTTCTAATTTGAACACAATAGAATAAAATTGTTCTACTCAAATATACATCTTACTGCTCCCGAACTTCAGTGGTACAATCTCAGGATTCTGAGGTCTTTCTTTTTCTTTCTTTCTTTCTTTCTTTCTTTCTTTCTTTCTTTCTTTCTTTCTTTCTTTCTTTCTTTCTTTCTCTCTCTCTTTCTCTCTCTCTCTCTCTTTCTTCTTTCCTTCCTTCCTTCCTTCCTTCCTTCCTTTCTTTCTCCCCCTCTCTTTCTCTCTCTCTCTTTCTTTCTTTCTTCCTTCCTTCCTTCCTTCCTTCCTTCCTTTCTTTCTTTCTTTCTTTCTTTCTTTCTTTCTTTCTTTCTTTCTTTCTTTCTTTCTTTCTTTCTCTCTCTCTCTCTCTCTTTCTCTCTCTTTCTTTTTCTTCCTTCCTTCCTTCCTTCCTTCCTTCCTTTCTTTCTCTCTCTCTTTCTCTCTCTTCCTTCCCTCCCTCCTTCCTTCCTTCCTTCCTTCCTTCCTTCCTTCCTTCCTTCCTTCCTTTCTTTCTTTCTTTCTTTCTTTCTTTCTTTCTTTCTTTCTTTCTTTCTTTCTTTCTTTCTTTTTACACAATTGGAGCCTATGGACTATGGGTTGCCCACCTTGGGACCAGAGGTAGACAACCTTGGCTCTTTTATGACTCGTGGATTTCAACTCCCAGAATTCCTGAGCCAGGAATTTTATGACTCATGGACTTCAACTGAGTTGAAGTCCACGAGTCATAAAAGAGCCAAGGTTGCCTACCCCTGGAGCAAACCAAAGAGACTTAAGTGATAGCCAGGTTTTACTACAAGTTGTAAATGATGTTTGTTCAACTGGTGTAGTAGCCCTGACATAGTTGATTTCCAAACCAGAAACCTCTCAAACTGGAGAAGTCAACTTTCTGCAAAAAGGTAAGGGAGTATTTTAAACAATAGTAGGGGATACTTAGCAAGACTATATTGTGAAGCAACAACAACAACAAAATGCTATCAAGTTCAAAGGGGATTCTAGCATACTAAATGTGAAGAACAGAAGGAACTGAATGAAGGAAGAGGTTTCCTTCAGAAAGAGGAAGACTTGCTCAAATGAGGAGATCAGAAAGGAATGCAAATGAATGCATATGAAATGCAAGCAAACAATAAGGGACCCAAATATATTATATAATATTAAACACATTTAAATAAATCAAAACCAGGAAAACAATTTTAGAAATTATTGGACTCTTTCCTGACTAGTTAGTAACATAAGTGCTAAAAGAAGACAAGGAGTGACGATATTTGGGATTCATTTATGAAAACTGAGCCAATAAAGTTCTAGCTTGATTAACAAACTAAAATTAAAAACAACACTTGGCCCAGATGGTATATATCCAAGAATTTTTGAAGAACTTAAATGTGAATTTCTTGAAGAAGAATCAATATTTCTTTGGCAAATGTAAATTCTGGCTCATTACCATTTGAGAGTTGTTTGAGAGTGACAGCAGCATGTGGACAGGGGTGAGCTGGTAGATATTGTTTACTTGGCTTTCCAAAGTCTTCTGATAAAGTCCTTCACCAAAATCCCTTGAGAAAACGTAGCAGTCTGGTTAAAGAGCAAAACGTAAAGAATATAAATAGTCAATGCTTTTAAACATTGTTTGGGGAACTACAGCGAAGAGGGGGAGAAAGAGCTGTTGCAACTAGGTGATTAAGATATGATTTGGTGTCAAGATCTGCTTCAGTATAAGAAATATAGCCTTGATAGCCATTCAGACAGAAATCTTAACCACATCTATATTGATGTGGTCTGAATTGATACTGGAAAAGGAATTTTGGATTCCTGTTGAACAACATAGCTGAAAAACTGAGCCAGTGTGAACAGGTAAATTTCATATTAGGTGTCATTGGAAAAGAAATGAAGGTTGCCAGTAGCTTGGAATTATGTACATGCCAAGAATATATACAGCTTTCCCTACTTGTTCTTAACCAAGAACTAACATGTTCTGTTTTGTTTTTATGATGTGGTCCTCATGTCGTTTTCCACCCTATAAGCATGACAGGCCTTAGATATCCTTAGCTGTACCAAATTTACAGTACTGCACGCAATTTCATTTTACATATTGCGTAAAAACACATTTCAAATTTTGCATGTCTTGAGTTTTCAGAATATCTTCAAGTGGTTTATAAACATATAATCATAACTGAACAGTAATATAATCACAAATAATGACTTGTCATAACAAACTAGAAATAACAATAAAAACATTAATTCTCACCAGATATAGGGGTAATCTCAACTTCAAAAGCCCTGTTAAAAAAGCCCCAATTAAATGCTTACTTTGGTTTTATAGCCAATAAAAAATTATTGGTATCTCTGGAGAAAGGTTACTTTGTGGAGTAGAAGTGGTTATTAAGAAGGTTGCCTGTGCCCACAACTTTATGAAGGAGAAACATCCAACACATCTCCTCTAATGTCTACATGTAGGAAGGGTAGATTCAGTTTGAAAGAGGTAGTCCTAGAGATACCTAGGAGCAAAGCCATTTATGAATAGGCTAAACCAGTGTCACAAGCTTTCTCTGTTAGGCTTTGCCACCTACTACATTGGATGGAAGTCAAATGATTGGCAGTGATTTCAGACAGAAGCAATAGAGGAAAGTTAGGGCAAGGTCATCTAGAATAGCAGACAAGGTAGCAGCCACAACCATACAGTTGATGTGCTGCCCCTCTTTTTATATACTGTATGTTGATGTGAAAGGGGCCTAGCTTTAATTCCAACATCACAGGTTTCATTTTCATTTTGTTGATCTACCTATGGCTGTTTCTGAGTTACAGACTAATAATGAGGTCAGCAAAAGTTATCCTGGAAAACATTTTTATTAACTCAAAGGTGGATAGCAAAAAAAAAAATCATGATCAGAGATTCCAGACAAAAAGAAGGCAATATTTCTTAACGCAACATGTAGTTAAACTATGTGAATTGCTTCCTCAGTGTGCAGTGATGGTAACCAGATAGATAGTTTTTAAGAAATGTTAGTCAAAACTTAGGGAGGATAAAGCTGTCAAGAGGTTCTTGTGTAAGGATTGCCAATAAATTTGTCATATGAAAAATGTTACAGCATATGATTAAATCAAAATCCAGAGAAGCTGAAAGGCATATCCATGCCAACATTCACTTCACAGTATTGTGCTATGGCTCACTAATCACAACATAAGCACAAACATGTGTGAATTGTGGGAAAAGAGGTTCCCAAATGTGTACATGGGAGAAAGGAATAAATAAAACCTTTATATTCTTCTGAAAATAATTGAATGTGGCTTGGGAAAAAGTTCATACAAAAATGTACTTGAATATATCAGAAAATTCATGTATACTGTTGGTGTTACATACGTAAACAAAACAGCTAAAAAGAATGGCTATTACTAGGCTGAGAAAATCATGAAAATATGGAAAAATGAGAGAGTTTGCCTTCTTTACCCTTGCACTCATTTCATTTGCCAGATCTTGGAAGATCCAGATGGCCATAACTGCAGTGTAGCATGTCTGTCATTGCCTCATTAAGTAGATGATATATTGCATACCATAGAGCTAGAACCCCGTGCTACTCCTAGACCTGCAGATATAAAAATAATGCCATACATCAGCTGTGATGTTTCTGTTTCTTTTGTCAGGCTGGGGAATATATTGCAGAAATCAAGAAAAGTGCATATAATTGCCACCTCACAGATTTATTGAAGTTCAGAATTTTTATACTGTTCACCATTTTAAAAAAAATATACGCATACCCAAGCAAACAGTTTATTAGAATTAGCGCTCATAAAATCTGAATTTAGTGACAAGCATTATTAATAGAATTCTCTGAAAAATCTGTCCCAGAAGCCACAATATTTCTGTGAATTTTTACAAGTTGTATGAGAATTTCTGAAATACAGAATGCTGCTTCTGTTTTCTTCTCTATTTATATTTAAAAAGGTTCTTAACATATTTTTAAAGGAATGACTTTAATATTTTCACATTCTAAATGGAATAGTTCCCTGGGCTATGGGATCAACAATAATATTATTTTCTGACAGCTAATTTTGCAGATAATGAGTGAAATTTACAGTTATTATGACAAGATTAAACAAGATGCCATCAAAACACTTATATGCCCACACATTTCTTTCAACATGAAAGCTGCCAAAAAACAAAAAACAAAAAAATCCTCTGCCTTAAAATTAGACTTGGCTAAAATATACAAATGTAGCAAAGTGTCTACTTTTTAATATAAATTATAATATTTAGTCTTAAATATTATCCAGCACATTAAAGAGAAGAATCCTTTGTTCTTTACAAATCAATTAAACAACAATAATCACAAGTTTGGGCTTGTTGGGAATGGCATCGGCTGTAAATCTGAGCTTGAAACTCATTCCACAGCATCAACTGGAGCATGCTCCAAGTTTGGGTCAAAGGATGTAACCTCTGGGGAACTTCACATAGATATTATCAGAATGAAGAACAAAATGTTTTTTTTTCCCTTGGCCTGGTCCCAGATAAATGCATACATGTTTTTAATTAGTGTGCTGATGTCATCATTATAAATTCTGACTTTATATATTAGTATCCCAAAGTCTGCCATGGGTACCTAGTTTATGTTTGATGGCCTAGGACAGGTCCATGCTTTCTGCTTGGTCAATCAGCAGTACGAGTCCTTCACTATTTTGAGTGCTGGAACAGATAATGTTGCCTTCCTCTCACACCCAGCCCCATTGCAAGTACATCCTGTAATGTATTGGCCTTTTGTATATGTTGTGTTTGCTCTCGTTGCACTGTGTGCTAATTGCTTGCATTCAATTGTTAAGTGCTAGTTCATTTGTATGTTGTAACGGTTGCTAGCTGGCCCAGACTGATTGTCTCCAGCTGGCTAAGTAGGTCTTTCGGCAGGAAACCAATGCTTCAAACCTATTGGTCGCCACCTATCAGCCAACCGTATAAGTAGCTGTGCAGCAGCTCCCTTGTTGCTTCTGTTTGTTCTGATCTTCAATAACACATGTTGCTGTTTTGAACCTTCCGTCTCACTCAATGCCTGCAAAGAACCGGCTACACAACACTGGCGATGAGGGTGGGATGTGCTGCTTCATCGTAAGAGCCTGAAGTCACTAGGGGGTGAGACCAGCACAGAGCCTGGTAGGGAATAGCATCCCCTCAGTCTGCCTAGCAAGCCATGCTGGAGACCACCCTGCCCTGAAGACCAGTACCAGGGCCTACGCAGAAGCCAGCAGCACAAGGCAATGTGAGACACGAGCCGCGAAGACTACACACCATGGCGAAGGTCGGAAAGCTTGAAGAAATCAACATGATGCACCCAGAGAGATGGTCATCCTACATTTCCTGCATGGAGAACTACCTGCATGCGAATCAAGTCAGCATAGATGGGCTGAAGGCCGCGACCTTCCTCTGCGTGTGCGGCCCAGCCACCTGTGATATCACTGAGAATTTGGTCGCCCCAGTGCTTCTAGAAACCATCACGTATGCTGACCTCAAGAAGAAATTGCACGGCCATTTTAAGCCTAAGCTATTGGTGATAGCATGGAGGCACGCCTTCGAACAACGTGAACAACAACCCGGCAAGTTGGCAACAGAATTCATCGCAGCACTTCATCAAGCTTCACAATTCTGCAATTTCTCTGACCTAGAGGAGCGACTAAGAGACCGCTTAGTCTGTGAACTCAGGAACAGAGACCTCCAACAAAAATTTTTTGCGAAGGAGGCTTTCTCACTTCAAGAAGCCTTAAAGGAGGTTATGGCAGATGAAGCCTGTGGAGGGGCCGTGAAGGCATTGTGGCCCTCCAAAAGTGCGCCGTCTTCAGAAACCGTCCACCACAAGGACACCGAACAATTGGAAGACACCGACTCTGACCACAAAGTAGACAAAATTCAGCAGCACCACAAAAGTGGAATGAGGCCAGCTGACAAGGCAGTTCTGTTCCTGAGGTGCTTGGGCTGCGGAGGCCACCATCAATGTGTGGATTGCTGTTTCAGAACAGCCACGTGCCGGGCAGGTGGAAAACCAGGCCACATTGCCACCATCTGTCAAGGTCACCAGAGGGACCGCCAACCGGATGAGGATTTCAGGAGAGATACCGGGGCAATACTGAGTAGGGTTCTGCTCCAGCCGCTGGAGCATTTTTTGCATGGGTGCCCATCAACCTCTTAAACAGAAGTTGTGACTGCAGGTTGAATGTCAAGGCATTCCATGTAAGATGGAGCCTGTGTCCATCATCTCCATTGGCACTTTTCGGCACATTTGCAGCCGAAGTAACAGATGGATCAAGCTACGACCATCCAATATCCTACTTACTGACTTCCAGAATTCCAGAGTGGCAGTCAAGGGTGAGGCCACATGTGAAGTTCAAGGGGTTTTCATGCCCACTAGATGTTATTGTGGTAGATGGCCAACGAACAAGCCTCATAGAGCTTGATTGGTTTGATGCATTGGGCATCCAGGTCACCGGAATTCACCGAATTCAAACAACAGATTTGTATTCTGTCTGCAAGGAATTCACAGATGTTTTCAGCCCAAGTTTGAGAGAGTACAAGGACCCTCCAATAGCTTTTAAATTTAATCCCAGGTCACCCAATTTGGATTAAGCCCCACCATGTGCTGTTTGCATTAAAGCATAAGATTGATGCAGAGCTGGACAAGCTTGTGAGTCGGGGGTTTGCAGCCCGTAGATAGTGGGGAGTGGAAGACCCCCATTATAAAACCACTAAAGGCCAACAGAGAGGTACGAATATGTGCTGACTACAAATGTACCATTAACCGAGCACTGCAGCGGCACGCGTACTGTCCCAGTCATCAGCCATATTCTGGCATCGTTGCAAGAGGCCATGTGTTCACTAAATTAGATTTAGTGCAGGCCTATCAACAGCTGCCAGTGGACAAGGACACAGAAGCCACACAAACAATTGTTATGCACAGGGAGGGCTTCAAGGTAAAGCGGCTTCAATTTGGGGTAAGTGTCACCCCAGGGATTTTTCAGGGCATCATGGAGCACATGCTCAAGGGCATTCCGGGGGTCTGCCCCTACTTCAACGATGTACTCATTGCCGGGGAGTCCATAGAAATTCTAGCTGAGTGGCTTAGAGCCGTCCTTCAGTGGTTCCATGCCACAGGACTTAGATTAAGGAGAGACAAATGCAAGATCCATCCACAGAATTCCTTGGGTTTCGAATTGATGCCGAGGGCGTCCATCCTGCGGAGTCAAAGCTGAAAGCAATTCAGCTGGCACCAAGCCCCAAATCCAAGGGAGAGCTTCAAGCTCAATGCCTGCAAAGAACTGGCTACACAACACATCCCATGCCTGTATTTTCCAGCTCTGATTGTTGCCTTCCAACTTGTTCTTTCTTTAGACCTTCAAAACCAATGATTTTAATGTAACAGCAAAACCAATGCATGTCATGCCCATCCTCTCCAGTGGCTGTCCCATGTAGCCATTTCATGCTAGGTGACTATGGGCTACTATTGGCTGCTAGCTGGCTATGTTCTCTGCTTCTTAGCAACTCTGATGTTTCAGTTGCTCCAATGATGACCTGTTAAATCAATAAACCAACCTCAACCCTAAAAGCCCATGCTTCATTCAACCCTTATGTCTCCCAATGAGTTCCCTTTCAGTTTCTGCCCCCGATGCTCCACTTCCTTTCCCAACCCCTGCCCTGCAAACTTCCCTTTCCTTCTATTTAATCTCTTCCCTTCTCTTCCTTTTCATTTCCTAAGGAACATAAGAATGAAAGAACAGCTTTTATTATTTTGCTTTTATTATCTTGCCATCAGAACAAGGGTGGTGCCATAAAGAGAGAAAAAGAGGAAAGAAAAGATCAAATGAGAGAATGGGGAAAGGAAGGAGGATGAAAGCATCCATGGGGGCAAATATCTGGCACAGCAAAAGAAGATCTAAAGGTAAAGGTAAAGGTAAAGGTTCCCCCGCACATGCGTTCTAGTCGTTTCCGACTCTAGGGGCCAGTGCTCATCTCTGTTTCAAAGCTGAAGAGCCAGCGCTTGTCCGAGGACGTCTCCGTGGTCATGTGGCCACATGACTAGATGCCAAAGGCGCATGGAACGCTGTTACCTTCCCACCGGAGTGGTCCCTATTTTTCTACTTGCATTTTTACGTGCTTTCAAACTGCTAGGTTGGCAGAAGCTGGGATGAGTAACAGGCGCTCACTCTGTTACGCGGCACTCGGGATTCGACCCACCAAACTGCCGACCTTCTGATCGACAAGCTCAGCGTCTTAACCCACTGAGCCACCGCGTCCCCTAAAGAAGATCTAGTGAGGAGAAAATGGTTTTTCCTCAAAGGAAAAAGCAGGTACTCATAGATCAATCTAAAGAGGAGCCAGCCAGTGAGATTTGCCTTCCCTGTAGCAATAGGAAGGGCAAGAAGTCGTGGGGCAACCAAGCAGGTCTTGCTGTGACCATAATCTTAGATTAATTCCACCACAATCTGGACTCCCAATGGCTGTACAAATTTTCTGAGAATTTTGGAAAATGTACTCCAAACACATCTGAAGAGGAAAAAGTTAAATTAGTCTACTTCCAGTGTGTACATGCAAAGGTATTTGTCAATTTCCAAACATAAAATATTGGGGGGGGAAACCTCAACCATTTAAAATATGCTTTCACAAACCTTTTCTTTTAAATAATAGATCTCTTTAAATATTTTCCCTGAGAAGATACCTTTTGGAAAAAATAATTAAAGTCTGTGTATTTAATTAATTACACTTCTGTTCTGCTTAATAATAATCATAGGTCTCTGTTACAATCATTTAGTATCGAGCCATTTGAGAAACATGAAAATCAGGTTATAACAAATTTCTGATCCACACCTTTTATGAACTGTGGATCAGATTACAAAGATGAAAAGCTTCAGTCTTCCTCTTTTGGAAAAGAATTCCAGCATATAGATATATGACTATGAATCATTTGGCAAGGCTTTGACACTTACATTTATGAACAAACCAAATATGCTGCAGTATAACTTTGGCAAAAAGAAATGCCATCCAGCTGAATTGTCAAGGCAAGTTCAGATCTGCTGGACAATTAGAACTCCAAGAACTCTGAACGTCTGATAGACGTTGGGCTGGCTGCACAGCAGGGAGCATCTTCAACCGTGTCATATAGTAAATCTGGGAATAGAAATCAACAGATTTTTTTTTCCCCGCGGAGTCTGCATATATTTAAAAAACTAAGACATCTGTGCAAGGGCTTCATTTTGCAAGCAGTCTAGTCGTTATTTCATGTATTTTGGGGAAATGTCAACAGACCATCCAACCCTCTCCTTTCTTTTAATCTCATTCTAATTAAACCACCACACAGTGCAATTGGAATATATTTATCTTCTGGCTGCAACATTAAAACTTTGTGGTCAATGGGCTAATGTCAAATGTTTGAGAGATCCTCTAACTTCCAATTTTCAATTTTGAGTTTGAAAAGGGTCATTATATATTATTTGAGGGACATCTGAGAATTATGTCTTTAACCAAATGGGCCATGATTGATAATAAAGAGATATTTATCCATCCTGCCCAGTCCTAGGAGTCTTGTATGTGTTCTCACAGTCAGTTTATTCTGTTTCTTTCCACTGTCACCCATGCAAGTTGTAGGTCTCAGATGGAGGGGGGGGGGTAGTCTATACCTCTGAATACTAACTAAGAATATACAGTTTATTATCCAAATGGGAGGCACACATGATTAACTAAACACAAAATCATAGATTATACCTAGCATTTCTTTTGGCAGGGATAAAATGTCTTAGTTATAGCTTGTCCTTAGTTAAAAAAAATGAACAAAATGTTTTGAATATATAAATATATATATACTGAATATATACTGTATTTCATTGTTTTATAAGTCTGTATTTTGTGAGTGAGCAAGAGTTTCAACAACTGTAAGAGTACTATTCAATGAAATCAGAACTCGGTTGACGAGCAAATAAGGACACCATAATTTGCAAGAACAATGCTTCAAAGTTAATGAAAATGACAGTTTTAAATTCCACCTGCTGTGGCTGGAAAAGACTTAATACTGCTATTGACTTTGAGTTTATGCTTAGAGTTTGGTGAATCTTGGTGAAGGCCCAATATGAATTGGCCAAAAGAAACCTCTAACTTTCTAGAGATGGCTGTGGACACTAAAAGCTGGGGTTTTCTCATGTATATATCATGAAGTATCTCTTTTCAATAGGCTAGGCTTATCCACATGGCTCCTTTGCTGTCACTATGTCCATCACCTTCTTCTCTGGTTTTCTATTTATTCATATGCAAGTATTTGTACAATGCCATTTCATGGATGCTAGAATGAAATCAGGGGGAAAAATCAAATTATACACACATTTGGAACAGAGAATATTTAAAGTGCTCAGAAAGCAAAGGCATAATAAGCATGAGCAACAAATATTTTCTAGAGGAAGGTGGATTATTTTATCTCAGAGAAAGAGGTAAATTTCTGAAAAAAGACTGAAAGATTGAAAAAAAAAAGTCTTTTCCCACTATGTCGAAACATTTTGTTTGAGTATAGAAGGTTTCATTTCATATATAAAACAACTACACAGGGCTACTGAATTCTGCATGAGAAGGAATTATGAATAAATCATATATGCTATTTCTCTAGATAAATAACAAATCATTCCAAATTGAGACATTGGGAATCATTGAATCATAATAATATACACATTTTCCATCCTAATATTTTGTGCTGATAATATCTATATATTTTATTTTACAACCTCTAAGATAATTTCTTAATTATTTTTAATGACTGATATTGCCCTTGCCTGTGAATCTGGCTGCATAGAAGCAAATAAATGTGACAGAAATTTCAGAAATCTCATTATGTTCTTACTATAGGGGTACTGAAAGTGCACTACTCAGTTCTAAAATTGAATAGTGGTCAAGGGAAAATAAGAGCTACAAAACAATATTATATTAATCAGATGTGCATCATATGAATTAAAACCCAAAGAGAAAATTGAAATGGACTTATTTTAGTAGGATCTATGGTCAAAACAAAACATTTGCAAATCTCTTTTACACTGTTTAAATATATGGGCAATGGACAGAGCTGTTAACAAATACCGGTATGAATATTTCCTTTGCAGAAAAAAATCATCAAAACAAAAAGATTGCAAAAGTTTGTGATTGGTCAATCTGTGTTAATTTAATCTTATTCAGGACTGAAATTAAAGTGTACTAATCTCAAGAGGACTAAATAAAGCCAAATAAAATATTATGGTTAAGATATACCGGTACATGTAATATACAAAATACATTTCATAAGTCAGGACGCACCCTTACTGTACCTGCTGCATTTTTCACAATATCATCTTAAGTATTTTTTTAAATCAGAATATTCTTATCTAAAACTTTCCGTAAAAAGAAAATCTACCCCATTTTTCTGTACATTATATGTGAATCAGACACACAACACACACATACAGTACAATTTCAAAAGATTAAAATGCCATTCATTTCTGTTCTAAAAAGCAGAGAAATTAGACTCTGAAATTACTGCCAAACCAAGTATTTTCCCAGAGAGATATCTAAAGGACTTTGCAGACCCTTCAGAACTGAAGTAGGGCAGCACAGCTGGATTTCAACATCAATCACTCAATAATTGATGATTAATCTATTAAAGTTTAATGATGAGTTGATAAATAATAGTCTGGCTGCTATTGTCAATAGTGTAAATACAATAGTTGTCTGAATATCTATTTTTCTTTTCTTCGTAAAAATACAAGATTTAAAACTTAAAAGCGAGAGAGAGATTAAAAATTAGTCCAAAAAGGATTTCTGCCGTTTTGAAACCCCTTCTACCAAGGCATGACTCAATTGCAATATATTTTATAAGAGCATCCATGTTTATTTTTCTCTATTTGGCTTCACCACTTGGTAAAATCTATCTCTTTGCAACTGTATTCCATATTACACAGGCTCTATGAGTCTTTAAATGGTTCCAGATTCTTCCTTTAGTCTACACAATAGCATCTTTAATATGAACACTTCTCATATGTTTCTCTATGAAAATGGGCTCTATTCCCTTGTTATAATTGCATAAATGAAGGGACGCGGTGGCTCAGTGGGTTAGGACGCTGAGCTTGTCGATCAGAAGGTCGGCAGTTTGGCGGGTCGAATCCTGAGTGCCGTGTAACAGAGTGAGCGCCTGTTACTCGTCCCAGCTTCTGCCAACCTAGCAGTTCGAAAGCACGTAAAAATGCAAGTAGAAATGCCGGCCACGTGACCACGGAGACGTCCTCGGACAAGCGCTGGCTCTTCGGCTTTGAAATGGAGATGAGCACCAGCCCCTAGAGTCGGAAATGACTAGCACGCGTGTGCGGGGGAACCTTTACCTTTACCTTTAATTGCATAAACAGAAGCTTCTAGGAGATGTATCTGCGAATGTTGAAGAATTCTCCTGTATTTTCATTCAGCACACCAGATAACTCTTTCCTAGTTTTAGACTTCTTCTGCTCTCTGTCTTCGTTTGGTACATTTGCTTACTACGGATAGTCCTGTAAATGCTTCCCTACTTTGATCATAGCCTACTCCGTGCCTCCTGATGCGGCTGCTACATGTGTATGCCAGCCCAGCATACACTACAAGGCTGACATCTTCTCTTGGTGCTTCATTAATATTAGGAATCAAAGATTAAGAAAATACTGTTCTTCATCAAGTAGTAGGGATATAGCAATCTTTTGATTTCATCCTATTATTGGTTAAAACTAACAAGCAGAACTTTCTCTTTTAATTTATGTTAAAAAAAAGCTTAAGGTTTGTTTATGTTTCTAAATCAATTTTCCCTTCTCCATCTGATATAATATACATTTAGCATCCACTAAGTGTTGCCTCACACCATGAGATGAGCAGCAAATAAATGTGATGGATAAATATATAAAATTCTCCACAAAGTCTTTTTCTTTTCCAGTGAGAAAAGATCTATATCTATATCTATCTATATCTATATCTATATCTATATCTATATCTATATCTATATCTATATCTATATCTATATCTATATCTATATCTATAGAGATAGAGATAGAGATAGTGATAGAGATAGAGATAGAGATAGAGAGATAGAGAGATAGAGATAGATATCATTATCTATACCTATACCTATATCTATATCTATGTATCTATCTATCTATTGATCTCTATACACACACACACACACACACACATCTCTATCTCTAGCTATCTATTTAGCCAGTGCTTTTTTTGTAAAAGAAAAAGGTGCCGGAACTCACACATGTCATACAACCCTCCTTGCCTACCCTACAAGGTTCCATCCAAAAAAGGTGCCGGAACTCCGTTCTGAGCGTTCAATGAGAAAAAAAGCCCTGTATTTAGCTATCATCTATCTATCGAGAGAGATCTGATTAAGTGGCAACCACTTAATATCAAAAACAGAGAATATAAACATATTTTAAAAACTACCCTTTCAAAACCCATTGCTAGTATGTATGTTTACTTTCATATATGCAAATATTTTTTTAAGCTGCTAAGAAAATTCAAACTTCATGACCAGTAACACAAATCTATCTGAAAAAGCTAAGGTAATATCACTATAAAATCTTATTAAATCATGCAGAATAACATCTTAACTGAACATCCTTTTCATAATTACCCTCAGTTTTGAGCCTTCCGTTTCCACTTGATTTTAATCACATTGCAGATTAGTCTGGATCTCTAAATTTTAAAGCTCTTAAAGTATATGCTTTATAGATCTGTCTATCACATTTGATCTCAAATTGCAGACCTAAAGTCAACCGAGGGGAGGGAGTGTGTGTGTGTGGGGGGGGAAATAATGTTGATTGTGACCATGTAATACAACATCAATTTCACTTTTTTGTGTGACTCTCCACCCAAGGATGCCTCTAGGAATTCTGCAGCTTCTTTTTAAATTGAGGATTCTGCTCTGATATGATCTCTTATTAGCAAAAATGACTCAGAATTTCTCACTAAAGTCATGTAGTTTCATGTCATTAAAGTCTTAAATACTGTATTTTTTTTTCTTGCTCTGACAAATATCATGGTAGTATGAGCAGGGCAAGGGAAAGGGCAATTTTACCACCTCAAGGTCTTCTAAAAATCTGCATAGGTGATTACATCTTATTTCTAGAGGAACAACAAGAAGACTGATTGTCAGAAACAAAAGTTTTAAATAATGGAATGCCATATTAAGTGAATGTACTCAGACACCACAAAACGGTTGTAGCAATAATAGGTTCCCTTCAGTACGTTCCTTGCTTATATAGGGAATATGTATGGGGTATTGAATCTTTTATGGCTACATGTAGGAAACTGATAAATTTTGAACAAATTTAATTGAAATCACCCCTGGAGTTAGTCTGAAGAAAAGATTAATTTTAATGGTCTCACAGAGTGATATGTTTCCATCTTTAAAGTCTACTCTTCCCTCCCTCTCCTCTGGCCTCTATAATCTATGAGATTCTTAAACCTTACCATGCAGGCTTATAGATTTAACAATAATGACCTGGAAAAGAAAATTACTTCAAATTACTGTGCAATGGGACTTTAAAAAGATGTTCTTCTGGTCTGCCTGTGACAATCAGTTTCACTTATTCAAATAGGCCATACTTATATGATGGAATATGCCTATTCAAAAACATTTCAAAGGAAGTTAAGATTTATCAGCATTCTCTAATATGAAATGCTTGAGCTTTGGATAAGGTTCTCATGGTGAAAATGTGCCATTTAAAGAGCACACTGGGGTCTGTTTATTAATTCAGTACAAACCTACATTTTTCTATGACAAGCTCTGGAAAGTCAATCATTCAAGTTAAATCTTTCTTTTTCATTCACAGACCAGTATACGATACAAGCAAGAAACACTATCCATTTCAGAAATGCCACTGAAATGTAAGAGAGAAAATATATTAAAAGCTAATATTGCTAACCCAGTAGTAATAATTTTTTAAAAAAACATGAAACATCTCTATTAAAAATTCTTAATATTAGAGGCTACATGGAAGCCACTGAATGCCGCTAAAAGGATGTAAAAACAGATCAAATAAAGAACAAGGAAATTTCAGTAAGTTTGCCAATGTCTAGTACCCAAAATCAGTCATAGTGAGGTTCAGGATACCTCCATCTGAAGCGTCTGTGCTGGTTTGAACTTAGCTCTAGACCTCTGTGGTCCCATGATGCCAGATATGTTTGAACTTTTAGATGTTTTATTTATTTTTTATTTAGCTGCAAATTGCAGTGAGAATAGCTCACACATTTTGTTTATGTGTGTCTGTGTTTGTGTGCATGTTTATAGATTTGTGGAATTGCTATTTCCCTACCTGTATAACTTCTTGCCATGCCATAATTCATGAATATTAGGCTTCAGGTCTTTCAAGGGAGGGGACAAGGTTTGATACATTTTCAGGTCCCCCAGAAATGAATCATTCAGATTTTTACTTGTTTGCATTTACAGCAACAATAACAGGACATATATGAAGGACATGGATGATGTAAATAAAATGTATTTTATTTTCCT
Source organism: Vipera ursinii (assembly GCF_947247035.1). NCBI lineage: Eukaryota > Metazoa > Chordata > Lepidosauria > Squamata > Viperidae > Vipera > Vipera ursinii. Next base: position 125,735,276 of record NC_139516.1, read on the forward strand.
TGAGTAGGAATAGAAAGGGCTAGATATTAGGGTTAGAATAGAAAGAGTGGTGGTAATGTGGTAGTACTTTCAGTTTAACCCAAGAAAAGCCAATTATGAAGAGTTCCTTTGACTAGCTTCAGAGGTATCAGTAGAATATTATTGCTTAAATGAGCATTCAGAAACTAAATTTTGGAGAGTCAGAGTTGGGAGGGCTGCAAAATAGAAGTTTCAAAAAAAAATAATAATTCCAGGAACTATCATCAGTCCTGCCAATTTTTCACTTATTGTAACTGATTGAGCAGCAAACAGCAAAAGGTAGAAGAAATATGTTAAGATCTACATCAACCATATATTGAGCTAACTACATTTCAAATCAGGTTATGGGGACCCCACTAAACTAAAACTAGACTTATTTAATGTTTGCACAAGTAGGAATGAGCAATTTGATTTTTGTCTGTGAGTCAAAAGACCATTAGTATTTTAAACAGAGAAATACATGAAACATACAGTTCTTAGATCCATTCTGACAAGTAACTCTCTAGACAATTTATCTGCAATTGCACTTATAAGTAATGCCGGTTTTACTTTTGCTTACTGTGTAATCTTTTATATTACTCTTGTAAAAATCTGCTTCTATTTCTTTAAATACAGCCCCCCTCATTCTTATCTCATTATCCACTTTACCATCTGAGATCTCAGTTTAGTTATTAAGTTATATGCCTCATTTCAATTATCACAATCATCTGTCTTAATCATTTCCGATTTGTCAGACAGGAATATCTCTATATGTTTTCTATGTCGTAGGTAGCAATGAGAGAGACTGTCATTTTTTAATAAGAATTTGCTAGAATTTGCACATTCCTTCATCAGCAAGATAGAGGGAACATGATTATTGTTTTAAAAATGAATGTAGCAAAAAACAGAACTGATTAATCCATGCCCCCCCCCGCTTTCCCCGTTCCAAAAGACTATAAGAGTGATGTAGCAGAAAGATATTAGATGCTAAATGGTGAGTTTGATTCATACAACAGTAAGAATTTACCAATATTTGCACAGTTCTTTATACATGGGGCAGAAAGAACAGGAAATTTCAAGCCCACATTCACAAGGAGAACCCAAACTAATCTTTATTTTATGATTCTAAATCAGTTATGGAGGGAGATGCTCCTTTTTTAATGATAATGCTCCTCTCTCATTGTTTCTCTATGAAACTGACTTTTGTTCGTGCATCTTCATAAACCTTCAGTGAGATAAATTAGGCTAAGAGATCATAACAGCTCTAGATCAGGGCTTCTCAACCTTTTCCCCCCTTATACCACTTTTAGGATATGGCAACATCGCCTAGCAAGGTGTCAAAAACTTGATGACCAAAAAAAAAAAAAAGGAAAAAAGTGATGAAGTACAGGTAGTCTTACAATAGTTCGCTTAGTGACTGTTTGAAGTTACAGTGGCACTGGAAAAAGTGCCCCTCCCAAGCCACAGCCGAGCAAGACACCTGCCTGCCCGGCTGGTGGTGCTCTTCCTCCTGCCCAAGGTTTTCATTATTGTGAGCATTTCTGTTAAGGATTGGCAGTGGAGGTGGGGGGGATGTTTGGTTTTTATTCCCCCCCCATCTGCTGGTTGGTTGCAGCAGGTTTTGGTCACTTCACATGACCCTGGGACACTGTGACCATCATAAATATGAATCAGTTGCCAAGCATCTGAATGTAAATCACAAGACCCTGGAGATGCTGCAACATTCCAGCTGATCGGCGCTTGTTCTGGGCTCAGTAGAAATGCCAGGATCAGCACCAAGCTCCAGCTGGAGCCTGGCGCTGATCCTGGCACTTCCACTGAGCCCTGACAGCCCTGCAACTCCAGCCATCTCTCACTCAGGTTTGTGCGGTGCTGCTACTGGTTCAGTTCATTCCCCTCCCCTGCTATCACTTTTCTAGGATGGTCGTGCACCACCTGCCAGGTGAACCACTGGTTGAAAAACTCTGCTCTAGATCAACCACTGGATACTCTCTCTCTCTCTCTCTCTCTCTCTCTCTCTCTCTCTCTCTCTCTCTCTCCCTGCTAAAAAGTTCCTGCTAAGCTATTGCTGTTGCATACTTCAGCAATCGTATGTTCTTTTTTATTGCCAAATGGGTTAGAGTTATGATTAGGATTATCAATAGTTGCCAATTACCTTTACAAATTTCTGCCCCATCGCTATAACTGCAACAAGAATATCACACCAATTGATTGTGTCAGTGATCAAAAACTTTTTGGATATGACATTTTAACCCTAATAACAGACAAAAAAAACCAAAAAGAACAGTGTGACATCCTAATTGCTACATCTCATGGACTATGAATTTATTATCCTGAGGAAGACTTAGTCTTTAGGCAATCTCCTATCCAAGAAGATTGAATGATCCCTCCTAACTTAATGAATCAAGCAACTATCTGTCCCTTCAGGTTATTTTCTTAGCTGAGAAATTCCTGAGGAATAGTGTTTTAGCAGCAAAGGAACTAAATAGTGTTGGTGTACCTTACTATCACTTACATCTTCATTCACAACAGCCATGTAAAGCAGGGACTGCCGAAAATTTGTGGGCATGAACACCCATACTTTGATGTTACCTAAGCACTGTTCCCTTGATCTATTCACCTTCAGGCTTACATTCCTTTCTTCATTTGGTGTCCATTTCTCTGGCGCTTATGAAGATGGAGATGGCTAAGCATGTCCTAGGAGAATTTGTTTTCATCACATAACTTTCCAGTATAAAAGAGTTAAAATTGGGTGGGGCTGGGAGAAAGTGTTCTCATCATTCCCACGAAAGCTGTTTCCTTAAGATTATTCTTTTCTAAGTCCCAAAGGAAATGTTTCTTGGAAGAAACCTCCCTGGTAAAGATATCCCTCTTATTTCATGACTTAGAAAGCTTACTAAGAAGTAGAAAATTTCAATAGCACCACCAGTGATAAAATCTCATGTTCTAAAGCTTTTTGCCCAACGGCAGATAAATTTGTACAGGCAAGTTCTGAGAACTTGTATTAATTGACAGTTACATGAATATTGCACAGATATATAATGGGGAATGCATTTGAAGATATCCTTCTTTTATTCACTGGCAGGCAAAAAGAGAACATGAGCCCCATGTCAGTTCTTTACCTCTGAAGTTCATTCTTATTGAAGAGAGATCTGCAAATAGATACCTGTGATCTAATTTATCCAGTTATATATAGCTAAGCTTACCATAGATTACATCTATATCATGCGAAAATTGGTGGTGAGGAAAGAAAATAACATGTCAGGGAGAAGATGATGTTGAACTTTTTCATGTCATGTGCTAGCTTTCTGCCTGCAGGGATAGTTGCTTACTTCATTCCTTCTATGAGGAAAACATTCAATCATGAAATTTATCATAAGCAGCTTCTAACAAATAGAGGAGGGGATCATAAACTTTTTTTTTCCAAGTTGGGATTGTTCAATCACATCACATCCCTTTGAGTTTTGCTTCAGAGATTGATTTCCACCTCAGATTACTTTGCAAGTTTTAGAAGTTTAGGAACATCCTGGCAGATTCAACCTTTCTCTCCTGTCACCTCCTTGTGATCCTTCACATTTAGTATCCAAGAATCCCTTCAGTACTTGAAAAGCAGCTTTATCCTCAAAGGAATTTATGACAAATACCACAGTTCCTTTTTCAAGTAAGGACTATTTAATCCACCAGTTCATTAAGCACAGCAGAACTCCAGCAAACAATCATTCTGTCAACAATCACCATACTGTAAGTAAAGAATACAATTAATCCCTTAACTGGATTATAAAATAGGCTATTTCCACAACCTAGCACCTTAGATAGCAATCTAACAATACAAGATGATTATCTGAGAGTTAATTAAGAGCCAGATATTGCCTTGGTACTGCAGGCTCCTTGAAACATAGGAAACTGCTTAAATGTAGTGGAGGGTGGGAGAAAGAAGAAAGAAAAGGCATATTAAAAATTGAACAAACTTTCCTTCTTTTCTTCCTTCCCCTTCTTCACTCATCCACATTATCCTTCAAACCTTTCTGCTAAGTTTTTTATAGAACCCTGACAGGCATATTTTATTATTTACATTGAAATAAGGTTGACTTGCCTTGGAATACCTGTCAATACTTGGCCTAAACAAAACCCTTCAAATCTGCTTCAGTTATTAGCTTGAGATAGAATAACTTAGTGGCAACTCAAGACACATCAGGAAATTACATTTATTTATTTATTTATTTATTTATTTATTTATTTATTTATTTATTTATTTATTATTTTATTAGTTGAATTTATATACCGCCCTATTCCCAAAGGACTCAGGGCGGTTCACAGGGCAAGTTAAAAGCAATACAAAAGAGAGAATAAAATAAAATTAAATTAATACAAGCCCACAATTAAGATAACATTTAAAATTAAAATTAAAATTAAAATTAAAATTAAAATTAAAATTAAAATTAAAATTAAAATTAAAATTAAAATTAAAATTAAAATTAAAATTAAAATTAAAATAATTAAAATTAAAATTAAAATTAAAATTAAAATTAAAATTAAAATTAAAATTAAAATTAAAATTAAAATTAAAATTAAAATTAAAATTAAAATTAAAATTAAAATTTAATTTAATTTAATTTCCCTCAGTCCAGGCCAGACAATTCAAACAACCAGGTTTTTAAATCCCGGCGAAACGAGTGAAGGTCGGGGGCAGTCCGAAGCTCCATCGGCAGTTTGTTCCAAAGGGCGGGCGCACTCACAGAGAACGCCCTCCCCCTGGGAATCACCCGCTGACAGTCTCTAACCAGCGGAACCCTAAGGAGGCCCTCCCTGTGGGCGCGCACAGGATGATGGGAAGCTGATGCTGGCAGCAGGTGCTCCCTAAGGTAATCTGGACCCATGCCATTTAGGGCTTTATAGGTCATCTCCAGCACCTTGAATCTCACCCGGAGGGCGACTGGAAGCCAATGCAGCTCACGGAGAAGAGGTGTTACATGAGAGTATTGGGAAACTCCCATTCCTACTCGTGCAGCTGCATTCTGCACCAGCTGAAGCCTTTGAGTGGTCCTCAAGGGCAGCCCCATGTAGAGAGCATTGCAGTAGTCTAACCGGGAGGTCACGAGTGCATGAGTGACTGTACGTAGGGCACCCCGGTCCAGATAGGGCCGCAACTGTTGCACCAGGCGAACCTGGGCAAAAGCCCCCCTGGTCACGGCTCCTATATGATCTTCCAAACTGAGCTGTGAATCTAGGAGGACGCCCAAGTTACGAGCCCTATCGACAGGGGGTAACACCTCACCCCCCCCATCATTAAAGATGGAGAAGAATGGTTCACTCGAGATGCCAGTACGCATAGCCACTCAGTCTTGGCAGGATTGAGTCAGAGCCTGTTTCTCCCCATCCAAACCCAAACTGCCTCCAGGCAATGGGACATCACGTTGAGGGCATCACTGAGTTGGTTAGGGGTGGAAAGAAAAAGTTTGGTATCATCAGCGTACTGATGATACCCAACCCCGAAACCACGAATGATCTCACCCAGCGGCTTCATATAGATGTTGAATAGGAGGGGAGAGAGGACTGACCCCTGAGGAACTCCACAAACAAGAGGCCTTGGGGTGGACCTCTGCCCTCCCATCAACACCGACTGCGAACGGCCCAGGAGGTAGGAGGAGAACCACCGTAAAACAGTGCCCCCCCACTCCCAACCCCCTGAGACGTCGCAGCAGGATACCATGGTCAATGGTATCAAAAGCTGCTGAGAGATCTAATAGGACTAGGACAGAGGAGCAACCCCTGTCCCGAGCCCGCCAGATATCATTCATCAGTGCGACCAATGCTGTCTCCGTGCTGTACCTGGGCCTGAAGCCCAATTGGTACGGGTCAAGATAATCAGTTTCCTCCAGGAACAGAGGAAGCTGATGCGCCACCACACTCTCAACAACCTTCGCCATTCATGTGTTCTTTTTATGGGTCCCTAAAATAGAGGAGGAAGTTATTTTACATCAATATCTGGAATTTTGAAAAGATGGCACCAATCCAAAAAACAGAGTTACCAACGTCAATAATGCTCACTTTCTAGGAATCTCCATATGAATGCAGAGGCAACTGTGGAAAGATGATACAAATGACTAATAAATGATACAAATACAAACAAATAGCTTTGTTTTACATTATGTCAATTTTCAGATACCGTGGTATCTCTGTACTTGTTAATAGGTTCCAGGAGGTGCAATGAGTACTAAAAACATGTACCAAACAAACACATGACTTACCATGTAACTCTTTGTTTCAGCTGGGAAGGTCTTCCTCTCTGTCCCTTTTCCTATGTCAGTGACCTTCCTGTCTGCCCTCTGTGGCCATCCCCCACTTCCTTTTGCTGTCATCTTCCTGGCATGACCAACTTTCTGTTTGTTCTCTGTGGCCATTCTCTCTTCCTATCACAGCACATCAAGTACCAAATAAATGACGAGTATCGGGACAACATTTTCATGACAGAATGTGTTGAGTACCAAATTCAATGAAGCAATTGAGTCCTGAAGTACCACTGTATTCATTTTTTTAAAATGAAAATATATATATTTTTTTAAAAGGCATGTCTGGAAGATATCATGCAAGTACCTATAGGTGTCACATTATTCTATATCCAAAAGTAAAGATTGGAAATGGTGGGCAATTTTGATTAGGAGAATAAAAAGTGACGTTTACAAACTTGCATCTATGGGTATACCGTAGTATGGCTATGTTTGTAGTAAATTGATCTTTGATTGTGCCTATATTCTAGGTTCCACAATGGGACTTTGCCTGTGAGAAGGAACCTGGAGAATGTCAATACTGATGGTTTAGGATGGTGCAGTGGAGGGTAAGTAGAAGCAATCAAAAACAAGCAATTCCACAAATAATCTGTCCTAGACTGTTAAATTTACCTTAAGCCAGGTTAACTCAGCCTTCCACCCTTCCGAGGTCAATAAAATGAGGACCCAGATTGTTAGGAGCAATATGCTGACTCTGTAAACTGCTTAGAGAGAGCTGTAAAGCACTGTGAAGACTAAGACTAAGTGCTATTGCTTTTGCTGTCTGTCTGTCTATCATCTATCTGTCTCTCAAGCTAGCTATCATCTATCCATTCATACTCTGTACACATTTTTTTTAATCTTTTGTTTTCTTCTGCTTCCACCTAACATGGTGTGTGGCCACCATTACTTTGACAATACTACTGACAAATTATATGTATATATGTATAATTTGTATCATTTAAAAAACCTGAAAATCTAACAGTGTGAACTTAGGCACATTTCCATTTTTTAAAACTGATTCTTGTAATTCTGAAGATATTTTATCATGCAGAAGCATTCAAGAAGTGTGTCCCTTAACCTGTAGACTAAAGTGGTTTAGATCTTTATGATTTGGAGATTTGTCTTCTATGATACCATATTGCTCATATATCTAAGGCTTCAAACACAGTAATTTACAAGGAAAAAATGGATATGATCAGCTGAGATGAACGTTAACTGATGACATGGGTATATAGCAAGTCACTGAAAGGCAAACATCCCCTTAGTTATGAATAAGAAAGTGAAAACAATGAGCTATATTTGTATGTTGCCTGACCAGGTTTTAAGAATTTCACATGACATTATTTCACCTTCTGTGCAAAATATTCTTTGTGTTCAACAAATTAGTTTTTGCTTATTAAAATTAATCATCCTTTCCTCACCTTTGATTTTACCAAAAGAAAAAAAAAGACCCTGGAGATCCTGTTTCATGTCAGATTAAACAAGCAGGTTCTTGCTAGCATTAAATATGCAATCAGATTTCAATCTTTCCAATTAATTGAGCTGCCATCTGTGGGTAAAAAAAAATCCTTGTTTTAAAATTGTTGATGCAGGAGGTATGCCTTTCAGCAATTTCACATGGAAAGCAGGTATTTGTGTGGGTTTTGCAAGGAAAGAAAACAAAAGATTGATTATCCACTGGAGGTCTTCACCAAAAGTGGAATCTTTCAAACCTCTTGCAACTGCTGTACAAAATACTATTTTTAGCAATATTTATTGTTTATCTAATGCTCTTGAAAGCTCCATAAAATGTTTTCTACTTTATGGGATAGAGTAGAAAGGGCTATTTCTGGCCAATTTTTGACATGTACCTATTCAAAACACCAATCCACACTATTCTTTGAGGACATGGATTCCAAAGGAGACCCCAATCCATCTACAGGAAAATCCAGAAAATATAGATAAGGGGACTTCACTTCTGAATGATGATCAGCCTTATTCTTCTAGGATCTATCAATGTAACTCCTTATTGCGCCGTATTAATCCAGCTCCAAGACTGTTGATATGGAAATGGGCAGTATTTTCTGCATGACTCTGTTCTCACTATATACTTCATTTGATCACTGGGGTAATTGTGTTGGGGGGGGGGGAAGTGAAAAAAGAGAGAATTGACTCAGTCAATGGACCCAGTCAAGATAAATTAGATTTAGTCTTGAAAAGGCTGTGTCTTACTTGGGATTACACTCTGTGGGAAATACCAAAAAGCAGTAGATTGTCCTATTTTGCATATTGGTTCCCTAAAAAGTGGAGAGGAAAAAAAATGGTTGAAAAAGCAAGCCCATCTATTACAGTACTCACTGCCAAGAACTGGAAACGTAGACCAAACCCGTTAAACACTGTTTTTTTTTTTGTTTTATTTCATTTCATTGCCATTTGCCACAAATGTGACTACATGACAAAAATGTACCACAAATAGAGAAGTGTACCACAAATAATGAAGTCTTGACAGTACTCTTCTAGCTTAAAGGCTCCTCTAGAAAGTTGTGTAAAGGTTGCATTCCCTCTATAGGAGGTCAAACTGTAACTTCTAAATATATGTAGTCCTTTCTTCCTAATGCAGACAACAGTTGTGCTTTCCCCCCCCCCACCCTGCACTGTGGTTGTATAAGTTCAAGGTTATCTTTGAAGAGTGAGAGCTTTCCCCCCCCCACCTTCAATCTACCTAGCAAACTTCATGAATGCTTTTACGGATTTTCACACCCTTTATTTTCACAGAAGATTAACATCCAGTAAAAGAACCATTATCAGGAGATATCACTGTGCTCCTCCTTGCTTTTTCTGACTAATGTTGGCTTTGTTCTTTAAAACTAATAGTATGCACAAAATAATGCATTTTAAATTTTTATTTGGGATAGTTTTTGTCATTAACTAGAAAAAAAGATCCTTAATGTGGCATTTTAAAGATGACAGAACCAAGACAAAGCCAGGTTAGAACCTGTGGGGGTAATACTGTCAATGTTTCCTCCACAAAATTCTCAGTAAGAAGCTATGTTTTAGCCATATAAGGATCTTTCCAACTTGACCTTGAACTGTTTATAGCCTTTCAGGTTAAGGTGGCGATGCTCTAGGTCAGGGGTCTTCAAACTTGGCTTTTTTATGACTTGTGGACTTCACCTCCCAGAATTCCTCAGCCAGCGTGCCTGGCTGAGGAATTCTGGGAGTTGAAGTCCATAAGTCATAAAAGGGCAAAGTTTGAAGACCCCTGATCTAGGTGATTGTAGTTATCCTAGATCTTAACGGCATACCAACTCAGTTCCCTGCATTGTACTCAAGTGAGGTTGTCTGAGCATTTGTCAACATGAGTGTATTAGATCAATGGTTGCTGAAACCATAAGCAAGTATGGTACCAAGAACAAAATATCAGGGTTCTGATGATGCAATCAGCATTTCAAGGGATGGCACAGGTTTTGCCTTATGTAATCTGAAAGACAAATCTGAAAAAAAGACTTTTCTGGGGAAAAATATTGCAAAATTTCTTAATTGCCTTCAGTTAAAATGTCTTTGTTCCATCTGCCAGGAACACAGTGATTTCGGACAATTTCCATATGGTTCATTTAAGCCTGACAGCCAGGAAGCTTTTGCTTGGTTTTCTATCAAAGTTAGTGTCCTTAAAGATCTTCAGTACTTTAAAAAAGAAGATAAGTTGTAAATGGACAATCAATACAATTCTGTTCACAAGGGAGAAACTAAAGTGTCCTTTCGGCTGTTACCTTGAAGTCTGCTGAGATTTCATCAGGTACATCTGCTAATAATCTTTCCTACTTAGTTATCTGGACTGAATTTAATATTCTCCCACTTATAACAAAATGGACAAAAGTTAATTAATTTTTACCTTTCTTCCTGAATAAACTTCATGAATATCCTATTGGTTATGAAACATTAATTATCACATTTTAAAAAAAAATAACTTTAGAAGAGCTGTAGTACATTTTTGTTATGTGAATATGCATTTGAATCTTTAATCAGGATTAATCACTTTGTATTTTGCACTGTGCAATAATATCTAATGGACAAAAATACTTCTTTTAAAACTCTTAGACTATATCTGCATAGAAAACTACAATTAATTAGATTAACTGAATGTCAGTAGTAAAAGTCTTCTTCAATGTACTTTAAAGCATAAAAGGCAGAGTTGAGATAAAAATATATATATATCTTGCCACAATCTAAACCAATTCCTAACGCTTTACATGATGTAAATAATTATAAAACATCCATTGTAAATATTAAAATAAAAAACAAAACACTTAAAAACAAGAAATGCTCCTCAAAATCAAAATAAGCCAAAATAGGAGGAAACTAAATTTAAAAATGATCAAGACTGATATTTCTGCTGTAACAGTTGTATTGCTCTAATATGCAGAAAGAAAAATAGAAAAACAAACAAAACGTTTTGCAACATAATGCTAAAGAAATCTTGACCTTGAGGTTGTTTTTGTTTTTGTGGAATCAAAGTAATTTATGTCAAAGAGCATTATAAGTGCAATTAGACAGTTATCTGGGAGCTCAGCATAGTGTTGGTTCTTCTTTTAGTCAAAATGTTTTCCCAACATAAAAAGCTACACAACATATTTGGGGGATTTGGGGCAGAGGTTTCAGTTTGATCCTTGCATGCATTCTTTTAAAAAAATGATAATTTGGGACATTAACAATCTAAAGCTCACAGATCTTTTAAGGATTTGAACAGAAAAGGATATTAATACTTTAGAACAGTTTATTGTTAAAGATTTCTTTAGAACATTTAATGTATCGAAAGAGGAATTTGGATGGTCAAAAATGAGGCATTCAGTTGAAGCATTTCTGGATGGACCTACTCCATCTGAAGCTTCAGTTTACGTTTTTATTAGAAAATGTTTTAGATGAATAAACCCAATAGTTTATTTCTGCAGAAGATCATTATTAAAACAAGTATTTGTAGTTTGTAAAAAAATGGAATAAAGAGTGGATGTCCTATTGAGAGACCAACAACTGAAGTTTAAAGACTGTTAAATATATTTCCTATTTTAAAATGTGATTAATTCAACAGAAAAGATTCCTTTTTAAAGTTTTTGAATCTCAGTAGATCTTTAAGAAGAGATACATGTCAAACCTCTCATGCTTTGCAGGTAAATTGGGGATTCTAACACATATGATTTGGGCTCTGTCTATAGTTGCCCCATTTTAATTGATTATTCCTGTTACGGTTCCTGTGAAGTTGAGAAGAACAATAAGCTTTCCATGTGGGAAAGGTTTAATTTAAAGTTTTAGAAATGAATATTTGTTATGACAAGGCCTTATTTTGGCCAATGTTTTGCTGCTAAAGAAATACCATGCAAAACTTACTGGGGTTCAGGGGGCATACTGTTAGAAATATTTCACTTTCTAGTACACTCTTCTGTCCATAATATGGAGCTTGTGAGCTGATGCTTTAATGCCTCTAAGTGAAGTATGTTCGGAACAGGTTATCCATTGCTTTAACCTTGCAGTGACCCTAGAAAGTGAGGTTTAAATGTCCTGATCAGTGTGGTCTTCAAAGGAGTAACCCTAGCTTTCTCTTCACAAGGAGATCATCATCTTGCTAGGATCAGTGATCATCAGATGACCGAGGCCATCACGTTCTCCAAAATAAAAGCTATTACTGTACCAGTAAAGATCATATATCCTTTTCTTTTATTCTTTTTTGTGTAGTAGGGATTTGAATGAATGAACCTTTATTGTCAAAGTACAACCATTGAGATTGGCTGAGCCTCCCTTCATGCCCCCACCCCCAACTTACAGTGACACAAACCCTCCGTCTTATTACACCATGTGAGCTAATTGCACAACGCACTGGCCTCGCAAGTCAATCATGCATAAGTTTATAAAATTATTTCCCGTTCAAAAGCCTAACAGCCCATGGATAAAAGCTGTTCTTCAGCCTGTTGGTACCACTGGCTATGCTCCTATATCTCCTACCCGATGGTAGGAGAGTAAAGAGATACCGTCCAGGGTGTGAGTCATCCCTGAGAATTTTCCTCACTCTTCCAAGGCAATGAGCCCTGGCGATGTCATCCAGTGGTGTCAGGGGACAGCTCACAATGTCTTGTGCTGTGCTCACCACCCTCTGTAATGCTTTCCTATCCGCGGCTGTCAGACCAGCATACCAAACCACAATACCATACGAGAGGACGCTCTCTATAGTAGACCGGTAAAAGAGGGTGATAAGCCGTTGTTCCACCCTGTTCTTCCACAAGACCCTGAGAAAGTGAAGTCTCTGTTGGGCCTTTCTGGCCACCTGGGTTGTATTAACTTTCCAGGTAAGATCTTCGCAGAGGTAGACTCCCAGAAATTTAAAGGACTCACTGGTAATAAAATTTGCACAATGATTAAAAGCACCATTTGTGTCTTCTGCTGTACTTGGCCTGTGCACATTGTCATGCATTAGTAATATGTGCATTCCACAAAGCTCTCCTTTGCTTTCAGCTGACTTTCTCAACACCGCAGCTCATGTTCTTTTGGAATATGGCAAAGCTTAATGGAGGTATTGTGAAATGCTTTTCATTGAAACCCCCCTTTAATTATGGATGTCCTGCATGACAAGTTCTTCTTTAGCATATGTTTCTTCACTCAAAGAACACCAGTTTAAGTCTGCAATCAAAGGTAACTTAAGAAAAACACTGTGTACAGATAAATTCCATTTTGATGTGTACCCAGTGTGGATCATTACACTGCCCCAGATTTTTATTAATAAGTTGGCAGAATGTCACCCATCATGACTGGTGGAATGAATGTGAGAAGATGACTGGCATTCAGAAAAGATCCACAGGGACCTTTCTTCCCTCTTCCAAGCCTCCCCCTCCCTCCATTTCATAAGGTCCCTATCAAAGACAAACTCTCCTATGTCAGGAAGAAAAGGTAGGTTTGGGTCTAACCACAATTATTTCTTGTATTTATTTAGCGTTAGTACATGAAAGTCAGGAGAATACAATGTTATTACAGAGTAGTAGTTTGGCTGCCAAGATTGCTGGTTTGTTCACTTCATACTATCCAGGTTGCACCACAGGGAAAGAACTAGGTCTGTGCACAAAGCAGCTAACAGCATTCTGCAGGAGTGTCAGCATTTTTTTTCACTGCCAGTTTTTGTCTTGTATTCAAGCCACTCTGCCCCAGTTGGTTTCTTGTTTGCACCATTAGTCCCACTGGAGTGTTACCTATTTATCTACTTGCATCTGCATGCTTTCACATTCCTAAGTTGGCAGAAACTGAGGCGAGTGACAGGAGCTCACTTTGTCATGTGATGGTAAGGCTCAAACTGCTGGAATCCAGAAAGCTGACCTTCTCCAGTCAACAAACCCAACATCTTTAAGGTGCTGAGCCACTACATCTCTTCTAACTGCAATAGCTAGGCCAGGGGTAGGCAACCTTGGCTATTTTATGACTTGTGGACTTCAACTCCCAGAATTCCTGAGCCAGCCATGCTGAGGGGAAAGAGAGAGGTTTCCAAGCTGGTCCAGGAATTCTGGGAGTTGAAGTCCACAAGTCATAAAAGAGCACAGTTTGCCTACCCCTGAGCTAGGCTTTATTTTTCTGCGTAGAAGGAAATTTTGTGTATTTTTTAAAGAAATGCATACGGTCAAGCAAGTCAAAACACAGCCAAGCCAAACATAAATGGATCAACATTTCCATTAAAAACAAAATGGTCCTTAATAGGCAATCTGTAACAACAATATAATTAGTTAAGAGAAAGCAAATGTGAAGTGGCCTTTTGCATAGACAACAGAGTATTTATTTCTATGTGAACATCAGGTCACCCAGATTTGGGGCTTCTGGGCTTTATTTAATCATTTCTAAAATTAAGATGTCCATTTGTCAGAGCCAGGAGCAGACTAATAACTGTCAGGGGAGAGGCTGATGGTCAGTAGGAACATAAAATCTACACCTTTGTAACCATAGATAAGTAATTTTAACATACAAATCTATACCAAAGCCAGCTAGCAGAGCTACACAAAGATCACTATTTACAATCAATGAACAGCTGTTTTTTTTTCTGTTTATAGATGAGGTATACAATGTTTGCAAGTCTTGTAGAGATCTACCAGTGCCTTCTAATCTATCAGGCCACTAATGGTTTAACAACTGGCAGAAGGCCATTCCTCCCCCCCACACACACCTTTGAAAAAACAATTCAGAATAGGCACATGGAGGGTGTACCTAATTCTTTTTCTTCCTTGCAGCTTTTCTGATTTAGCACATACACTCATGCTGCCTTACAAACACAATGACAGATTCCCAATCATAAAGTGAAAGTACAAGTTATATCCCATGTACTATATATAGGGCCTAAGATCAAAACAAAATAAATTGGACTGTAAATCAGCAGCCCCCCAATCTTTTTTGCACCAGGGACCAGTTTCATGGGAGACAATTTTTCCATAGCTGGGGAGGGGGGGATGGTTTCAGTTTCACTTACTCGCCCTCCGTTCACCTCCAGTTTTGTGGCCCAGTTCCTAACTGGCCAAGGACCAGTACTGGTCCATGGCCCATGGGTTGGGGATCCCTGATGTAAATCATGCAATGCAATTGCTATGCAGCTGCTATTCAGGGTTGTTTTGTTTATTTGTTTGTTTGTTTAATAACTGGCCAGCATTTTTCTAGAATCCCTGAAGGTCAGGTAGAGATCCTGCACTTCTGTATCACCATGGCCACTATGGAAACTGTGAGGAATTTTGGGGGGATACTTACACTGTAGAGTAGAGAATGCAGAGAGATTAAAATGATCATAGAGAAAAGATACCAAGGTTTTTGCTTGGTATCCTTTTGCTTCTGCTTTTATTTTTGATCATACAGGTGCCGAAGGATTTCTTTAGCACATTCCTAGGCACCATTTTAGATAAGGGCCTTTCTTTTTTACACAATACACTTCTAATGGTGCCATTTGGTTAGCTTATCAGATATGGATGGTGTGGAGCAGCTTCCCCATGACTTAGTAGATTATAAGCAAGGTAGAAATCCTGGCTTTAATTAATCTACTATTGTTTATTCAGAAGTAGCACCTACTTCTGCAGAATGTACTCCTACACACGTTTTTGGGCCTGCAGACCAGTTAATTAAAATTATTTCAGCAACTGGCTAAATGAGCATTTGTTCAGAAATATTATTATGCCTGTTTTAGGTAAAATTATCAAGTATTACTTTATTAATTTTTATAGCTCACTGCTAAATTCTAATTTGGTGGCATTAATAGCCACTGAGTTTTTCCTCTGGAATTCATATCTTCAGGGCTCATTGGACCCTAGTACGCTATTTGCCACTAATTTATGTCTAATTGATTTGATTGATGGGGAAGCTCTTGTGGCTGTATAGAAACATGTGAAACACAAATATGGATTGTCAGGGGATGGGGGTGGGGGCTAATGAAAAGATTCTACCCATAGCACACATTGTAGTTTACTGTTTTTCACCAGTCTTAAATTCATAGCAAGATACCAAAACATAACAAGATACCAAAAACAAACCTACAAAACTATATCTAATGTTTTCTGTAAATCCCAAGTATGAATGTGAGGATTCTATGAAGAATTTGCTGAGCTAATTCAAAACTTACTTACTTACTTACTTCCCCCTAGTTTGTCATTTTGGAAAAATGTGATGATTAGTTCTAAGCATATATGTGTACCACCCCCACTCCATCTGATTTTTGTTCATCTATACTAAAAAATCCTAAGATGGATAAGCTTCCAGCCATTATTAATATATAACCTACTTGGTGGCCAAACTGAGAATCAACTTGTTTCTGCCTTTCAAGGTACATCCAAGATTCAGACTTGATCTTGAAGCTGTTTGCTGTCTAGGAGCAAATTTTGAAAAGGGGGCATTATGGGCCCCATGTATTAAACATCAATGTATGTCAACTAAAACAGCTCGTTGTGTGGGCACCTTGAGTATTAAATTTGCTCAGGCAAAGAGGTCTCACCATAGTTCAATCACGCCACAGTGCCATTTTAACTACTGTTTTTGCTAGCTTTCCTAATCCTATTTGATACTTTCAACCACACTTTAAAGATTTGTTTGTAGAAGTTTCCAGCCTTCCATCTGGGTAACTTGCTGAAAATGAAACTTGACAGTCAAGTGGAATATGTCTTGGTTTCCTTACATAAAGGGATCAATAGCACTTTACACCTAATCTTTATTTCAGCTTTCAAAATTTTAATGCATCATTTGCTCCATTTTGACATGTAGGGAAGGCCAAGAGGGTGCAGAGAGAAGTGCAACAGAACAACAATATCATTTTTACCTTGTTATAATAGGCTGCGAAGTCCACCCCACCCCTTTTAATGCTGTGAAGGAAGAAAAAAAAAGATGTTAGACTCCCTGGGAAAACATTTTATTTTACTTCTCAGTAGACTAGGCAAAGAAAATGACTTTTCAGTCAATAGAAAGCTAGTCAATCAGGGGAAATGGAAATAAATTCTGTAAAGGAAATTGAAGGGCCTTTTGCACTCTACACACAAGGGTGAAAAAAACACTTTGCCTACACTATGCATGACCAACTGCCACGCTAGTTGGCTCCCCACCATGTACCCCGATATAAGTCAGCAGGTGCTACCATGGGGAGAAAAGGAGACAAAGGGCAATGGATCTCATGGAATTAACCAGGCTTGTCACCATTAAAGACACTCTCTGTCTTTGTCTCTCTTTCACCAATGCCACCAGGATTGCTATCCAAAGGCCACCTGACATTTGAACTCTGAAAGGACATTGTGATCTGGGAATTGTGGTTTTAAAAACAAAAGAGTTGTAGTACTTCTCCCAATCCATCCTACACTGATTATTTCTCTCCTTCTCCCTCTCTTTTTTCTTTTAAATTATCTTATTTACCAAACTTTAAATATTATTTACTCCTCGTATTCCAGTGTAGAATGTTTGAAAAGTATAAAATACATTCAGCTGCATTCTGCAGCACACCAACATCGTTTCTGCTCTTCAGAATATCTTAGTTTACTCATCCATTTCCACAGTTTTAAACTATTGTGCAATTGGAAGAAATTCCGGCATTTTCTAGAACATGCTGAGTGATGCTTTTAGCAGTTGCAGTAACAATTGTGATTCTACAAAAGTGGTATTAACTAAAGTAAAGCTGTTTATAACAGATACTTAATGTAACATATTAATTACAGAATTAGTAATTCCAAAATTATATAATTGATGGTTTTACAGAATGCCATGTATTACTGAATACTGAATACAGTTGCAGATATAATGGGAGTTAGTATACTAAAACAGTATCTTATTGGCATGTAGAAGCTTCAAGGTTTGTGTATTGCTGCTTTGTGAAACATCATTTCCACCACTCCTGGCTGAAATGAAATAATTTTCCATTACCTTCCTTCTAGGATTGAGAGAAAATGATTGGTCCAAGGTCAGCCAGGTGGCTTTGTATTTAAGGCAAGGCTAGAGCTCATGATCTCCCAGTTTAAACCAGTGCCTTCAACCACTATCTATTTATGTTAATGGTGGTGAACCTATCTAATACCTTCCACTTCCAATTTTCCCAACAGCAACAACCCTGTGAAGTGAGTTGGGTTGAGAGAGAATAACTGGTTCAAAGTCACCCCACCAACTTTTGTGCCCAAGGCGGGACACAGTCTCCCAGTTCCTAGGTCAGCACTTTAACCACTAGACCAGACTGCCTCTCAACATTGTTACGTGCTACAGTTCAGTATATAATCTCTCTAAACTACTTTAAATGATTAAATGAGGACAGATCTTTTCAGTCCTGGTGGCTGGTTCTTTTATTTATTCTGCTTATTTATTTGTTTAAGCATTGCATGTTTTAATTATTATATTATTTGCTACATTAGCCTCATTTTGTACTCTCAGCTGCCTTATAAGTTACCTTGAACATCCTCACTAGACAAAAAGTAGAACAGAAATATAAATGAATTATACATAGATTAACAAAATACACATTTAGCACTGTGAATTATTCATTGAAAGATGGTTTACTAATACATCTAGCTTCAGTAGAAACTGTTTTTAGGGTGATTTGGAATTCAAAGGGTAGTTTACTTCATATAAGCTTTAAGCAATGTACACCACTGAAGCAAAATTACAAACGAAAGCAAATCTTTATTTTCATATAGCACGGTGGAGTTTTTACCAACACATGTCCGGGACACTTTGTTGCCACCATCTGAGACAGATCATTCTTGTCTCAATATTTCTACTGTACAAAATAGTGTTTTGAGATAAAGCATGCCACCTCCACTGCAGGAGACAAAGGGGGAAAACGTGGCTGTTTTCCCCCTTTGTTGTAGTGATTCAAACCACCAGGCTACAACCTGGGAGACTGTGAGTTCTAGTCCCACTTTACGTGCAAAGTCAACTGGGTGACCAAGGGTGAGGCACTTTCTCAGTTCTAGGAAGAAGGGAAAGACAAACCACTTCCAAAAATGTTGCAAAAAAGACTGCAGGAACTTGTTCAGGCAGCTGTCAGGAATCACAAAGGGGAAAATAAAAACCCATTTCATGCAGGAGTGTGAATTTTATATGAGCTACAAATGTTATGAACCTAGATTTAAACAGTAAACATGAAAAGGGATTGGGGAAGTGACAATGGAATGGGGGTAAACAGGGGACAGAAAATTGTTAATACAGTGCTGAATAGCATAGGGAAGAGTTGAATCAATCACTTTAAAAATAAATCTATGGCTTTTTTCCCCCCAAAGGCTATAAAATTGTTAGTCAATTATGTTCTGAGATTTTCTATACTAGGGCCAGCCTCGGATACTATGCCTTTTGTCTAAGAGCAAGGGGAACTCCACAGTTCTGTTTTAAAAAGAAATATATATATCTTTGGCCAGCTCTATATTTTTTATATCTTCTGTAACTTCATGCCAAACCTTAGTATGTCATAAAGGAGTAGGAAGTTCAAAATGCCGCTCAAAATGTGTTTAGAAAAACTTTAAAAAATTAATATCCTTCCCTAATAATCTTTATCACACACTTTCTTTTTTCCTTCTAAGGTGAATCAGATCCTTAACTAAGGCATTCACTTTAGGTGAATTTCAGTGGCAAATGATTTAAAATTCCATACTTACTTTGCAGTGCTTATGTAGTTCTGTTAAATTCTATGGAAGAAACAGTTCCAATTGCACTGACAGGACTAGACTTCGTTACATTGAACAGATCAATAAATCAGCTCTATTAGATTGCAGGATAAGATTTATTTATTTATTTATTTTTGGGACTTATATGCCGCCCTATCTCCCGAAGGACTCAGGGTGGCTAACAACAATAAAAAACAACAATACAAAAATTAAAAAAGAATTAAATAATAGCCCCAAAATAAATTAACTACACAGTTAAAAAATTAAAAATTAAAACATATTTAAAAACCCATCATCAATCCAGGTCAGCCTGATGGAAGAAAAAAGTTTTGAGGTCGTGGCGAAAGGACCGGAGGTCCGGGGCCATCCAAAGCTCAAGGGGGAGTTGGTTCCAAAGGGCTGGTGCTCCCACAGAGAAGGCCCTCCCCCTGGGGGTCACCAGCCGACATTGTCTGGCTGACGGCACTCTAAGGAGGCCCTCTCTGTGTGAGCGCACTGGGCGATGGGAAGTCATCCCCGGTAGCAGACGGTTCTGCAAATATCCCGGGCCTAAGCCATGTAGGGCTTTAAAGGTACTAAGTACCAGCACCTTAAATCACCTTAAAGATGTTAATATAGGGAACAAAATATATTGACACCCCCCCTCCCCGCTTCTTACTTACTTATTTCTTGCTCTCTGTTCATGACACGTAACTCTGGAAAAATCACACAGATTTATATACAAATTTATCACATTGCATTGTATTTGCATGGTCTCTTAAATCATATATTGTATCTGAGGAATTTTTACACTCAACTACTGATACAATCAGTGAGAACAGGCACGGATTAAAATATATAAGATTTACTTGCTTTTCTTTTTCAGTATTTTTCTCCCAGCATTTTTATACCAAAGCAGTTCAAAGGAAAATTCACAATCATAACCATAGACACAAATACACATAGAAAATACAAACAATTACAGGTTTTGGGGGGTTCTTGTTTTCTCTTCCTTTTTTTTGCAATTCTAATTAAATAAATCTAGAAAAAAATAGAAAACTATAGCCAGAGCTGATTGAGTAGAATCAGTTTTAACTTTGCCTGCTAGGGATTATGGGAGTTGAAGCCCAACATAGCCAAAAGTCATCAAGTTAAAGCAGTATGAACTAAAGTATCAAAGTATTCAAATGGCAATGAGTAACATACTAATAGACTTTTTTATTTCTATATACAAATAATTCATTTTGAAGCTTTCTTTGGTAAGATTCTAGTATTAGTTAAAGTTCTTTTCTTAAATGCACCAATCAAACTCATTATTCTTTGATGGCTAGAAGTATTTCTAAAGCAAAGGAAGTCTGACTTCAAATCCTAGGTCCCAACTCCAGTGTAGGCCCCATTGTTTATATAGGTTTATTTTAAACATTATTTCAAAATGTCTTGGATATTTCATAAAGTCAACCACACAAGAAAGGAAAACAAACCCAGTAAGAGCTTGAAATGAAATAAATTGGGTGGTTTGGTGGTTTTTAAAAAGGTTTGATGCACTCAGACTCCAAACAAATCACAAATGCACTAATAACTTTTTCATAGTGTTCATTTTGTACACATAAACAAATTTTAAGAGATATGCAATTGGCACCAGACAGCCCTCTATTATTTGAGATATATACTAAGGCAGGCCTGTGCAACTTTTGACCACCAAGTAGAAAACAATATACCACTTAAGTACAGCAGCCCACCAAGGACTTGATAAACTTGTTGCAATCTGTTGAGGCATGCAAAAACACAAAGACTATCAAACATCTGCCCGGCTACGTGCGGTTGCTGATGGGACTGCCAATGGGACTGCCAATCATATTGCTTTCTAAATGCAGAGTCAAAGTCATTAGGAAGTGCCTTATTTTTCCTAAAGAATGCTACTTGTCTAAAAACAACAACAACAACAGAGCACTGTAAAAGTGAAAGAAATGAACAGACATCCATTTATTTCATTCTGAATTAAACACCAAGTCAAATAGATTCAATTTGGCTGAAATGCGGCTAATTACTAAACCAATGCTCTGAATAATAGAAGAGTGATGTGTGAATTATAAATTAGAGGCTTGTTTTCATTGGATTACCCTTACTCATTTCAGAACAGAGAAATATTTTACTTGGATAGCAGCACTGATTTCTGTCTTCAGTCTTCTGGCATCCTTCAAAAGCCACAGATTTTTCACTAACAAAAAATTTCAACATAAATGTAAATGGAGAGGTTTTGGATTCCATTCAAGCTGTCAGATATTTTCCTTAAAGTGTTTGTTTATTTTAGGTTTTTTTAATGTTGTATGTTGGATGTATCTGCAATATTAGCCATAGCTTTATCATGTCCCTTAGTGAACTGACAAAGACTTTGAATTAGAGATTACATGTTTACATGGGAATTGTCCTGCTGAATGTTCAAGATTCCTTATCAAGGCAGGACTACAATATTTCTTATCTAAGGAAAGAACATTTGATAATATTTTGAAAGACACAAGAGGAAACTCTGGGGGAAGAAGGAACACTGACAGTACAATTCTCCTGGGAAGAAAATTTCCAGATAAGCATTTATAGGATTATGACCTATCTTAATTTAAAAAAAAAACAATACCACCACCAATAATAATATTGAACTGAAGCTTTATTAAAAAAAAATCAGAAATCTAAATTCAGTCATTGACATACACTAAGAAATTTTAGCAGAGATATAACAATGGAATTTGGCCATAAATTGGGCTAAAATCCCAAACAATAATGGAGTTGAAATGCTGAATGGCTAAACCATTAGGATGAAGCCTACAAATATCTGGGTATTTTACAGTTGAATAACATTAAGCGTGGACAAGTTAAAAATAAGATTAATAAAGAAAATAGCCAAAGAGTGAGAATATTGCTAAAGACAATTCAAGGGTAGAAACATCATCAAAGACATCCATACCTGTGCCATACCTGTGATAAAATACACGTCTGGAATTCTTAACTGGACAGAAGCTAAACTGAACAGTTTGGACCAAAAAAAACAAATAAATAGATGACCACCCACTATGCATTCTATCCCTGTAGTGATATTGATAGATTACACCTGTCCCACAGAAATGGAGGCAGAGTTTCCTTCAAGTCAAACAAATTGTCGAATGAGAAAAGCATACATTGGCTGATTATGTAACAGACAGCCAAGAAAAACAAACAGAATGCAGGCAAGGAAAAGTGTTCTACAAAAAAATGAGAGGAAAGTGGGTAAAGATAAAACCTGACAATAGCTTAGAATATTTTTTTTTAAAAAGGAAGGCTTGATTTTGGCTGCTTAAAGAGCAAGCTATTTAAAATAATGCAAGCCAGGCCAGAAGTAAAAAAAAAATCATCATATGATTCAAAATGCAGATTGGGCAAAGAAGGAGAAGAAACAGTAGATCACATACTTAGCTGATGTAAGGAGACCATACAAACTGATTAGAAACAACGACACCAAAATACGGATGAGAAACAAAGTCATCAAAATGATTCACTAAAACATCTATAAAAATTATCATGTGTTGGTTGCCAAAAAATTGTGAGCACATCTATTTGAAACAGTAGTAGAAAATTAGCAGCTTAAAAAAATGTGGGATTTCCAGATTTTTTTTTTAAAAAAATGATAATTTGGCTCATCACACAACAGATTTAAATGTGGTTGAGGGGAAGAAAGTGCGTGGATAATTGATATGGCAATTTCAGGGGATGGTAGAAAAGAAGAGAAAGAATTGGAGAAGATCACTGAGTAGCAAGATCTGAAAACTGAAATTAAAAGTTTATGGCATAAACCAACTGTGGTGGACCCAGTGATTATCACCAACTAGGTGTCATGCAAGAACTCTTGGATGGCATTTGGAAAATCTGCATATTGATTAATTTCCATTTGTCAATTGTAAAAGGCCACACTGCTTGGATTCACATATATACTAAACCTATACATTACAACATCCTAGGTTCTTGGGAAGAACTTCATGAATATAAAGACCAACCCCAGCTAAACAACTAGCAGCTGTGACTTCACATTGTTGTACATATAATAGTAATAGCAATAATGCAACATGGAAAACATTTTTTGAATTTAGGAAAAAGCTATTAAAGTGGTAGATTGTCTACCCTATCACTGAGAATTTTAAAAAGTAAGCACAATAAGCTGAAAAATTGTTTTTATTTTATCTAGCTTTCACTTCCTCGCTCCCCTGAGATGTTATCTGGTCTTTGGCCTAGTCATTTATTTTATTCACATGAACATTATGGGCTTCTACTTCTTCTCAATTGTGTATGATTCTCAGATGCTGCCTGGACAAGTCCCTGCAATTTTCTTGGCAAGGTTTTTCAGAAGTGGTTTGCTATTGCCTTTTTTCTAGGGCTGAGAGAGAGTGATGGCCAAGGTCATCTAGCTGGCTTTGTGCCTAAGGCAGGACTAGAATTCACAATATCCCAAAGGTAACAAATAAAACATCTTGAAGATTCCTGCTGAAATTAACCAAGGGAATTCATTGCCAGAAATAATATATGCTCAAATCTTCTACTTACGTTTTGATCACATCAAAGCATTCTATCAACTATCAACTGATTAAGGAGAAGCCTGAAGTATCAGGTATGCAAGCAATATTTCAAGTATCGTCAAAAGCCTGTTTTATTAAATGTGCAAACATCTTGCATTAGGCAACTAGATACCATTAGTCCATGACCATATTTTAGCTTTGTAATTCTTTGTAAATATAGCTGCATTTTCCCTGCATGTTTCCATAACTTAAATCTCTTTCCTTGAGTTTTCATTTGCAAGTATTTTGTTTGTTCCCTAAGCATATACTTTGACTAAGAGTTGGAACTTAGGATTGAGTGTCTGTTTTTGCATCACTAGAGCTACTCAAGGGTCTATTATTGGGTTTTATTCACTCTAGAATCCCTATTCTTTAGTTGCGTTCTTACACTCATCAATTCCACTCACTACAGTCCTAGTCTCCTGCTTCTTCTCACCCTCCTCTTTCTTTGGAAATTATTCAAATGCTAAATATCCTTATTCTAACTTCCTAGTTTACACTAAAGCAAAGTATAAGTATGGGATGATATTTCATACAGTATATTTTCAATTTATTACTAGGATGTACATTGTTTCAGTAGTAAGAAAAAATGCCCTGGAGCATGTAGGCTGAATTGTGGCAGAAACTGAAACTCTTTTTTTTTTAAAAAAAAATTCAATTTCTCGCTAAAATGAAAAGTTTAAAATAATCTGTCATAGATAACTTGAGCATAAATTGATGGGCTTGCTTTCTCAATGTGTCCCCTACCCTGCATAATACTCTTGACACATTCGGAAACGGAATTGGTTAAAGACTGTATGATAAAGTGGGCACAAAATATTCAGGAACCAATCTCGTTGGACACCTGGGAGATAATTTGGGTCAGAAATGTTAAATTTACTCAGGCTCAAAACTTAAGAGAAAATTTTTATAAAATGTTTTATAGATGGCATCTGGATCCCAAGAAGTTGTCCAACATGTATCCTAATTTACAGTCTAAATGTTGGAGATGTGGTAGTTCAGAAGCTACCTATTTTCACATGTGGTGGACTTGTAGAAACATAAAAGCTTTTTGGATCAAAATTTGGTGGAACATTCAAAAGATTTTTAAGAGAAAGATAAAGTTTTCTCTGCAATTATTTTTATTGGGTATTGTAGATTGTGATGTTAAAGAAACTAATTTGATGTTGAATATGATAACAGCAGCACGGTTACTGGTGGGACAATATTGGAAGAAGGATAGTTTGCCCACTATAGAAGAATGGGTGTTTAAAGTTTCGAATCTTGCAGAAATGTCTAAGATTTCTGCTTATCTGAAGGATCATTCACAGGAAAGATATATTTCAGTTTGGAGGAGATGGATAAATTATATTCAGAACAAATATGGGACTAAAAAGTTCCATTTAGCTTATGAGTAGATTTTAGTGGGATATTGTTATTGGTACTTTGTTTGTAGTTATGTTAAAGGGGAGTTAAAGCACATTATGAATTTGGTTAATTGTATATTATGCATAATTTTTATTTAGAATATGATTATTGTAACTATAATCCTGTATTTAGCTCTGGGAAGTGGGGGGGGAAGTGGGTGGGTTTGGGGTGGGAGGGATTTGGGGATATATTGTAAAATTCTGTTTTTGTAAAACTCTTTAATAAAAAAAAATACTCTTGACACATTTGTTTGTAATAAACTTTTCAAATGCAGCCAACCTGCGTTGTACTTGTTCAGATCATTTTAACTTATTTTGGAGATTTTGTATCGTATAAAATGAGTGCCCTACTGAAAGAAAAGGAATAGAGTTAGGGTTAGGGTTACTGAATCCTCCAGTATGTGTCACTCGCAGCCTTTGCTCCTAAAACGTATGATTTCAGGTCAGAAAATAAAAAAAAGTCCTACTTAGTTGTGAAACTATCTTAAAATCAGTAAAATTAAGACATGGTTAAGTTTTGTAACCCTTCCCTTCCTCCCTCTCTCTTTCCCTCCCTCCCTTTCCTCCTTCCTTCCCCCCTCCCCCTCCCCTCCCCTTCCCTCCCTCCCACCCTCCTTTCATATCTTACTATATATGTGGGTTTCGGAACGTGTAAGAAATATTCTAGATAAATACTTTACATATATATTGATTTGATTGATTATATGCCATCAAGTCAATGATAATTTTTAATGGCCTAATAAATAAGCTTTTTCCTGGTTAACCTGTCCCCCACCTGGCTCTTCAGGTCTTCCAACAGTGAAGCCATTGTTACTGCAATTCAGTCAGTTCCTTTTGCTGTTGGTTGTCCTCTTTCCATCTTTTGCACCATTATAGATTTGCGTAAAGTGCCCAAAATTTAATAATTTGAGCTTGCCATGTGTGTCTTTACATTGATCTGTTCTCATCAGTTGGATTGTTTTCCTTGTTATCCGCAGTATTTTTGTGAGTCTTCTCCAATACAAATGTTCAACACTATTTCTATCCTGATTCTTCAAAATCCAACTTTCACTTCCACAAAGTGTTGCTGAGAAAAAAAAATACATGCACAATTCTGATCTTTGTAGATACATACTATATTTTATAGTATGTATCTACAAATATATACAAATATATATTTCCTAAAATCTATACACTATTTAATATATTCCAATATGGATAAAAGTATCATTCTATAAGTAAGATTAATATTAATTAATATTAATATAACTAAGATTAATATTACACTTGTCTTATTTTTCACTTGTATAGACAAATGATTTTCTTTGACTTAGTTTTTATAAGCTGAAAACAACTGGGCTACGTGAATTAAAACCAGAAGCCCTTTAAAAACCCTCTAGCTTTTTAGATTATTTTCGCTTTCATTTCAGCATCTCTTCATTTTAGAAGGCATGGGCTAAGGACAGGAAAGGAAACAATGAAGTGGCCTCGGTTCCAGGCCTCAGAACAGACCCTCTGACCGTGGCCTCAGGCTCTTTTCTATTAAGCTGACCTTCTGCCTCAAAGCCCAGTGACCTGTGACACCATTCAACTCTTATTTAATCAATTCAGTCAAAATTAAAAAGATGTATTTTTATTTGTTGCTATCCCATCCCCACCCACAACCCCACATTCACCCCTTCTTTCTGGTTTAATGTTCTGGTGACCTTTGAAGCATTTGATTTCATCTGTCGATATACCATGACTAGATTGCCTTTGTAATAAATAATGAAGAAATTACTGTGGAGGACCGGTAGATTGTGGGAACTGCTTTGGAGTGTGGCAAGTGAATCAGTGCAGATGAAAAATACAGCCACTGTAGGTAATCAAAGACATGAATGAAGAAAGAAAGAAAGAAAGAAAGAAAGAAAGAAAGAAAGAAAGAAAGAAAGAGAAATAAATCTTTGACCTGAGGCATTTCAGATGCCACCATATCATAGTCCAAAAGCAAGTTTATTTGTTCTAAGAATTCCCATGTTCTTCATGATCATGATTGGTCCATCAACCATGTTTATGATTAGCACAAGTTTGGGGTTCTGGAAACATATTAAAGTGCATTAAAATAGAAATGGAAAATTCCAGTCTCTTTCACATAGTCACAACAGAGAAGAAAGGGGAAAAGCAGAGTGTGAATCACCAAAGCTCATTTAATAACAAGCCCCTAGGGTAGGAAACATTTAGGTATGAACTTGTGTAAATGTTACTACTTTATACACTTTTATGGAGTGATCAAAATGCCTTTAAATTCTCCCAAGGAAGTCATTTCCAGCTGGTTTGCTTTAATCATGTTGGGATTAATGATTATTCATCAATGTCTATTCAGGTGTTCAAGGCAGCATTGACAGCAGCCCATTCACATTCCTATTCTGATCTAGAAATAAACTATACAAATATGCCCAAGATCATATACCATGTCTCTTAAAAAAGTGAATTTTAACAAAATCTACAACTTAAAATAGCTTTATCTTCTTGGATTTATGCAAAAACCCAATATGCGAGCTAATATGATTAGTTTCTGTGGATTTCAATTTTGCAGGCCAATCCTCTTATTTTTGGAAGAAAGTTCCACCAGATCAGTGCAGTTCACTAGACCTGAACTTAAGAGTTAATTCTTAAACATATTGACTTTAGCAGTATGTTCCTTTAAATCAGTGGCATTTACTTCTTTTGGAACCACTATTAAAAACTTGCTATTTTTTAAGTCTTGCTTTAGCACATGTGGCTTCATGGACTCATCCTTCTAAGTCTTCATTTTAATATCAGTTAAGAAATATATTGCCCAGATAGTGCTAGAGATTAGAATTAAAATTTGCTGAGTGATTTCTTTGTCATGATTTTAGAAAGAATGAATATCATGCTTGAAACACAGCCATTGTGCTCTTGCATCTGAAACAAATTCTAAATTTCTCAAAGGAAAAAAATACAAGGGTAAAAATTGCTTGTGTTAGAAAGTTGTTACTAGTCTGACTAGATTAACCATGGTAATTGACACAGTGGTTGCTTTTTTTAAAAAAAAAGCGCTGTGCTTTGCAGGCGGTAGTAATAAATAATGTGCACTTAGTCGCACCATTGGTCATTCAGAGCCCTATCACAGCAACCTCCCCTATTCAGGGAAGATAAATGTGATTTAAATTAATAGCTAGTCCTAAATAACTCCTCAGCTGGTAAACGATCCATTTATCTGGCCCAGACAGGCGGTGTCCTTTGATTCATAGTCCCCCCCTTACAATGTGAAGGGTGCGTACAAAAATTGTTATTACTTTTTAATAAAGTGTAGCAGTCAGTCTTCTGTCATTTATCAGAAACGGAGGCTTTCTGACAAACGGAAATATCTTACCAGTGGGATGAATGAAAGGGATGGAGAACGCATTTCTCAACAAAAATAATCACTGGCTAAACAATCTCATAAAAGTCAGTTTCTAAGTGCCTTCAAATAAATATATGCAACTGAAAGAGAAGGCTTTGATGTGTTTATTGAACTCAGAAAAGAAGAGGGGGAAAAAGTAACTCTTCTAATATTCATTCTCAGGCCAAAGGAAACCAACCTTATTTACATTTTCTTTCTTCGTGATAGGGATGTGAAGAGACTAAAAAGCTGCAAGGGACATTAGCGTGATAAACTACACATAATAAATTTCCAGTTTGAGTTCTAAACAAAAGCATGCCTCCCTAAATGTCCATTTGTAGAGAATAGCATTTGCAAGGGGTAAAGGAAACAAATGTAGGACAAGAGGTTCTGTGAGCTTGGGGTTGGATTCAGGAACACACATGGAAAAGAAATTCTGAGGTACTAATGCCAACCTAGCAGTTCGAAAGCACGTAAAAATGCAAGTAGAAAAATAGGGACCACCACGGTGGGAAGGTAACAGCGTTCCGTGCGCCTTTGGCGTCTAGTCATGCCGGCCACATGACCACGGAGACGTCCTCAGAGAAGCGCTGTCTCTTCGGCTTTGAAACGGAGATGAGCACCGGCCCCTAGAGTCGGAAACGACTAGCATGCATGTGCGGGGGAACCTTTACCTTTACCTTTAATATCAAGTAAACATCTGCGCAGGAGATAATAGAAGACTTTCTCTAGTGAAGCCAGAGTATTACCACATATCTTAAAATGTTCTGTCAAGATTGTACAATGGCTTGTGCTAACAGGAGCATCCTGCTGGATTTCAGGTGTTTCTTTTTCTTACACAAGGTTCTTGTGCTGTGGGGGGGAAAAAATCTGTCCACTGAATCTCACCCCATAAGAACAAATTCATCTGCATGTTTAATTCTATCAATACTGGAATGTTGGTCGCTACGTTTCCAGGGTTTGGGACCATATATGACCCTCAGGATTTGAGGTCAACTCATGCATTGTGTGTAAATATCATAGCTCTTGTATACTAACAACCTCAAGATCTAAAGGAAAAAAATCATGAAAAGATAAATGATGACTTCCTGTCAGAAAAAAAGTATCTGCTTTTCTTCAAAGAAAACTGCTTCAAACCCAATTTTATGGGATCATGGATAAGAGGACTCTCCTATTTCTATTTTATTTTGCAATAAATGAAAGCTGTCAGGAAGGTACAGAGAATTTTCCTTTAGCATTGCTACATAAACACAGTCCAAGCCACTTTGCCAGCCAATGCTGGACATACGGAAGCCAGCTAATCTCAAAAGGAAGTGTTGGTTTCAGATTTCAGAAAAATATGGAGATAAAATTCACATTGGATTCCCACTGATTGAAAAAAACTTTTGCCATTTCAAGAGAAGGGGAAGGAAAAGGCTAAAATGTAGATTTTCCCAGGGGATAGCTATATATTGCTTGTGTGATCTTATCCAGTTTGCTGGAGCCAATTAGATGCAAAAAAGAAAAAGCAACATTTTGATGCCAAGTCTTTCTTTAGAACAGTGAGATGTACAACTTGTGACTTGAAAATAGGATCTCAAGTTTCAGACAAAGAGCTCAGTGTTTTGCTATGTGAAATGCTTTCTCTGGAGCTTCCAGGAACTCTCTTCTTGTCTCTGAGAGGTAAGAACATATGGAAGGAACAAAATAGTACAACTGGTCCCATGGACAGTGGAACCAAATAATAATAGAAGGATTTGCAATGCTGAGATATGCGAATATTAAGTCCATGCACTCATGTACATAAATAAAAACCACAAAGATTTATGGAGGGGATAAGTTTGTAATGTATAAAGAAGAGGTTAAATTGCAAGTTTAGATCACTTCCTACTAAATTATGCTTTGGGCTCTGAAATTTCCTTTGCCCAATTATCTCTGCTATGCCATTTAAAACAACCTCTGCCACCACCAAAAGAAACACTTGTTTGTGAAGAAGGAGATACAGTTTTTAATTTTCTCTACTGCCCAAAATAAAATTGAAATATATTGACTGCTGCTACATGTTTTCCCAGAAGGAAATTATTGGCCCTGGACAAGATTTGGATTTTTCTCTGCCTACCACCTTGCTTCAGGAGCCATTAAAATTAGATATTTTATACTCCCCAGCAAGAAATAGTGCTGAAGAGCATGTCACACAGATACAGAGAACTTGTACATATTGAGCTTTCCTTTTGGCATGTTACTTCTTCTCTCTCATCTTTCCTTTCAGAGTAACAATGTTTTATATCTTCTTCATTTCTTGTCTCTGTCCATGGAATTAAAGCATATGCTTAAATCAGAGCTCCCCAACCTTTCCAGCTTGGCGGCCCGGAAGGAAAGGAAGGAACAGGGAAATGTGTGCGTGCATGACCTGTTCGTGCATACGAGCAAATGGGCATGCGCATGCACATGTGGGCAGCATGTGCCTTTGGTGATGCCCTGGTGCATGCGTGCATGCATAAACAGGCCGCTGGCACTCACGCAAACAGGCCACTGATGACCGTGTGCATGCCCAAATGGGCCACTAGGCCCACATGACATGGTGGTGCTAGCACACCCATGCATGTGCAAATGGGGCTGCTATCACCCGCAAGGCAGCACTATCATGAGTGGGGGACTCACCAGTTATTCCCACAGCCCAATTGCCAACAAGCCGTAGACCATAGGTTGGGGACCCCTGGCTTAAATCATTCATCTGTGGGGAATGGAAATTTACAAAGCATTAAATCTAAGCATTTCACTTATTATTATTACCACAATAGCTGAAGACCATTACACTAATTCCAAGCTATCTGCCATAGTCATATTGATGTGCCTTGAGACATAAATAGATGAAATAATAAAAATCTCAGAGGAAATTAAAATATTCCACTATGTGGAGAAGACTACATTTTTGAATGATTCACTTCTTTTCTTCTTTTCTTCTTTCCTTCTTTCCTTCCTAGTGGCACAGAAATATTTGAAGTGCCTCTTGTTGATATCATCTTTCATTCTTATTGTAATGCATCCTAAAATGCTGAAAAATTTCAAGAAGGCATCAGAAAATCATGTGCCTCAGCTATTATTTCTATGGATATTACTGACCTACTAAAACTAGCTAGATTTTCTGCAATAAATGGAACACAATCTCTGAATATTTAGATTAATCTCACTACACCCACCTCACAGAGAAGATCTGTTGTGAATCTAAAAAGGAATTGAAAAATTATCCCACTTATTTTGCACGAAAATGACCAACTCGTTCTTATTTCCCTCTCTCTCTCTCTCTCTTCTCTCTCTCTCTCTCTCTCTCTCTCTCTCTCTCTCTCTCTCTCTCTCTCTCTCTCTCTCTCTCTCTCTCTCTCTCACACACACACACACACACACACACACAGGGTGATATACTAGAATAAATTAGCTCTTTAATTTAGTTTTCTTGAAAAGAATGCAGCACAGAAGCAATCCTCTTGTGTATAGACCAGCATTAAGCTTCATACCCAGGTAACAGTCAATCCATTAACCTTTGCTTCCCACATAACCTGTGTGCCTCTCACATCATAGTTGTAGTCCTCTTTTTAATACCTCTTCCTTAAGAGTCGCACACCCACAGCTGAAAAGGGCAGAACAGCTCCTTGTGACATTGACTGCATGGCTACAATAATAAGCTTCTCTTTTTTTTTTTTGCTCCCCATTTGCTCACTGCCCCCACCCCTCCCTTTTACCTCCTGACTCACCATGGGTGTCAGCAGCCATTTTTGGAAAGTAATCTAAAAAGAGCTGTAAAGGCAGAGGTCATGTTAAACTGTAACACAAATGTTATTCCTCGATTATCTGGTGGGGCTAAAGGTCAACAGCTTCAGGCTACAGCAACTGCAAAGGCAAAGTGTGTGAATCTAACAAAGAGACAGAGGGGCTGAAAAGGAGAGGATTTAAGCTGGAACATGCTTCTGGGCTAAGAATGTTAAACAGGGCCCTTGTGGATTTTATTTTTACATTTTTCTTTCCTCCTCTTCCTCCTCCTCCTCCCCCACCACCATCAGGTGGAGTTTGACAGTAACTGATTTTCCAGTTCCTTTTTTAAATGATGCATACTACAATGCTTGGCATCAAAATACGAAAGTCAGCAGTAAAACAATGAATGGCTTTACAATCACATTAAAGAAAGAGCAGCGAAGAAGAAGCTTGAGAACTGCCTCTGTCCATTCAGACTAGTGTTCACCTCAGGGGTAGGCAACCTTGGCTCTTTTATGACTCGTGGACTTCAACTCCCAGAATTCCTGAGCCACTGTTGTGACTCAGGGTCAGCCTGTGGGTCCAACAGCCGGCTCCGATGTATCGGAGGACTCAGATGTGGGGGAGGAGGGAAACGAACCGGCTGATGATGATTTGGAGACTTTGCAGAGTCCTCAGCCGGGAACCTCTGCTCAGCTGTGTGAGCCCGAGAGTGCGGAGGATGATGACCCACAGCTGGCCCTGTTCAAGGACGCCCGACGCAGGAGGCAGTCGAGCAGGGACAAACAAAGAAAGGCTATGGGACTCCTCGGGAGGAGGCACAGGGAGACCACGCCCTGAGCTCTCTATAAAAGGAGTGTTTGGGGAGGGGCTGGTTGCTGAAAGCAACTCTTTTGCTTGAGAAGATTAGCTCTTGTGTGTTTACTATTAAATCTTGGCAGAAGCCTTTTAGCCTTGGACACTTTCCAGTCTCTTCTTTTGAAATAGGGGTTGAGAGAAGAGGGCTGGTTCAGAACAGTTTGCTTTCAGCCACCCACCCCTTATTACTACGATGGAGCAGCTTCTTGCCGAAAATGCCCAGCTCAACCAGCAACTCACCTTGCTGGCCACTCAGGTGGCACAACTGCAGGCTCAGGTACATGCTGCCCCCCCACCCAGGAGGAAATGTCAGATAGCTATGCCGGATAAATTTGCTGGTAATCCAGAACTGTTTCCTGCCTTCCTGGGACAATGCCAGCTTTATATCAGCGTGAGAGCAGCTGATTTCCCCACTGACCGAGATAAGGTGGGATTTGTGTTGAGCCTTCTGTCGGGAGATGCAGCTCGTTGGGGCACGCCTCTGTTGGCACAGCCTAGCCCTTTGTTGGATAACTTTGGGGGGTTTTGTGACCATATGCGCCTCATGTACGAGGACCCGATTAAGGCGCAGACTGCCACCCGACGCCTGAAAGCTTTGAGGCAGGGTCAGCGCCCTCTACAGGCCTATATCAGCGATTTCCGGCTGCTTAGCCAGGATTCCGCCTGGAATGAGGCTGCGCTCGTGGATGCCTTTCAGGATGGCTTGTCAGAGGAGATGTTGGATGAGCTGGCCCGCGTGGACATTCCCTCAGACCTGAATGGGCTGATCCATCTTTGTCTGCGGATCGATGCCCGGCTGCAGCAGCGTAAGAGTCGCCGTGCCACCCCACAGACCCCTGCCGCCCCTGTTGTGCGTGAGCCCCCAGTCCAGAGGGAGGAGCCAATGGAGCTGGGTGCCGCCAGGTCCCGTCTATCGGTGACGGAAATGGACAGACGACGATCGGAGGGGTTGTGTTTTTACTGTGGGGACCCTGGACATTTGGCTGCTTCTTGCCCGAAGAAGCGTCAGCGGGCGTCAGTGACCAAGCCTGCCCCGAGAAAGTCCCCCGCTTTGCTATCGGGAAACGGCCCGAGCCCGATCTAGACGGTGTGAAAGATCGGGCGACCCACAACAACCACACCGAGCGACGCCGTTCCGATGGTGCCTGTGAACCTCCACGGCATTTGATTTTGGAGGCACGTCTGATCCTTCCTGGCAAGCCAGAGGGGATTCCAGTCCATGCCTTAATTGACTCTGGGGCTACCACTAACTTTATGGATTCGGCCTTTGTGGCCAAATGGGCTGTTCCCCAGTGTCCAGTGGATCCGCCCATGCTTGTGGAGACCATCGATGGTCGAGTGCTCCTGTCCGGGCCTATCACGGCCGCCACGCAACCCGTGTGTATGGCCATCAGTACCCATGTGGAGGCCATTCAGTTCTACGTCACTTCGGATCTGCACTTTCCCGTGGTCTTGGGACTGGCGTGATCCACAGATCTATTGGTCTCAGAACTTGGTCACCTTCCCAAGTTTGCAGTGCGTGGACCACACCCGCCATATCTGTGCCGGCCAGGTGGAGGGTTCCCCAGGGGTTTCCTTGCCTCCCGAACTGTCCGACTTTGCTGACGTGTTCAGCGAGTCAGAGGCGGACCAATTACCCCCGCACAGGCCCTACGACTGCTCCATTGACCTAGTCCCTGATGCGCCTCTCCCAGTGGGGCGTTTGTACTCCATGTCGGAGCCCGAGTTGGCTGCATTGCGGGACTTCCTGACGAAGAACTTGGCTCGTGGTTTCATCCGGCCCTCGTCCTCGCCAGTGTCTGCGCCCGTGCTCTTCGTCAAAAAGAAGTCGGGCGAGTTACGGCTTTGCTGTGACTACCGGAAACTCAACGCTATCACGGTGCGTAACCGCTACCCGCTGCCCCTCATCCCCGAGCTCTTGGACCGACTCCGGGAGGCTAAGATCTTCACGAAACTGGACCTGCGTGGAGCTTACAACCTCGTCAGGGTTCGGCCGGGTGATGAGTGGAAGACGGCGTTTGGTACTCGCTATGGACATTTCGAGTACACGGTGATGCCGTTTGGCCTGACCAACGCCCCCGCTGTGTTTCAGCATTTTATGAATGACATCTTTCGGGATCTGTTGGACCAGTTTGTTGTGATTTACCTGGACGACATCCTGATTTACTCCCCGTCGCGTGAAGCGCATCATCAGCATCTCCGTCAGGTCCTGCAGCGCCTCCGGAAACATCGGCTGTTTGCCAAGTTGGAGAAGTGCCAGTTCTACCAGGTGACCATTGATTTCTTGGGTCACCGCATTTCTCCTGAGGGCATCGCCATGGAACCGAGTAAAGTTGAGTCGTTGCAGAGTTGGCAACCCCCGCGTCGCGTGAAGGATATTCAGCGACTTCTTGGATTTGCCAACTACTATCGGACATTCATCCCTGGCTTTGCTGCCTTGACAGCCCCCCTCACCCGGCTCCTGCAGAAGAAGACTCGGTTCCAGTGGAACGCCCCCGAACAACAGGCGTTCCAAGCTTTGAAGGACGCCTTCATGAAGGAGCCCATCTTGAAGCATCCTGACCCGCAACGGCCGTTTGTCGTGGAGGCGGACGCCTCCGACATTGCCATTGGGGCCGTGTTACTCCAGGCAGCGACGCCCAACGGTACCCTTTTCCCTTGTGCGTATCACTCACGGAAATTGAATCCCTCGGAGCGCAACTATACCATCTGGGAGAAGGAGCTGTTGGCCATCAAGGCGGCGTTCGAGGCTTGGAGGCATCATCTGGAGGGGGCGCGGCATCAAATCGAGGTCCGGACGGACCACAAGAATCTGGAAAGCCTGCAGACCGCTCGGAATTTGAACCAACGCCAGATCCGGTGGTCCCTCTTCTTTGCGAGGTTTGACTTCCGGGTGCGGTACATACCAAGCGGGCACAACCAGAGAGCGGATGCTCTGTCCAGGAAGCCCGAGTACACCCGAGTGGAAGACAAGCTTCCGCCCAGGACCGTGATCCCCGTCGAGTCTTTTGCTGCGGTGCGGGAGCCGGTGGATATACGGGCTCGGATCCGGGAGGCGCAGCAGCAGGAGGCGTGGGTGGCTCAGCGGAAGGAAGAGGTGGGGCCAGATTCGCCTTGGTCGGTCACGGATGGACTCCTGTATTATCGTGACCGGCTCTATGTTCCAGGAGGGCCACTCAGGGGACTCGTCCTCAGCCAATGTCATGATAACCCGGCTGCGGGGCATTTTGGCCTGTTCAAGACTCTGAACCTGGTCTCCCGTACATTCTGGTGGCCCCGAGTCCGACACGATGTTCAGTCTTATGTCACCTCCTGCGTCCCATGCAGGCAGGCCAAGTCAGCGACAGGGGCCCCGCCTGGTTTACTGCAGCCTTTGCCAACGCCCAAGAGACCCTGGGGGGCTGTGTCCATGGACTTTCTGACGGATCTACCCCCATCCTCCGGCTTCACGACAGTGTTTGTGGTGGTGGACATGTTGACCAAGATGGCGCACTTCATCCCCTGTCGCGGCTTACCGTCAGCTCGCGCCACTAGTCGCATGTTCATCCAACAGGTGTTCCGGCTGCACGGCCTTCCCGATAGAGTCGTCTCCGATAGGGGGGCCCAGTTTACAGCCCGCTTCTGGCAGGAGTTGATGCGGGCGTTGGACATTAAGGTTTGCCTCTCGTCCGCGCATCATCCTCAGACCGACGGGGGTACCGAGAAGGTCATCGGCATCTTAGAGCAGTATCTGCGCTGCTACGTTAACCTGCAGCAGGACAATTGGGTGGACTATTTGGCCATAGCCGAGTTTGCCTTTAACAACTCGCAGCACACCTCCACGCAGATGACACCGTTCTTGGCCAATGTGGGTTATCACCCCCGGTTTTTCCCCCTTTCTCCCGTAGACTCACCGGAGCCGGCAGCGAACGAATTCATGGCGGAGTTACAGGCGATCCATCGGTTGGTGCGACGGCAGCTGGAGAAGGCCAAGGCCGACTACAAGAGGTTCGCAGATCGGTCGAGAAGGGATACGCCTCCACTATTGGTGGGGGATCGGGTCTGGCTGTCCACCAGGAACCTACCATCCACTCGGCCGGCGAGGAAGCTGGACCACCGATACCTTGGACCGTTCCCCGTCGAGGCCGTCATCAATCCGGTCGCCTATCGTTTAACTCTGCCACGTTCCCTGCGCGTGCACCCCGTCTTCCATCGGTCCTTGTTGGTCCCCGAACAACCGGCTTGTCCACTTCGCCAAGCGGAACCTCCCCCATCAGGACCTCGTGATGGCGACAGCACCCCCGAGTACGAGGTCGCCAGCATCAGGGATTCCCGCTGGCTGAAAGGTCGCTTCCAGTACCTGATCGAGTGGAAAGGGTACGGGCCGGAGGACTTCACATGGGAAGACGCGACCGCCGTTCATGCCCCTGCGTTGGTGACTGCGTTTCACGAACAGTTCCCATCCCGACCGCATCCGGATCGGCAGACCCGGGGGAAGGGCCCTGCGGTGCGGGATAGTGTTGTGACTCAGGGTCAGCCTGTGGGTCCAACAGCCGGCTCCGATGTATCGGAGGACTCAGATGTGGGGGAGGAGGGAAACGAACCGGCTGATGATGATTTGGAGACTTTGCAGAGTCCTCAGCCGGGAACCTCTGCTCAGCTGTGTGAGCCCGAGAGTGCGGAGGATGATGACCCACAGCTGGCCCTGTTCAAGGACGCCCGACGCAGGAGGCAGTCGAGCAGGGACAAACAAAGAAAGGCTATGGGACTCCTCGGGAGGAGGCACAGGGAGACCACGCCCTGAGCTCTCTATAAAAGGAGTGTTTGGGGAGGGGCTGGTTGCTGAAAGCAACTCTTTTGCTTGAGAAGATTAGCTCTTGTGTGTTTACTATTAAATCTTGGCAGAAGCCTTTTAGCCTTGGACGCTTTCCAGTCTCTTCTTTTGAAATAGGGGTTGAGAGAAGAGGGCTGGTTCAGAACAGCCACCATGGCTCAGCTTGGAAACCTCTCTCTTTCCCCTCAGCATGGCTGGCTCAGGAATTCTGGGAGTTGAAGTCCACAAGTCATAAAAGAGACAAGGTTGCCTACCCCTGACCTAGATGAATGCTCTGCTCTCAACACCAGTTTGCCACCTGATTCTAGGATGTTCGTGTAGATGGTGGGTGTGTATTTCCATAGCCCCAGTACTCAGAAGAGGAACGTGACTTCAAGGAATGATTTGGTATTTGTTGAGTATGGTGGGAGCATAAAGGGAGGCTCAGCTAATCTCAATGTACTCATAGTTGTACTTTGTACTTTGTACTTTGACAATGAAGGTTCATTTCATTTCATTTCATTTCTTTGACAATGGCACTGATTTACACCTCCATTTTTCCATGACATAATCTGATCCTTCTTTATTTGTTGGTTTATATTACCAAAAACATATCATGTAAATGAACTGAGCCCTATGCAGCCTATAAGCTGTTAAACACAACATATGTTACCCTTCTTGCATAATAGCACTGCCCAGGAATTTGGTAAACCCTTTAAATTTGTAGCTTGTTTGATCTTCCAGAATTTTTCTCTTCCACCTCATTATTATCATCCTTTGCTCAACTCAGTTATATAGCTGTTGCTCACAATAGGACTTCCAGCACAAGTCTCAGAACATTATTGAAATGATATAATTCAATCTTATCAATTATGCACTGATTCCTTTCAAGGCCTGATAATCCATAGGACCCAACACAGAGTTAGCTTGGACCTCTAATGCCTGGTTTGGGATCTCGGTTTACATACTGAGATGTATTCTGAGTCTCTAGTAGTTGGACTGGAGCCAATCTCAACAGCTATTATGTTAAGATACCAAGACGTTAAACTTTGCCTCCAGGTCCCACCAGACTAGAAAAATCAGACTGATCAGTTAAATATATTTATATAAAGTATTGACATGCAAGTATTCCTCAACTCATGATCATAACTGAGCCCAAAATTTCTGTTGTTAAGTTGTTAAGTGAATTTTGCCTCAACCTTCCTTGACACACTTATTAAGTGAACCACTGCAGTGGTTAAAGTTAGTAACATGTTTGTTAAATGAATCTGGCTTCCACATTGACTTTTCTTGTCATAAGTTCACATCACCTCAGGACACTGCATTAGTTATAAATATAAATCAGCTGTCAAGGGTCTGAATTTTGATCACATGACCATGGGGATACTACAATGGTCATAAGTGTGAAAAATGGTCATAAGTCACTTTTTCAGTGCCATTGTAACTTCAAACTGCCACTAAATGAATTTTTGTAAGTCGAGGACTACATGTAGTTAATAGTAACAATAATTTATAGAAACATTGTTTATCAATTTTTGATTAATAATTAAAACTAAACTCTCTTTTATGTAGGCCTTAAATGCCATCATAGCCTATCTAAGGCTATTTATCCACTAATGATTTACAAAATCTTCATAAAACCAGCCATCATTGAAATCTTACAAAATTTGTCTTCTTTGCTTTTATTTTGACACAAGAATGGTTATATGACAATAGAAGACTCCATCAGTTACTGTTGGGAAATGACTGAAGAAGGCAAACTTAAAATGTAGATAATACATTAGGATATATTTGTAGAACTATTAACCAAACACAGGGTTCATTTGAATATTGCTTTTAAAAATTGGGGAATGGTTCTATTCACTTTATTCATATTATATTAGTGTCTTTGCCTACCATGACTGAAAGAGAAAATATAATGTTCCATTGTTTTAAATGCATGTGGCATAATAATTTCAGCCAAACTAAAGCCAAAGCAATAAAACGTATGTACAGCAATGCTGCATCAAGACTTCTGGCTTAAGAAAGCTAATAAATAAAAAATAAAATGATGCAATTATTTAATAATAATTTTAAATTATTATAAAAATATTATTTTTTTTATTTTTTATTACATTTATATCCCGCCCTTCTCCGAAGACTCAGGGCGGCTTACAAGCTTAGCAGTAGCCTTCATTCTATGTATATGCCTGCTTGTTAGGGCTTTCACACACACACACACACACACACACACACACACACACACACACAACACACACACACCAAGCGGCATTATTACAAAGTCAGCTTAATTGCCCCCAACAATCTGGGTCCTCATTTTACCTACCTCGGAAGGATGGAAGGCTGAGTCAACCTTGAGCCTGGTGGGATGCGAACCTGCACTAATTGCAGGCAGCTGGTGTTACTTAAGGAGGCATCAGCCCACTGCTCCACCAAGGCTTGTTTATTAAACTCTGAGCAAAAATCAATCAAAGTAGAAGTCTGAAACAGAAAGTAAAATGGATTGGATTTATATCCTCCATATTATTATAGAATAATATAATTTGCATGAATCGATACACATATGTTAAAATGGCTGTTTCTTCCAATATACTTAAAATGTACTTTATCCACATATTATTATACTTTGTTTTTGTATTTTAGGGACCTTAGTTTTTATAAGAGCCACTTAGAGCAAATAAAATCAGAGTAAAGTAGGCTGTTTTACTCAACACCTTACCTGCCATGTTTCCCCCCCCCCGTTGTAGCTTCTTCACTTTTTAAAAGAAATTAATTAGAATTTGTGTATAATATAATTAGCCCCATAGATTTGCCTATGAATTACTGTAATTGCAATAAAGAACATTTCTCATTATACAGTGTTATCATTCATACTTGATGTTTAGATACAGGAACCCTGGAAATATTTATGGAAGTAACCACTTTCAGTTGTTTTATTTTAACTATCTCTTCTTCCAGCCCCAATGCAGCCTAATTGAAATACAATAATTATAAATGAGCTTAGCTTCTTAGTATAATTTCCTTGTGAGTAGTTTCATTTATTTTTTTTCTAGACTTTGTTAACATGTTTAATTAAGAATGAAGAAGAGCAGAGACTAATTCTTAGCTTGGGACTAAAAATCTTTGGTGATAGTTGCAAAATAAATTATTTTCAAAATGATACAGTATTAGGTAGGCTAGCCACAAAAATATACAGTAAATGTATTTAAAGTATGTTTATGGATGTACAAGACATCTATAAACTGAAAACAGTTTGTATATGAGTGACATTGCTTAGAAAGGGCTATTCATAACCATGGATTCTAAATAAATTTTTGGGCAAGCAAATAAAGTACGTACGTTTCTCAGGAAAATTCCACTCATCCCTATTAGTGATTTTTTGCATTTCAGGAAGATAAGGATACAAATTTATATCTCGTTATCTGGGTGCAAACATGAAGGGATTTATTTTGGGAGAGATGTGGAAATTTAACTATTTATACTTTCAATGAAGCATTAGACGCAGGAGTGTCAAACTGCCGGCCCGCGGGCCGGAGCGTCATGGAGAAACCGCGCCCATCCCATTTTTGGCAATGGGAAAAAGTTCCGATACGTCGTGCGACGTCACATGACGTCGCGAGTTTGACATGCCTGCATTAGAGTAAGCTAATCAGGGTAGATGGTTTATTAGAAGCATGGATTTTAAAGCAATATTCAGTTAAACCATTAATATGGGGTATTATTACTATTTTTAAAATCCACTCTGAGTAACCTAGACTTCATTAACATCAGCAGCAAAATTCATTTTGCTTGTAACAAGAGTGTTATTTCTAAAGGAACTTTTTTTTCTAGCCAGCGATAAACATGAAATTTCTTTCCACATGACAAATATCAAGAATTGTGTTTTCTAGCCAAAGTCACCTTGAAAAGTGTGGCAGCTGATAGAACAATGCTAAAAGGCTGAGACCCTCTGCAAGCAACTTGACCCTGCAGGTGTTTTGCTCGTGGGTATATACAGACACACCCACAAAGGTCTGTGAAGAAAAAGCCAGCCAGCCAGCCAGTGGATTCACATGAATAGATGACTTCCTTTGTGGGGGGTAACAAATGCACTTCTTCCCTCAGCATCTGGGACCTGCAGCTGCCAAATCCAACTTTGATTTTCATTTCTCCCAGGGAAAATGTCATTGCCAAGTATAGTATACTAATGAAAAGGTTTAATTAACATTCAGTCCAATCCTATCTATGATTATTCCAAAAAAAAGTAAGTTCAAGGATACATACTCTTAAGAAAAGGGAACTTTCACATCTTTATTATGTATATAAGCAAAAACTAAATTTTTGTGCCATGTTTATCCTGCTTTCAAGGACTTCAGAGCCATACATTTTTCTCTCAACCCAGCGGTGCCTATAACATACAGGTAAAACTCGGAAAATTAGAATATCGTGCAAAAGTTCATTTATTTCAGTAATGCAACTTAAAAGAGGAAACTAATATATGAGATAGACTCATTACATGCAAAGCAAGATAGTTCAAGCTGTGATTTGTCATAATTGTGATGATTATGGCTTACAGCTCATGAAAACCCCAAATCCACAATCTCAGAAAATTAGAATATTGTGAAAAGGTGCAATATTCTAGGCTCAAAGTGTCCCACTCTAATCAGCTAATTAAGCCATGACAACTGCAAAGGGTTCCTGAGCCTTTAAATGGTCTCTCAGTCTGGTTCAGTAGGAATCACAATCATGGGGAAGACTGCTGACCTGAGAGTTGTGCAGAAAACCATCATTGACACCCTCCATAAGGAGGGAAAGCTTCAAAAGGTAATTGCAAAAGAAGTTGGATGTTCCCAAAGTGCTGTATCAAAGCACATTAATAGAAAGTTATGTGGAAGGGGAAAGTGTGGAAGAAAAAGGTGCACAAGCAGCAGGGATGACTGCAGCCTGAAGAGGATTGTCAGGAAAAGGCCATTCAAAAGTGTTGGGTACTTTCACAAGGAGTGGACTGAGGCTGGAGTCAGTGCATCAAGAGCCACCACACACAGATGGATCCTGGACATGGGCTTCAAATGTCGTATTCCTCTTGTCAAACCGCTCCTAAACAACAAACAACATGAGAAGCGTCTTACCTGGGCTAAAGAAAAACAGACCTGGTCTGTTGCTCAGTGGTCCAAAGTCCTCTTTTCTGATGAGAGCAACTTTTGCATCTCATTTGGAAACCAAGGACCCAGAGTCTGGAGGAAAAATGGAGAGGCACACACTGCAAGATGCTTGAAGTCCAGTGTGAAGTTTCCACAGTCTGTGTTGATTTGGGGAGCCATGTCATCTGCTGGTGTTGGTCCACTGTGCTTCATTAAGTCCAGGGTCAACGCAGCCGTCTAATAGGAGATTTTGGAGCACTTCATGCTTTCTTCCGCAGACGAGCTTTATGGGGATGCTGACTTCATTTTCCAACAGGACTTGGCACCTGCCCACACTGCCAAAACCTATTCATAACCATGGATTCTAAATAAATTTTTGGGCAAGCAAATAAAGTACGTACGTTTCTCAGGAAAATTCCACTTATCCCTACTAGTGATTTTTTGCATTTCAGGAAGATAAGGATACAAATTTATATCTCATTATCTGGGTGCAAACATGAAGGGATTTATTTGCGGAGAGATGTGGAAATTTAACTATTTATACTGGTTTTCAATGAAGCGTTAGACGCAGGACTGTCAAACTGCCGGCCCGCAGGCCGGAGCATCATGGAAAA
The DNA here is from genome assembly GCF_947247035.1 of Vipera ursinii. Taxonomy (NCBI): domain Eukaryota; kingdom Metazoa; phylum Chordata; class Lepidosauria; order Squamata; family Viperidae; genus Vipera; species Vipera ursinii. The sequence goes on from NC_139516.1 coordinate 125,779,087, forward strand.
ACCGCGCTCATCACAATTATGACAAATCACAGCTTGAACTATCTTGCTTTGCATGTAATGAGTCTATCTCATACATTAGTTTCCCCGTTTAAGTTGCATTACTGAAATAAATGAACTTTTGCACGATATTCTAATTTTTTGAGTTTCACCTGTATGGTTAAAAAAGGCAAAATCATAATGCATCTGAAAAAATGGATGGAGCTTTGGTTGCACCATCGCAGCCACCATCTTTACCTTTTGGGCCACACTCTGGGGATACGCCTGCCTCCAACCCCCATTCTTTTTGTGTGAGATAGAGTTGGATGACAGAGCATTAGGCTGAAATTCACACTGTAGACTTTGTATCTAAGAGAAGCTTTGAACTAAGATGTTTGCAATCTAAGCATTCTACTGTCAGCAATATATAAATAGAAACAATTAGAGAGTTTTCAGATATAGGAATCATATCCTCCATCTTCCTGTTTCCATTATAAGGAAATTAAAATGGAATCTACAGAGTTTCATTATTTCATCATTGCAACCCTGGATTGAAAGTAGGTTTTATGGTAAGTTTCTTTCTCAGGATTTGAAACGAGGGTCTTCTCCATGCTCTGATACTAAGTTTCACTATAAAGTAGAAGAATGTGTTGCTATTCTCATTCAAAGGGACAAAAATACTGGGTCTATGACAATTTGCCACAGCCAACCTGTCATGGGACAACTCACTGCGGGACAAGAGTTACATTAATATCAAAAAAATGGTGCAATAGAATAATTAAAAAAAATGGGTGCAAAAGAGGGACAAAATGAAATGTGAATGACAAAAATTAAAATATTTCTTTATTTATTTTGAATACTTAAATTGAATTGTCAAATTGTCCTGCAGTGAGCTGTCCCACAGAGAGTTGGCTGTGGTTAGTTGGCTGCAGTGAGTTGGCCGTGGAGAGTTGTCCCATTCCAAAAATTCCTTTGCAGATATTACTATATAGGAAAAACAGTGATTTCACTGTCTTGAGAGGAATCCCATTGTAAATTGCATGAGAGGGTCAATTTGCAGAGTACATTTTCTTGTAAGCTTTGCATTATGAAAGCCCATACTCTAAGTATTGCAAGTCCATTGTAAATAACTCGTCGGAGTTAGCTCGGGAGTTCATGGCTTCCATGACAGCCATGGGCCTGACCCAGGTTATTGAGGGCCCGACTCATGAGGGGGGTCACACTCTTGACCTGGTGTTTCTGTCTGGACAGTGGCTGGATGATCTGGGAGGGGGTTCTCCGTCCATCACCCCTCTGTCATGGTCAGACCACTACCTCCTGAGGCTAGTTTTCCGTCATGCCATCCCCCGCCGCTGGGCGGCGGAGCCGACCAGGTGGTTCCGCCCCAGGCGCCTAATGGACCCAGATCGGTTCCAGAGGGCGCTTGGGCCTATACCTATCACCCTTACCCACAGCCCAGTCGATGCCCTGGTGGAGGCCTGGGAAACGGCAGCCACCAGGGCACTCGACTGCGTTGTACCCATGCGACCTCTGACCCGACGCAGATCCCGTTGGGCCCCATGGTTCTCTGTGGAGCTCCGGGAGATGAAGCGGCGAAGACGAGGTCTAGAGAGCGGTTGGAGATCCAGCCGATCCGAATCCGACCGATTGCAGTTAAGAACCTTTATAAGGTCTTATCTTGCGGCGATAAGGACGGCGAAGTCTAACTACTTTGCCGCCCTTGTCGCGTCCGCAGATAATCGCCCGGCTGCCCTGTTTAGGGTGACTCGCTCCCTCCTTAACCAGGAGGTGAGAGAGGATCCCATGCAGGGACGAGCCGAGGAGTTTAGTCATCATCTGGCGGACAAAATCGCTCGGATCCGGACCGGCTTGGACTCTGACTGGGCAGAGTCTAATGTGGAGGAATCAGGCGGTCTTGAGCATGTTATCTGGAATGAGTTCGACCCTGTTTCCCCTGATGATGTGGACAGGATCATGGGGAGACTGAGCACCACCACCTGTTTGTTGGATCCGTGCCCCTCCTGGCTAGCTTATGCGGCTCGGGAAGGAACACGAGGCTGGTTCCATGCAGTAATAACTGCTTCCTTGAAGGAGGGTGTCTTTCCTGCCGCCTTGAAGGAGGCGGTGGTGAGACCCCTTCTCAAGAAGCCTGCTTTGGACCCGGCTGTTTTAAACAACTACCGTCCAGTCTCCAACCTTCGCTTTCTGGCGAAGGTTGTTGAGAGTGTGGTGGCGCATCAGCTCCCTCTGTTCCTGGAGGAAACTGATTATCTGGACCCGTACCAATCGGGCTTCAGGCCCGGACACAGCACGGAGACGGCATTGGTCGCGCTGGTGAATGATCTCTGGAGGGCTAGGGACAGGGGTTGCTCCTCTGTCCTGGTCCTATTAGATCTCTCAGCGGCGTTCGATACCATCGACCATGGTATCTTACTGCGGCGTCTCAGGGGGCTGGGAGTGGGAGGCACCGTTTTACGGTGGTTCTCCTCCTACCTCCAGGGCCGCTCGCAGTCGGTGTTGACAGGAGGGCAGAGATCCGCCCCGAGGTCTCTCATTTGTGGAGTCCCTCAGGGGTCGGTTCTCTCGCCTCTCCTGTTCAACATCTATATGAAGCCGCTGGGCGAGATCATTCGTGGTTTTGGGGTGGGGTATCATCAGTACGCTGATGATACCCAACTTTTTCTTTCCACCCCGAACCAACCCAGTGATGCCCTCTCCGTGATGTCCCGATGCCTGGAGGCGGTTCAGGTCTGGATGGGGAGGAACAGGCTTCGGCTCAATCCCGACAAGACCGAGTGGTTGTACGTTCCGGCATCTCGGGAAATTCGGTCCATTCCATCTTTAACCATGGGGGGTGAGGTGTTACCCCCCGTCGATAGGGCTCGCAACTTGGGCGTCCTCCTGGATTCACGGCTCAATTTTGAAGATCACATAGGAGCCGTGACCAGGGGGGCTTTTGCCCAGGTTCGCCTGGTGCGCCAGTTGCGTCCCTATCTGGACCGAGACGCCCTACGCACAGTTACTCATGCGCTTGTGACCTCCCGTTTGGACTACTGTAACGCTCTCTACATGGGGCTGCCCTTGAAGACCACTCGGAGGCTTCAACTGGTGCAGAATGCGGCCGCGCGAGTTGTAATGGGGGCTTCCCGATACTCCCATGTAACACCTCTACTCCGTGAGCTGCATTGGCTTCTGGTTGCCCTCCGGGTGAAATTCAAGGTGCTGGTTATCACCTATAAAGCCCTACATGGCCTGGGTCCGGGATATCTGAGGGAACACCTGCTGCCGGCATCAAATGCCCTTCGCCCAGTGCCCTCCCACAGGGAGGGTCTGCTCAGGGTCCCGCCGGTAAGAGACTGCCGGCGGGTGACACCCAGGGATAGGGCCTTCTCGGTGGGAGCGCCTGCCCTCTGGAACCAGCTACCAGTGGAGCTGAGAACTGCCCCCGACCTTCGATCATTCCGCCGGGGCCTGAAGACCCGGCTCTTCGAGCTCTCGGGCCCAGACTGAGGAGGAATTTTTAATTTGGGGTTCTTTTTAACTGACTACAGGGTTAATTTAATATTTTTTAATTTGGTTCTTAATTTTTGTATTTTGGATTTTTAATTCCCTGTAAACCGCCCTGAGTCCTCAGGGAATAGGGCGGTATATAAATATAACTAAATAAATAAATAAATAAATATTATATTATATTATATTATATTATATTATATTATATTATATTATATTATATTATATTATATTATATTATATTATATTATATTATATTATATTATATTATATTATATTATATTATATTATCATATCATATATCATATCATATCATATCATATCATATTATATCATATCATATCATATCATATCATATCATATCATATCATATTATATTATATTATATTATATTATATTAATTATATTATATTATATTATTATATTATATTATATCATATCATCATATCATATCATATTATATTATATTATATTATATTATATTATATTATATTATATTATATTATATTATATTATATTATATCATATTATATTATCTTATAATGATTCATACAGAATCAGTATAATACAATAAGTTGAATTCTATACTTAGAGCAAATAGGTTTGGATTGAAGTCTGACAAATGGTTGTCCAGTCTCTTCTTAAGAATTTCCAGTGTTGGAGCATTCACAACTTCTGGAGGCAGGTTGTTCCACTGATTAATTGTTCTGTCAGGAAGTTTCTCTTTAGTTCTAGGTTGCTTCTCTCTTTGATTAATTTCCATCCATTGCTTCTTGTCCTGCCTTCAGGTACTTTGGGAAATAGCTTGACTCCTTCTTCTTTGTGGTAACTCCTGAGATATTAGAAGACTGCTGTCATGTCACCCCTAGTCCTTCTCTTCATTAAATTAGACATACCCAATTCTAGCAACCTTTCTTTATATGTTTTAGCCTCCAGTCCCCTAATCATCTTTGTTGCTCTTCTCTGTACTCTTTCTAAAGTCTCAACATCTTTTTTACATCTCGTGACCAAAACTGGATACAGTATTCCAACTGTGGCCTTACCAAGGCATTGTAAAGTGGTATTAACACTTCACATGATCTTGATTCTATCCCTCTGTTAATGCAGCCTAGTACTGTGTTCGCTTATTTGGCAGCTGCGGCACACTACTGGCTCATATTTAAGTGATTGTCCACTAGGACTCTGTGATCTCTCTCACAGTTACTACTATTGAGTAAGGTACTACCTATACTATACCTGTGCATTTGGTTTTTCTTGCCTAAATGTAGAACCTTACTTTTTTTTCCCATTGAATTTCATTTTGTTTGATAGTGCCAATGTTCAAGTCTTTCAAGATCCTTCTGTAGCTTAAGCCTATCTTCTGCAAATTTGATGAGTTCCCCATCTATCCCCTCATCCAAATCATTGATGAAGATGTTGATGAGCACTAGGCTCAGAACAGAGCCCTGGAGCACCCCACTACACACTTCCCTCCATGTAGATTCAGTTCCATTGAGTACCACATGCTGAGTATGGCCGGTCAGCCAGCTACGAATCCATCTGGTGGTGATGCTGCCTAAGATTTTTCTATCTTATCAAGTAGTGGGTTATGGTCTACTTTATCCAATGCCTTACTGAAGTCTAAGTAAATTCTTAAATTCTCTGAATTCAGAGTTAGGATTATGATGAATTCAGTAAAGTGTTTGAATTCTTATATAGTCCTGTGGATAATCATGTATGCTAACCTTAGATGTGATGACTATATGATAAAGAAGAGTGAATAATAATATAATAAAAGTAATAAAGCTTCCAAGGACAGCTCAGGTAAGAGTAGAAATCCTGTCCAGGTAAAATCTATTACCCTTATGGATGTATTATTGTGTAAGAAATTTGAATGTTGATTCTTCAATTTTTTTTGCACAGTCAGCTGAGAAAAGCTGGCACCCATCCTTCCAGATGCATTCTTTGGGATGTCTGAGTCTTAACAAATGTTACAATCAGTCTCATCAGACTTGAGACTAATATCATTTCATCAAAAGATTCTATTTCAAGTTGATCGTACTGTCCTTTTTGGCCACCAGATTGAATCTGAGGAACATGTGGAATTCAAATGGCTATATTGAAGCCATCATTCCAAAGCAAACACATAGACTCTGCTCACATTCATTAAATGAATGTTATCATCATAACCTCTGGCCCCAGAACAATGAGTGGATAGATGCTGTTTCCTCACTAGTGATTTATAGGTATTAGAGAATCACCCACCCACTAGGCTGGCAATATAAGCTCTGTCTTCATGACTGATATATTGGCATGGGGATGGTTGGGTAACGTTATAAATCACCGGTGAGGAAATAACCCGAACCATTCATTGTATTATGATACTGACTTGCTTAGAAGTTTTTACACATAAGAGATTTTACTGTCCAAATTTTGTATGTCTGAACTGAAAGAAGGGATGCTTCCCCTTTCTCTACTGATTTCATGAACAGAAATTGGTCGGATTGATAGCGGGGGGGCTCTTTGCTCGATTGCTTCCTAGGTAGTATCTCTTCCCCTTGCTTCCCAAAGTCATCCACACATTCCATTACAGCTAACAACAGCAACTGGGACTGCTGGAATACAAATCACAATTCAATGTAGCCACATGAGACATTGTGCCTTATTACCACATTGCTTAGCAACAAAGTTCCCTGTTCCAGTTACCATGAACAAGCAAGGACTTCCTGAATTCACCATCATCAAGAGATGTTATCAGTCTTTTAAACCACTGGGATGATTTAATGATGGGGGTGACTCAGACTGCTTATTCTGGGATACTGCACCAGGGACTGGAGATCCAGCTCCCCTTCCCAAAAAGTGAGGTTATCACCATCCCTATTCTGAAGTTCCTCATTCCAGCTCAGTCAGAAGAGGGAGAGGAGGTAAACAAAGAGGAAAAGTTTGCCAAGGGTAATTCAGAGATGGAAAAGACAATTGTTGCTTCTGAAAATTCCCATTCATTTTAAATGGCTTCCTGATTTCTTGTCCCAACAAATCTGTGAGTGGTAGTCATTCATTCTAGTGATTCATACTAATTTTAATCTGGATAAGGAAGTTCCATTGTTTTCTAATTTTCATATAGGTTCTTATCCTTCTAATATCTAGAGTCCTTCTAATATCTAGAGTCTGGACTACTGCAACGCTCTCTACATGGGGCTGCCCTTGAAGACCACCCGGAGGCTCCAACTGGTACAGAATGCAGCCGCGAGAGTTGTGTTGGGAGTCTCCCGATACTCCCATGTCACACCTCTGCTCCGTGAGCTGCATTGGTTGCCAGTTGTCTTCCGGGTGAGATTCAAGGTACTAGTAATGGTGTTTAAAGCCCTACATGGCAGGGGTCCAGAGTACCTCAGGGAACACCTGATGCCGGCATCAATCTCCCTGCGCCCTGTGCGTTCCCACAGAGAGGGTCTCCTCAGGGTGCCACCGATCAGAGAATGTCGATTGGTGGCCCCCAGGGGGAGATCCTTCTCTGTGGGCGCTCCGGAACTATGGAATCAGTTACCGGTAGAGCTCCGGATGGCGCCCGATCTTCGCTCCTTTCGTCGCGATCTGAAGACGTTTTTGTTTGCACAAGCCGGCCTAGCCTGATGGGGGATTGGTGGGGTTTTTTATTCTTGTATTTTTATTCTTGTATTTTTGGGGTTTTATAATTGTAACATATCAATTGTTTTAAAATCGGGCAATTATTTAATTTCCTTTTAATATTTGTAACTTTGTATTTTATTCTTGCCCTGTGAACCGCCCTGAGTCCTCAGGGAGAAGGGCGGTATAGAAATATTATTAAATTAAATTAAATTAAATTATACAGCTAGTTCAAATTTGAGGAGTGCTTACACCAGTGGTGGCAAACTTATGGCACGTGTGCCAGAGGTGGCACTTGGAGCCATCTCTGTGGGTACGCACGCTGTTGGCCCAGCCCTGCCTCCCTCCCACAACCCCTTCCTCACCAGCAGCCTGCCCGAAGGAGAGGCTCCCCCAGGCACAGCCCACATGGAGCCAAGCACATAGCAGCCGGGCAGCAGGGACAAGGCTCCGCCTTCAAGCTCCATCATGTGCAGATGTTGCTGCAGGGTGCAGGCAGAGGGCATGGCTGCCATGGCACTGCAAGGCTGCCTAGGTGATCTGTGGTGAGTGGCCCTGTGGGTGGGCAGAGCAGGGGGTGGAGTGGGGGGCAGAGCGGGGGCAGGCCATTTTTTGGGCACAGTCTCTAAAAGGTTCACCATCACTGGCTTACACCATTATTTAGACAGTCCCTATTGTGGTAACAAACGTGGCAAAAAGTGCATAAATATATACACACCCCTTCCCTATCAATACAACCATCCTATGGATGTGGTTTTCTTCCCATTTAAACTTTGATGATTCTACCCAAAGATCATGGAGCGCTTAAAAGGTACTTTCTACTGGCTTTGAAGGTTTTTATTAATGTTGTTTTAACAACCTTTTCCAATGTTAAAGTAAAGGTAAAGTTTCCCCCGCACATGCATGCTAGTCGTTTCCAACTCTAGGGGCCGGTGCTCATCTCTGTTTCAAAGCCGAAGAGCCAGCACTTGTCCAAGGACGTCTCCGTGGTCATGTGGCCGGCATGACTAGACGCCAAAGGCGCACGGAACGCTGTTACCTTCCAACCTTGTGGTCCCTATTTGTCTACTTGCATTTTTATGTGCTTTCAAACTGCTAGGTTGGCAGAAGCTGGGACGAGTAACAGGCGCTCACTCTGTTACGCAGCACTTGGGATTCGACCCGCCAAACCGCTGACCTTCTGATCGACAAGCTCAGCATCCTAATCCACTGAGCAATTATCATGAGCTCACAGTTGCTATTAGTCATCTTATGAAAAGAGAGAGGGGGGGGGGGAAATACAGTGGAGACATTTTAATCTTCCTTGCTCTACTCATGCCAGAAGTACTGGCAAATATCATAGGGTTGAGTCTGTGGTCGAGACTTCTCTGCCAGGAGTCCTCGGTTATGGTGGTTAACATCATCTGAACAATGTGTCACATGAAATACAAGTAAGATCTTGGAGGCACTGAGGGCATTAATGCACAGATTGTGCACTATTGATTTTCTTAGCAAAGGTCAGACATTTTAGAAAGGAATTGCAAGACCACCACCTGTGGCCCTTTGAGTCTCTTTTTCTCCAGCCAGAAAGTCTCTCAGAACAATTGACATAACAAAACCACAGGACGCTTGCCATCTAGCTTACAACCAGTACAACACAAGAGAAAAAGGAGATGGGATGTGTGTGTGTGTGTGTGTGGTGGTGGTGGTGGTAGAAAAACAAAATAACTTAGACACCAGTTCTTCAAGCTTTATCTTTCCATCAATGTCTGGTTACAATAAAAAAATATGCATAAGGAAGGCCCAGATAATATCATCACCTCCACAGCAAAGGGCTTTTGTTCTTCCTCACAGGAGATGTCCTCTCTTGGGGGGTGGGGGGTGGAGAAGTTCCCATACCACCTGGGAACCACTTCTAATAATGAATGGAAGTGCCATTTTCTTCATTGACAGTCAATAGGCGTATTGTAAAATCCACAATAAGAAGGTAAAAACTAACCAAAGTTGATTTGTTTTGTTATATACAGTATGTACTGAATGTGTTGGCTTGGAAGAATCATTTATTGTTGTGGTAGGAAGATCAACATGCAAATCAGTTTCCCAAAAATTCTTATGGTAGATTTTTTTTTCATCCAATATTTCTGTCTCTGGGGTCCTCAATACTGTCTGAGCATAATTGTTTGCTTGCAGATGCTTTATTGCTTACTGGGTAACATCATCAACACTGGTGAGTGTAGAGTTTGCTCTCTGTGTATATACAGTACAAGTGTTGATGGGGGTTGTGGTTTTCTCCTTGGTAGTTCCTCGATAAAGGTATTGTTTTCGGCTTCCTTGATTATTTGTCTGCTTGACTGTTTGTGTGCTTAGTTGTGCCTTGAGTTATATTAAGCAAATTAATATAATTTTCTTCAATCCATACTTTCATACTTACCTGAAAACATTCCAGAAATTTTATGGTCAGTGGTGCAAATTTGCATTTATTTATAAATAAATAAACATTTATCACCTAGCACCATGTTTTGATATGTTGGACTATAATCCATGTCCCACGATACACTGTCGGAATAACCATGGTGATGGGTTGATGGCAGTTCAAATCCAGTCCATTTAAAAAGCATTTAGTGTATAGCATAAGCAGTATTTGGAAGAAAATCTTGATGATTCTTCCTGAGAATTAGATCCCTGGGTTTATGTAATATAGCCCAGTTCAATAAAAGGTGCCTTTTTTTTGTCTGAGTGCCTTCATAATAGATGTGCAGACAATATTTTCATATGCAGAACGTTGCATCAGAAGCTACAGCTGGGCACAGAGAAGCCAAAGGATTGGGAAGATTGCTTAAACTCCCCTGTTTAGAGCTGAACCCGAGGAAAAAGAAGTAGCTTAAACTTTCACCATAGAAATGATTGTAAGTTTGTGAGTGAATCTTTTCTTTTACCAGCCGGGAAATCTATTCTTGGGTTTATCAGAAGAAACTAACAGACATGAAACTGAAGAGTACATTTATCCTATCCTATAATGCCACAAACATGTAATGTTTTGTCATCCATCACACTTTATCGAAAGGAATATATGGTATTTAATGAAAAGAAGTGACTTGAGTGACAGCTGAAGGCCACAAAGAAAACAGCAGCCCTCTCCATAGCTCATGTCTTAAATTGGCTGCTGCTGTGATTTAGTAAGATTCTCCTTTCCAGCCGGGAAGTGGATATTGTGACTCACAAAAGGTAACTTATAGCAACAAATTGAGCTGAATGGGACCTAAACTAATTCGCGTTTTATTGAGTGGTCCTGTTGTCAGCGATAGCCAACAGTTAACTTGAAGTGGTCATTCTAATAATCATTTACTGTGATGTACTATCAGCTGGCTAACTCATGGGAACCGGGCCAATGGAAGCCAATGTTTCACTGAAGACGCAGTGCATCAGTTTCACAAATTAACCATCTGGAAAGCGGTGAGCCAACCATTAGCTAGGAGAGCGGGAAAATGTATCGCTTTTCTAGAAAGTCACTTAAATAAAATGGACAAAATACCACTGTCAAAATGGGATCACGTTTTGCGGAGTCTTTTCCCCTATAATAAGAGAGGACAGGCCTGGAAACCTAGGGTCTTTTTGAAATCCATTTTTTAAATCTACAGACTAAGCTTGTTGGAGAATCCTAAAGCAAACAGAAAACATTAGAGTTATTCTGAATAAGTATGAATCGTACATTTAAGCATTAGCAGACAGATTAAACTCAGATTAGAATGAATGGAAAGTGTACTTAAAGAGAATGTGGAAGAACCGAGGGAAAAGAAGGATGTCACAGTGTACCATGGAAACGAGTTATGCTAATAGGAGTATGAAAAAGCATTGGTGGACTGAGGACATAAAACAGGCCATGGATGGGGATAAAATGATTCTGATATAAAATGGGGAGAAGAAAACAATACAGTGGGACTCCCCCCTCATTTCTGTAGGGTCCTCACAACTTTAAAAATTTAGAGCCTATTCTTTACGTTCAAGAAGATTGCCTCAGGCACCCTTCTCAGCATATTTTCTCTTAGAATGACACTAGCAGTTTATTTGATCATCTCTTAGATCTCACAGAAGAATATTGAGTTTTTGTGCTTTTTCAGGGATAATATCCCCCAAAAGCTAATCTCTCTAATCAAGCACCAAAAGAAGTAGCGATGTTGAAAAAGTGAAACTAAGAAAAGAGCTGCCCTTGTTTATCTTGTAGGGACTATGAAGGACAAACTCGATTGAGGTAATAAATCCGGTGTTTCCTAAACAAAATGCTGCTTGACAAACATATACAGGTAGTCCTCGACTTACAACCAGAACTGAGCCCAAAATTTATGTCATTAAAGGAGACATTTGTTAAATGAATATTGGCCCATTTTTACGACCTTTCTAGCCACAGTTGTTAAGCGAATCATAACAGTTGTTAAGTTAGTAATAAGGTTGTCTAGTGAAATCTGGCTTCCCCATTGTCTTTGCATGTCATTAGGTCACAAAAGGTGGTCACATGAACCCAAGAACATTGCAACCGTCATAAATATGGAACAGTTGCCAAGCATCCAAATTTTGATCATGTGACCACGGGGATGCTCCAATGGTCGTAAGTGTGAAAAAGGTCATAAATCACATTTTTCAGTGCTGTTGTAACTTGAATGGTCACTAAATGAAACTGTTATAAGTCGAGGATTACCATATAGCCATTCTTTCTGATATATTAAGGCAAAAGAAAAATTCTTGCAAGATGTAAAAATCCCTTCTAAGTAAAACAAAAAAAAATGCAACACTTCAGATATGTGAAATATTTTCATTCCTGAAGACTTCTTTTTTTTTTGACATACTATTTAGGATAACTCCCCAACAGCAGATAAAGAAATTGTTTGTGCACTCCATAGATATTTTTCCTCACTTGACTTATTTGATCATCATACTCCCCATTCCCAAGCGTTTCCCTAAGCAATTAGGGGGAAGAACCAAACTGTTATTGTGCATATTACAAATATTATTTGTAGCTGACTCAATTATTGATCGACATAGACATCTAGTAGCATTTTGCGATTTCAATCATTATGGATTGCAAGAATGGTGATTTAAAAGTGCAGTATCTGAACCTCCCATTGTAACATTTTTCCACTTATCTAAAGCTATCATTTAAACTTGCTGCCTGCCAGGACATTTATTTGCAACTCTCAGTAAGTGGTGTTCACACCAGGAGGCATAAATCAAGGGCATTTGCCAAATTCTCATGCAGGATACAGAATGCAAAACAAATTTGAAGACAGGCTTGCTCAAAATATTGAGGATGTCTTCCAATGTAATCTCCTCCAGCTGTATATAGTAAACAAGCAAACAAATTTTTTCTTCAACCTCAAAATATTTCAAATGTTATAAATAAAACAAATCTTCAATATTTTGAATGTTCTGTGAATGGGAACAATGGGAACTTGAAAAAAGCTGCTAGGTTTTTCATTTTTTGTTCAATGTGAGGTGGTAGTTCCAAACTCGCAATGTTACGTGATGTCGCTCAACGTATTGGAGCCTTTTCGCCATTGCCGGCAATGGGGTGGGCGCGGCTTCTGGATGACGCATCCAGCCCGCAGGCTGGCAGTTTGACACCCCTGGTCTAACCTGTAGAAAAATTGGCAAAAACAATTATTATTGTTTTTTTAAAAAAAATGCTGACCATTAAATGCCCACAACAATGAATTAATTTCCACATAGCCTGTGGACAATGTAGCAATAGAAAAAAATGTCTTCTCTGGTTTTGACTAAACCATTCTTTTGAACATAAACATTTGTACAATGTACAATTTTTGTATTTGGCTTGTGTAGAAGGTGGTAGAAACAAAGAAACAAGGCAATATCATTTTTAAATATGAGAATAAAAAATCTCAACAGCACAGTTCAATCTCTGAAGATGTGATAAATACTGGATCACTCAAGACAACGTGGAAGGAAACCCCTTGTTCTTTTCAGAGGACCAGATAAAACAGATAACTATGGTTCGAATGAACTTTTATTGTCAAAGTACAACCATGTATACATTGAGATTGGCTGAGCCTCCCTTCGTGCCCCCACCCCCAACTCACAGTGACACAAACCCTCCATCTTATTACACCATGTGAGCTAATTGTACACCACACCAGCCTCGCAAGTCAATCATGCATAAAGTTTATAATATTTCCTGTTCAAAAGCCTAACAGCCCATGGATAAAAGCTGTTCTTCAGCCTGTCGGTACGGCTGGCTATACTCCTATATCTCCTACCCGATGGTAGGAGACTAAAGGGATACCGTCCAGGGTGTGAGTCATCCCTCAGAATTTTCTTCACTCTTCCAAGGCAGCAAGCCCTGGCAATGTCATCCAGTGGTGTCAGGGGACAGCCCACAATGTCTTGTGCTGTGCTCACCACCCTTTGTAATGCTTTCCTATCTGTGGCTGTCAGGCCAGCATACCAAACCACAATACAGTACGAGAGGACACTCTCTATCGTAGACCAGTAAAAGAGGGTCATTAGCCGTTGTTCCACCTTGTTCTTCCGCAAGACCCTGAGAAAGTAAAGTCTCTGTTGGGGCTTTCTGGCCACCTGGGTTGTATTAACTTTCCAGGTAAGATCTTCACAGAGGTAGATTCCCAGAAATTTAAAGGAGGAAACTCTCTCCACACAGTCCCCGCCCCGATGTAAAGTGGGGCAGGTTCCTCCTTTTTCATCTGGAAGTCTAGCACCATCTCTTTTGTATTGCTGATGTTCAGGTGCAAGTTGTTGTTGCAAAACCATATGGATAGTTTTTGTACCTCCCCCCTGTATGCTGTCTCATCCCCACCTGTAATAAGACCCACTACGGTAGTATCATCTGCGAACTTAATTATCGCAGTAGATGGGTTGGATGATACACAATCATATGTGTACAATGAGTACAGGTAGGGGCTAAGCACGCAGCCCTGTGGTGAGCCAGTGCAAAGCTTCAGGGGGGTGGATAAAGCAGACCTGACCCTCACTGTTTGTAACGGGTCCCTGAGAAAGTCTTGAATCCAATCGCAGATGGAGCTTTTCAATGAGAGTGCTTGGCAAAATGGTGTTGAAAGCTGAGCTATAATCAACAGAAAGCACCCTGACATAGCTTCCAGGTTTTTCAAGATGACTTGCTACAGAGTGTAAAGCAGTAGCTATGGCATCGTCTGTCGACCTGTTCTACCTGTAAGCAAATTGATGTTTGTCAAAATCCAGTGGGAGGCATGTCCGAAGATGTTGGAGAACCAGTCTTTTGAAGCATTTCATGACTACAGACGTTAATGCAACAGATCTGTAGTCATTCAGGCACTCAACTGCAGTTTTTTTTTTTAAGCCTGGGACAATGGTAGCTGCTTTCAAGCACGATGGTACACATGCCGTTTGCAAGGAGATGTTAAAAATCCTTGTCAGGACCCCTGCTAATTGGTCAGCACAGTTCTTAACCACTATCCCCAGCACCCCATCTGGGCCTGCAGCTTTGCTGGGATTCACAGCCTTCAATACAGTTCTCACTTGGTCTTCAAATAGGGTGAGTTGCTGAAAATCAGAAGGCCGACCAGCAGAGGCTACGGGATCTGGTGTTTTCACCTCCTAGTGAGAGAAGAAGATATTCAGCTCCTTGGCCAACGAGGCATCAGTGTTAACCATGCTCCTCGTACTGCCCTTGTGGTTGGTTAAGTGCTGCAGTCCCTGCCACACTTGCCTTGGATTGTTGTCTGCTAGGTGGTTCTCCACCTTGTGTTTATATTGCTGTTTCACCATCCTAATGCCTCTTCTGAGATTTGCCCTGGCCTCTCTGTATGTGTCCCTGTCCCCTGCCTTAAAGGCAGAATCCCGGACTCTCAGGAGTGTTCGTACCTCTGCCGTCATCCAGGATTTGCAGTTCCCGTAAACTCTAATGCACTTTTCTGTTGTTACACTATCAGTGCATGTGTTAATATAAGACAGTACGGCATCCGTGCATGCATTCATGTCTTGATCTTCGAATAAACTCCAGTCAGTGGTTTCAAAGCAGCACCCACTGGCCAGGTTTTGACCCTTTTCGTGACTGCCTGAGTTCTTTTCCTGAGATGGACATACTTTGGGCACAACAGGAGTGAAAGATGGTTGGATGTACCCAGGTGGGGGAGAGGGAATGCTCTGTATGCCTGTTTCAGATTAGAGTATACGTGGTCTAAAGTGTTCTTCCCTCTGGTGGGAACTTGCACATACTGTACAAACTTGGGGAGAACTGTCTTCAGACAAGCTTGATTGAAGTCCCTAGCTATGACAAGAGCGCCCTCTGGGTGAGTTTGCTGCTGCCTGGTGATGACATCATACAGCTTGGAAAGTGCCGTGCTGACATTGGCATCAGGTGGAATATAAACAGCTGTAATAATTACCACAGTAATTAACTAAGCAAGTGCAGGACTCTATCCTTGGCTACCACTGTCTTCATAAATGAATAAATCAAAGAAGAAAAGAGGATGATGTCTAGTGATTAAAATCAGAAAACATATAAAGGGTGCCTGTAATTTCCCCCCTTTCCTTCCTCCCCCCACAGAATCTGATTCCTGGTTTGTTTAGGTTCTCTCTTTAAGCTACCTTAGAATACATGAAATGCCTATTGCAAGCTCAATATTATTGTTTGAACCACAGAGAGATCTTCAGGATTTGAGTTAGGGAGAAAATGTTTCCTATCTAGACAAATCTCAAATGATGAGATGGATTGACATGGTTTGGAATAGACTAGCATGTACCTTAAGTGATACAGATCAAAAAACTTTGCAGAGCTACACTCCCAAATTATTGTTTAGAAACACCAGCTTGCTGTAGATAGAAAGATATATGACATTTTTAGTCATTTGCCATGCAGTATTGTGGTGTGGAAAAAGAGGTCTGTACTCAACTCATTTCCCCTTTGCAATCACATTAATCATGCATTGTACATGGGTGATATGATCATGGGGACAAGGTATTTTTGACATTGGGCAGCATAGGGCTTGCAGGAGATGTTCTCATTCAAACTGAACACTAATACAGGAATTATTAGGAAAACTGTGAGAGTGATCAAAGCACATGGTTTGAGACAATGTGTGGACAGAGACAGCAATAAAAAGTACTGTCTATGTTTTTGGTTGGTATAGAGCTTGGCTATCTCACTCAATTTTCATTCACGGGTTGTGTTATTTCAATTATGGATGTTTGGTCCTTACACTGAGAAGGAGAAGGAGAAGACAGAGACATTAGTATGGACTGTCCCGGGGTTGATCTGTGACAGATGCAGTCATCCAACCTTTGAAGATAGTTGGGTGATTTCTGTACAGCCCAAAGATTTCCTTTATCAGCAAAAAAGGTGATTGCTAATAGATGAGCATCTTCTTGGCTCGACTGCTAACTAGTTGCTTAATGGAACCTGTCTGTACATCTGCTATGTTCACTGAGGATACTGAATAGACCTGTACTTCCATTTTGAGACTACTGCACAGATGAATTTACGGGGAGCAAGAAAGAAAATTTCGCATCGCCAGATGCTGCCAACTGGGTAGCTCTGCTTTAAGTTTCATTTCAACCCTACTGAAAGAAAACAAAGAGCTCCTGGTAGCCCTTTGTAAAACAATATATTTATATAATGTTGTGGGAGTAGGAATGGATGATTATCCCAAGACAACTGCTCCTATCTGATTACTTTCTCTGACATGAGACCACAGTTGACTATGGATATGGGGGAAGTGCTAGGAAAAACCTCTGATTGGTTCGATTAGAAAGCCCAGAGGAGGTGGACTAGAAGAATGTTCTCCCAATCTCTCCCCCTGCCCTTACGACCAGTAAATCAAGTAAAAGAGAGTATGTAATCATTTTGGTATTATGTCTTAAGGGCAAAGAATGGAGATAATCGCTTCCTTAATCAGCCATCTATGTAGCTCTAACTACATTCAGTCTTCCCTGAAGATTTTATTTTGTGATTGCAGGAAAGAAAAAAAGAAACTAAGATGGTGAACAGGAAATTGAAACTGTTATTGTACAGGAAATAACAGTACTCTGTCAAAATCTACAGGGGAAAAAACATGTTCAAAGTTACAGCCAACATCTAATGTATCTGATCAGATAGTGAAAAGTGGAAAATTACAAGAATCATTACAACATCAATCCAAGGCAACCTTCCCTTAAAAAATAAATGTGTTCACATTAAATGAATGGAAGATTAAAGCTAAAAAAATACAGATACAAATGTGAGTCTATAATCATTTCATATGCTGTGAGATCAATAGGTAGAAGTTCTAGTTACCAACAATTGTAAAATGTACCATTTCTAACACCAGTATTTCTCCAGCTATCAGTTACTACTAACGCATACTAACATCATCGCATAATGAGTTTCTTATTATTATTTTTATTATCAGTACAAATACTGTAGCTCAAGAAAATATTTGAGCCCTGAAGTTTAGTCCCATCACATTATCAGAGTTCAGACTTGCATATAAACCTCCTTGTCTATTGTATGTGCAGACATTAGATTTTTTAAAAAAATAAAGCAATAAAGGACGTAATCACTTTGCACAACTAATCCTGTTAGTATAGCTGAATGCATAACATCTGAACATTGTGGTGGATGGCCCAGATTTGATTGCTTGATTATCAGTCATAAAGTTATTGCTATTATTTACACCCCCCCCCCAATAAAATCGTCCCTAGGTCCCATTCCAAATTTCACATAAAATTTTTCTTTAAAGAAATCATTAGAATAATGTGCAGCCAAGGCAAGAATCCTACACATGGTTCCTTACAGGTACCTAAATGTTTGCTTGTAGTTTTGCCTGTCCTGTGTATATTGATTTTAATGGATACCTCGCCCTAGCAGAAAGTCCATTCAGGTGAATCTTACAGATTTCTCTTTCAGAATTAGTCTTTCTCTCTCTTGTTCATCTGCCCCCATTTGTTCTCTCTCGATGTAAAGGCACATGGATGCTATGACTTGGATTCTTTACTTGTCTTGAAGTCTGTGATGTCTTTGCCTGGAATTAATCCATCAAGAGTTTAAGAGAATAACAAGAGTTGGAAGGGACCATGGAGGTCTTCTGGTCCAACCCCCTGCTCAAGCAGAAAACCCTGTACCATTTCAGACAAATGGTTGTCCAATCTCTTCTTAAAAACCTCCAGTGTTGAAGCACCCACAACTTTAATTACTCATGTGTAGATAGTCTTAACTCATACCAATCACTTTCTGTGGAAAGAAGGCATAAAGGTGCAATTTTGAAATGAAATTGTCTTTTTTATGTAAAGCAAGTTGCTATTCATTGGCCTGGACAATTATTGATAGATCAAAACTGGACACTTTGGATTTAACAGTTGAAAACTAGATAAAGCATGGGTAAAATTGTTTCTGAATGTCTCTCTGATATGTTTACTGTATTTACTGCCTTTCATTTTTACCAGCATAATTAGATTATTCTTTTTAAATTTTTTTAAAATTCTGCATTTATTTATTTTTATATAAATAACTCAGGTAGCAAACTTTTCTAATACACCTCCCTCCTTCCATGTTCCCCACAACAACCCTGTGAGGTGAGGTACCTACCAGGGATCTAAGGACTGCAGTCTTAGCTGATTTCAGGAAAACTATACATCATGCATTTCTGATTATGAATGGTGGATATGTGGGTGTAGAAGACAGAAAGAAGATAGCAAATATGATGAATGTGACTTTTCACATTAAAATGCTGGCAATTTCAAATGGCATGAATATAGTGCTTATATGAATATATGCTTAAATATAGTTGTTAGTCTGCTAGACAGAAGTTCCCTGAGGATGGGCTCCAGCACAAGTCCAAAAGCTTGGAAGACTAAACCAGAGGTCCCCAACCTTTTGGGCACCAGGGACCGGTTCCGTGGAGAGAGCTTTTTTCTGTGGACTGGAGGATGCATGATTTTCTGTGCTGCAGAAGGGGTTTTGCTTGTTTTGCGAGCCGGTTGCTGGCATGCCACAAGCCGGTACTGGTCCACAGACCAGGGGTTGAGGACACCTGGACTAAACCTCTGGTCCTGGTGACCAACCCAGACTGGATCCTGCAACATTATCTCAGGACATGTATATTTATCTTCATTCATGGTTGTTAGTGCTGATCACTGTGTCTTATAAATAATAATACACACATACACACACTTCAAATATTTATGACTTATATTTATTTATAATCTTTCATATTTATTTATGAAAGAGCCTTGGTGGAGCAGTGGGCTAATGCCTCCCTAAGTAACATCAGCTGCCTGCAATTAGTGCAGGTTCGCATCCCACCAGGCTCAAGGTTGACTCAGCCTTCCATCCTTCCGAGGTAGGTAAAATGAAGACCCAGATTGTTGGGGGCAATTAAGCTGACTTTGTAATAATGCCGCTTGGGGGGGGGGGAAAGCCCTAATAAGCAGGCATATACATAGGATGAAGGCTATTGCTAAGCACATTGATTTGTGCTTCTTAGATTGTAAGCCGCCCTGAGTCTTCGGAGAAGGGCAGAATATAAATAGGATTAAAATAAATAAAAATAAAAAAATGACTTCAGAATTATCAGTATTGAGAGCATAACAGTTATTAAATTCCAGATGCTTGTAACAACATACATATATAATATAATAAAATAGAATATAACATGGCATAACCTTTCTTTTTCTCTATTTCCCATTTGTATTGACATACAAAGAGAATAATATACTTTTTATAGCAATCTTGTCAGGAACCTCATAAACTCAAACAATATCTGCTGCTCCGTTCTTCATTACTGTCCATCTAAAATGAAATTCTCTTCCAGTCTAGATTGATGGTGGTGGAATGCCCCCAGTGCCAGCTCTCTGACTTCAGCCACCTTGCGTGATAGATGTTAATGCCTTTCTTTAGCAATGCACCGTATATAAATCTTGGTATTGTTGATGGGAGGAATAAAAGTTTTATTTGTTAATGAAATATGATGTAGCCTTTGCCATGCTCTACTCAAACACCATCCAGGAATAGATTGTGGTGGTTTTTTTAGAAGTCAGGATTAGCCCCAGGCTCTCTATAATTCTAATTGATGTAAATGAAGAAAATAATGAAAGCTTGTGTGTGCTGACCCTGTTATACAAGGTGGTTCACCTCAATTAATCAAAGAACCTTTAGAACAGCTGAAAGCATCTGCCCAGAGTTGAGTTCTTCCTTTTGGATGCTCAATTGGCAATGCTGACATACAAGATACTCTGCCAAGATCTGGGGGAATGGTGGCCATAATTCTGTCATCTTTCTCTATATATTTTTTTAATTTAAAGGAAAGAAAAGAATAAAAAAAATAAAACAACTCCTTGCCTCTAGAAGATTACAAATGGCTATCAGCATTCAGCAGAGGAAAAAAAAACACTCACAGGAAAGGAAGAAGGAATAATATAGATGTGGAGGAAAAATATGTGAAAAATAGAGTGACTAAATTTGGCAAAATTTGGTTTTGCACCCCAGATGACCAAGAAAGATAAGGGATAAGTGCAAAGAAAAAAAAGCATTTTTCTGCTAACTAATGATTGTCTGCAGTTTTGTATCCCAAATCTGGTGGTCCTAGTCACAATCACAATCCTATACGTATCTATTGAGAAATAAGTCACATATTTATTGGTATCTTTGAACCGGATAACAGGATTGTGCTTTTTCGTTATATTGAAAGAAACAATAGATGAGCACTTGACTTAAAACTCAGCTCTGGCATTTACAACCAAAAGCTGTTCTTTTTTCTGTGTATAAGGGAATCATGATGAGAGATTATACTCCCTAGGAAGAGTCGTTTTTTTTCAGGAACCTATCTAGAAATCATACATCTTGTTATGCCACCCTTCCATGGGAAGGTTTTAGAGATAGCTTTTTATATAGGTTATTAGAATGGTAAAACCTAACAAAAACTAATATGCAAAAGAGGAAAAAAGGAAAGAAAGGCAAAAGTACAGAAATCAAAGTAAAGAAAAAAGAATATGAAGAGGTGACTTCAGATTTTCTTTTACAGCAATTATAAGTATACATGCAAATTATAGCTGGTGCAGAGTGCAGCTGCACGAGTGCTTTTGGGGGTCTCCCGATACTCCCATATTACACCTCTGCTCCGTGAGCTGCACTGGCTTCCAGTTGCCTTCCGGGTGAAATTCAAGGTGCTAGTGATGACATACAAAGCCCTACATGGCATGGGTCTTGATTACCTACGGGAGCACCTATTGCCAGCGTCAACATCCCTCCGTCCTGTGCGCTCCCACAGAGAGGGCCTCCTCAGGGTGCCACCGGTCAGAGAATGTCGGCTGGTGACCCCCAGGGGGAGAGCATTCTCGGTGGGTGCACCAATCCTTTGGAACCGCTTACCAGCTGAAATCCGGATGGGCCCCGACCTTCGCTCCTTCCGGCGTGATCTAAAAACTTATCTATTCCAACAAGCCGGCCTGGCCTGATGGATTTGGGTTTTAAAATTTTCTCACTTTATTGCTTTATTGTATTCTTACTTTATTGCTCTGTACACCGCCCTGAGTCCTCCGGGAGAAGGGCGGTATATAAAACAAATAAATAAATAAATAAATTAACCTGTTTTCATTTCTTCTATATATATTTTTTCTAATCGGCACAAACACATATAATAATTTCTTTTTTTCTGTTTCAGAGAAAAGACAGTAATGGTTTTCCAAACTTAGATAATGTCCAAATTAAAGCAGACAATCTGGTCATCTCAACAAGCTCCATCATCTTCACCATTCATTCCTCCATTGTGGTAAATCATTCCAGCTTTGTGCATATAATAATCTTGCCGCAATTGTCATATATAAAAGTAAAGCTCCATGGATTTTTCCAGCTGCTTATCCATCAACCCTTGTCATCTTTTTTCCCAAAAAATGTTGCTAGGGAATCCATCTATATCAAAATGTCTATTTAGTCTTTCTTCTCAACCCTGAGTAATCTATTTATTTCATATGTTTTCATTGTAGTTTATTTATTATATAAAGAAAAACACCCGCTTTGGGAATTGAATATTTTATAATCAAAAAGCTACCCTGAAATGTATGGAAAATCAAACAGCAAGATATAAATTCAAGACATTAAATAAAAGTGAAATTTGAAAGTAAGTCACATCTGTTTTACTATGAGAATAGCAGAAAGAAAGAAAGAAAGAAAGAAAGAAAGAAAGAAAGAAAGAAAGAAAGAAAGAAAGAAAGAAAGAAAGAAAGAAAGAATTTTCCAAAAAGTGGAGATGGAAAAAAAAGCTCAATTGGAAAAAATCTTTGGGAAAAATTGTAAGGCAGTTTCAGTTGCATAAGAGGCCATTATTTTTATTTGTATCATGTTGAAACCAGGTATAGTTACAAGATTTGAAATCAAGTTTCAGTTGTAATTTAACTTTTAGAATTTTCTCAGTTAGTATATCTCTTTGTATCTTTTTTTCTTTTTTACATGTCCACCAAGTCCACAAGTCCATCAGAAACTTACAATGGATAAAATGTCCCTCCATGTTGTTCACATTTTTAACAAATATTCAAGATACATTCTAGACAATTTGCCTGATGACAAGTACCAGTGGTACATCATTTTATAAAAAATCTCTTTATGGCTAGAATATAATTTCATTCCTTTCAACCAGATATTTTCTCATTGATCCATCTGTATGTTATACCCAAAAACTTTTAGCCCATTTTATCATATATTCTTTCATTTGTGCTTCTTCTCTCTGATATCTTACATTTATTTGTACACCACCCAGAATCCCTCTTTATTTGTACAGAGTCTCTCTGAAAGGGAGATGTGTGGTTTTAAAATTTGATAAATAAAAGAAATTTTAAGAACTCAGCAAAGAGTTATACATTTTAGCATTAATATGTTCATTATTAGTACATAATTCTATTTCAAACTTGGTCTTAGTTTGTTCAAAACTATAACATTTTATCTACTTTAAATTTTTCATTCATCCTCTAGATTACCCAAGGATTTTCCCAGCCTTTAGAATAAATATGGAGATGCAAAAAAAATTACTTCATACTAATGGAAGAGCGCTTGTTCAATGTCATAGTTTACACTTGGTATGCTTAATTTGTCCAAGTTGAGGGCCTGAGGCTGGGCTTTGGAGGATCAGATGGTTATGGATTGGACCTTTGAGACCAACTAAGACATGCGAAGTTGGGTGACAGGACTAACTAGACCACTGGAAGCATAGAGTTCTTAGCTGTGCAAGCCAGAAGTACAAATTAAATGTCTGTTAAATGCACTATTCTTAGACACACATACTCAACAAGTAAGTAGCATGTGTGGGCATGTTTATGTATGTGTATTTATATTTATTCTGCCGATTGCAATTAAGCAGAACCATTCATGTGTTCATAGTCTCTTCTATGGCCAATTTGTACACTAGCCAAATCTCATCCTCTATTATCTCAATAAATTAGAAAAAGGGGATAAAAGAGTTTCAAACCAAGTCTAAATTCCAAAGGGACCTGTACCCAAACTAAAATGGATTTGGAGAGGGGAAGTTCAACATTTCTGGTAAATGATGGCTACATTCCCCCCCCCCCACCTTCCTAATGTTACTTCAACATTACTTCAAGTTCCTGATAAATGAATTCTCCTCAAGAATTCTTCCATGTATTTTTCTTGACAATGATTTATAATGACTTATCTCTGCCTTCTTCTGGGATGTTTGTACTCTTCAATTTAACCTATAGCCTGATATTTTCTGCTAGTTTCTCATTCAAGAACTAGTCGGGTTCAAACCTCCTTTGTTTTTTTATGATTGGTGAGGATTGGTTAGAAGCTGCCACCTAGCTAGATATTTATATTAGTAACTGCAGTAACTTAAGATCTAGTCGATATGCAACATTTTATAGTGAGAAAACCACAATCTTCTAATGCAACTTTGATGTGTTTCATAAGAATGTCAGATTAAAGAACCTATGATTTATACCAAAATCTATAATTAACTGTTCTGATTCACATCACCCCCAAATTAAAAAAAATGTTTGTTGTAGGTGTCAGGTGTGCATACACCACCAATGTTACACCCATTGCTGGATCCTAGTGAAGAAAAGAAGCATAGTTTTAACATTATTTCAATAGTTTGGAAAAAAATACATTCCACTGGGAGAGATTATGCAAACGTTACAATTGGTTCTGCATTTTCAACCTGTCTAGCAGCTTGTTTGTATTTTTCATAAAGGTGAAAAGAACACAAGCTTCATTTTGCAAGAATGATATAGGAGATAATAAGCTACTAGTTGCCATAAATATTGTCATTTAAATCGTATAGTATTTTAATGTGCTTTATTGAGTGGGGCTCTGTAAACTGTCATGTCACATTTCCTTTTCTCTATAACGAATTAAGAGCTGATGAGTTTTTCTGTCATCTGCTTTATGGCGAGTTCATCTGTCTAATGGCTGGGATTATGGAAATGATGGGAACGAAGGCTTGAGAGGAGCTGTTATTGGACACATTCCCCTGAAAGTGGCTTGGTGATTTATTTATTTGCTATTCATTTCAGCTTATATGCTGCTCCATTTCTGAAAACTCTGAGTGGCTTATGGTACGCTGACAAGTAGGATTAAAATTTACAATGAAGTCCACCCATAACAAATTACAACAGCCTGAGATGCCACATTTCAGGAGTAATATGATCATATGTATTCTCAAACTCCTCCTGCAGATGTTGTAACTGCTTTTCAGAAACATAAGAGGGAGGGGATGCTCAAGATAAACAGAGTGAGGCTACTTGGGGGGGTGGGGTGTCACCAAGAAGGCTTGACTGTAAAACCCTGGAGAATGGTATTTTCTCAGTATGTCAGACCTGCAGCAAGTTTTCTATTCTGGATCTTACCAGACAGGCAGATTTAATCAGAAGATAGCCTCAATGATAACTAGGCCTGTAACATGTGTAGCTTTGGAAATGCAAACCAGAAGCTAATTGCAGCCAAGGCAACTTCCACAGAAGCAGTGTTACCTGGAGAAGCCTTAATGTACCCATAATTGTATGGGCCACTGCATGTTGTACAAGCCATCTTACAATAGCCTTACAAGCCATCTTCAATAGCCTTGAAGAGCAAATTGCAGTAGTCCAGCCACAAATTGCCATGTATATGAGTGATCATGTCCTCTTCTAAAAACAGCTGCAACTAATGTAGAAGATGCAATTGTGCAACCTTTTTCACCACAGCTTGCATCTACATCTCTTGGACCTAATGAGCCCATATGTCTCCTCTGTCAAGGAGATTGCAAAAACCATCCAAAATGAAACATTGACTTGGCTCATTTAGAATAGAATAGAGCTGGAAGGGACCTTGGAGGTCTTCTAGTCCAGCCTCCTTCTCAAGCAGGAGATCTATACGATTTCAGACAAGTGACTGTCTAGTCTCTTCTTTAAAATCTCCAGGGATGGAGCGCCCCCGACTTCTGAAGGCAAGCTGTTCCACTGGCTAATTGTCCTCACTGTTAGGAAGTTTCTCCTTAATTCTAAGTTGCTTCTCTCTTTGATCAGTTTCCAACCATTGTTTCTTGTCCTGCCCACTGGTGCTTTGGAAAATAGTTTGATGCCCTCTTCTTTGTGGCAGCCCCTTAATACTGGAATACTGCTATCACGCCACCCCTATTTCTTCTTTTCTTTAGACTAGCCAGACCCAAGTCCTGCAGCCGTTCTTTATATGTTTTAGTCGCCAGGCGTTTGATCATTTTAATGTTCTCCTTTGATCTTTTTCCAAGGTCTCAACATCTTTTTTGTAGCATGGTGACCAAAATTAGTTGCAATATTCCAGGTGTGGTCTTACATTTGTCTACATAATCTGCCACCTGTCTAAGTCTTAGAACCAGACAGTCTTCAGGCACTGGGTTAAGGCCTTCACCATGATGTTCAAGAAAGTATATTCCCATCATAAGCCTACAATGGAATTTTGAGAAATACTAGGAGTTGGATTGTCAACAATAGGGATAAAGATCTGAATTTACTTAAAATTTTAAGATGCCTTTCACTTATAAGATGCTAGTCTGCTTTGATTAAAACAACATGATATAAACCCACTTCAAATTCTTTACCCAAAATTTATCCAGCAGAAAAAAGTGTTTTAAATAAAGAGATAGAAAGAAAAATAATCCATTAAGGAGTTATAATAATCCATTATTATAATTATAGAGTTGTGTGGCTTTATAAATTTGTTTAATTAATGAACACTAACCCTAAGTCAATTAATTAATTAATTAATTAAAAGCCACTGTATTGTAACTATTTGTAGTTGTAGGACAAATAGTAGGAAGATGTAATTATAAATCCCCAATAAACCATTATGTTCCTGGATTACTTTGGACCAGACACCACTTCTCTATCTAATGTCTTGACAGAAATTGTTATTATATATATATATATATAAAATGTTATTTCATAAAGGAAACTTGTTTTAGAATTTACAGTAGGTAATCAAGAGGATTTCCATTAAGCTAAGCATTATCAAGTACTCTGCTTTACAGAATTTAGTTCTTTGTTTTTCATATTAAACATTTAGCTTCATTATTAATTTGCTTAAATTAGATTAACAGAGACTTCAATAATTAAGACAGTTACCCAGAAGAAGGAAATTAATGGAATGTATTTCTCAAAAGGTGTATATAAGGTATATATTTTTCCCCTAAAGCTTGATGTTTGAGATTTTACTTTAATTTATTCATCTTGGTATTTACTTACCTGCCATATTTCTATATTTGGAAAATACATATCTAGATGTTTACAGATCATATCATAAAATTAATAACAACTATGCAATAATTGTGGAAAAAATGGTCAATAAAATTGAAAATATTCCATTGCACATGGGGATGTAAACCAAAATAACTATGACACAATATTCAGAAGGGATACTTACATCTGATTTAGAGCAAAGTAGACACACTTGTTTATTATTTATTCCTTTGTTTCAAACAGTTTTATGATGCTTCAATCAAACAATGCATATAAATAGCTTACAAAAGTGGTAGCTAATATATTATAAAATACATTGCATTGTTGGCCTGTCCACAAACATCTTAGGCACATACACTCTGAATAACAATCCCCAAATGCCTGTTTAAATTTATTTATTTGTTTCTCATATTTGTACCTGCTGCACTTGCAAGAGTATGTTTTCATTAATCTTAACAAACAAAGATTACAAAAAGGGGGAGCTAGTCTTATATCTACAGGAATCAATTCCACCGAAGGAGGACTCAAGAGAGGCAGCAATTGTAATATTATTCCCCTCACAGTAAACAACCCTGCAGGTACTTACATCCCAATATAGGTAAGACTTTATAATTTATTACTAGTGCCTGTTGACAAAAGCACATACCTTAGTGGATTTCCCTCTCCCACCACCCACCCCTGGGGCAAAGAAAATGACTTTTGAGCAATCTGTTTCCTTTTTCCTGGAACGTTTTTGCCTCTTATTGCCAATCTTTTGTTTTTTTCCAGTTTCATTTTTCCTTTATATTTCTGTTCATTCAGTCTATCACTGGCTTGTTAACAGTTCTGTATCATTCACTCTATATTTTTATTTGTTTGTTTATCTAACTAGCATGCTGTCCATCTCACCAAAGGTGACTCTGGGCAGCTTACGGACATTGAATAAAATACAGAATAAAACAAATACTAAAGATCTTTTTTTTTAAAAAAAAAAGTCCATTAAAATAAACCAAGCAGGGTGGAGAGGGAAGGAGGAGCCAAGTGGGCACCTTTGGTTCTCCTTAGCCACCTCCAGCATGCCACACTTCCACTAGGGCCCCAGGCTAGTTGGCACAGCCACGACTTCAAGTCCTTTTGGAAGGCCAAAAGAGCGGGAATAGTTCTGACCTCAGGGAAGAAGATGTTCCAGAGTGGAGGAGCCACAGCAGAAAAGGTTCCTCTTTTGGACCCCGTCAGCTGACATTCCTATATGGTTTTGCTAATAATTGTACACCTGAAAACATACATTTTACATTTCTATCTTTTTTTCATTGTTTGTTTGCATCCATAAAGCAAAATAAATAAACCCAAAATGGAATCCCCAAAGTAGGAAATAGCTAATCATTTATTGCAAGCAATACTTTTCGTGATTGACATTTACTTTATTGGGTCATTCAGCTGTTTTGTTCATTTTTTTTCTTTTTGGTTTGTACTATCACATATAGTAATGGGAGCAAAATTGGGGCATCACATTATTGGGGCTATAAATTAATAATAATAATAATAATAATAATAATAATAATAATAATAATAATAAAGATGATGAGGAGGAGGAGGAGGAGGAGGAGAAGAAAGAAGAAGAAGAAGAAGAAGAAGAAGAAGAAGAAGAAGAAGAAGAAGAAGAAGAAGAAGAAGAAGAAGAAGAAGAAGAAGAAGAAGTTGGAAGGGACCTTGGAGGTCATCTAGTCCAACTCCCTGCTTAGGCAGGAAACCTTATACCATTTCAGGCAAATGGCTGTCCAGTCTCTTCTTAAAAACCTCCAGTGTTGGAGCATTCACTACCTCTGGAGGCAGGTTGTTCCACTGGTTAATTGTTCTAACTGTCAGGAAGTTTCTCCTTAGTTCTAGGTTGCTTCTCTCCTTGACTAGTTTCCACCCATTGCTTCTTGTCCTGCTTTCAGGTGCTTTGGGGAATAGCTTGACTCCCTCTTCTTTGTAAATAAATAAAACTTGGTCATCTCTCTTTTGGTTTTCCGAAATGCTTAAGATATGCTTCGTTCCAGGGCTCCAGTTATAAGACTTTCTGAGAAAATAAAATAAATAAATAAAACTTATACCAACCACCTAAAGTGGGGGTGAAAGGGCTCAAAAAAAATAAAAGTCAACATGGCCATGAAATTGAAGCCCTAACAATTTTTACATGAGCTGTACACATAAGGCATGTGAGAAGGCAGTGGGGCCTCTATCATTTCATTGTGGATGTCATTTTGAGCATTTTTAACACATACACACAGACATACCATGTCAATTTAATAACCACAACTAGCAACCATTATTTATTTAAACATAACCAGCGAAGTCTTCTCACTCTCAGATGAATAAAGATGAATAAAGATGGGTGATTGAAAATTAGCCACTCATGACTCTTGACATTTCTTCCATAATGGAGGAAAAATGAGCTAACAGATGTCATTCATGTTAATGTTTCATTCGGTATAAAATAGATGCATAACTGCTTACTATTCACATATTATAGATAGGAAGAGCAGAGAAAGGCTTTCTTAAGGCTAACAGCAAATAGCAGATTTGAACTGGGGCCTTCCTTACACTCATCTCTTAAATGCTAGCTTAAATTATGTGTGTGGACACATCAAATTACTGAAAAATTCTTTCATATTATTTTTTTTCTTTTTTTAAAAAAGAGGGCATTTTGTAGTTTCCTGAAAAGCTGAAGTTTTTAATTAGTACCTTTATTCTTACTTTGCTCCCATTTGTTGGACAAGTTGAAAGAGCAACAAACCAATTACAACGGAGTGGATCCTCTACCAAGTCAGCAATCTTGTTCAAGTTTGCTAAGGAGTAAACCCCACCAATCCCAACCTTTGAATACACCACACAGAGGGCTCAAGCTTCGAACTTCTTTAATGAGAAAGAACTGTCAAGTTTCTGTTGACTGACAGCTGAAATTCCAGGGGAGGGAATTAAAATAATGACCTAGGAAAGCAAGCCATTTCTAGTGTGGAATCCAAAATCACGTTGAGCAAAAAGAAATGCAAAGAGTTTCACCAGGGTGCCAGTGCTAATCATGTCAAGATCATTTGCTTTTTTTTGCATCTGTACAATAACAAAAAAGGAGGGGAATGAGAAGAGAAGATGGAAGAGAAGCCCTGGGAAGCAGCAGATGCTGCTGTTGCTCGTCCCTGCTGAGTCCTGAGCCTTGGTGTCGCTGCCGGAAGGCACAGCAATCTGTTGACATCTTCAGCTCTTTACTACTCCAAGACACTCTGCTGAATCAAAGACAACCATCATCTGGATGAGTGAATGAAAATCAGCACCAGTAGTGTGAGGAAGTGGGACAAACATACCAAGCAGATGGCTGGAGGCCTGTTCTTTCCTGTTCTTGGAGCTGTTTACATTCTTAAGTGACTAATTTTGACATGTTCCACCACTAATGAAGTTTTTTTGGTGTGACCCAATAAACAGCAAGCAATGCATGCTGGGATCATTGTAATTTGGCTTTGGAGGCCCATTGCTATCTCAGCTCTACAAGTAGTCAATTAAAATTTTCTGAGCTTGACTAATCATTGTCAGGGAGCCACTGAAGCTTTGTCTCAAAGAAGCAATTCTTCCCCCTCTGGTTGGTGTATTTGTTTATTTTTAGCAGACCATTAATGAAGCTAAGGAGGAAATACTTGATAAATCAAAGATGATATCAAAGAAATTGCATTTCTTCCCATCACCCATTTCTATTTAGTTATTATCAGCTAGACCCTGAGGTCTTCATTTCAAATGAATTTGTCTTATGCCTCAAAAACAAAGGAGGGGAGAAATGAAACAGGGGAATCACTCTAACGTTTTTGGCCCAGCAGGCAGATGCATGTGAGAATGGATATGGAAATAGGGTTTTAGGCTGAAGCTGCATCTGAATGCTGGGAGAACATTACTCACACTCTCTCTTCTTAACTGGTTTAATGCCACCTTTCTTTCTTTTGGAGTCTGCTTTTTTAGGATCTTCATCTTTCTGAGAGCCTTTGCATTCATAAACTTTGCCCCATTGGACAGTGATTTCTCCAAGTAACATGGAAGATTCTTGGGGATAGGATTCATCTCTCATTATATTCAACTTAGCTAACTGACGGAAATACCATTAGAGGTACTTGGTGGCCACCTATGGTGTAACAATACCATTGGTATAGACAAAGACTTTCTTTTATTCTGTTCTTAGAGGGAGGTTTTCAAATGGGTGTCCAGATATATTCTGTTCAGTGTATATTTTCAAAGTATATATTTCTATATATAATTAAAAGACAGCCTTACACCAGAAAAGCCCATGACAAAATATAGGATCTCTAGCCTTATCACAACAATATTTAAGCTTCTTGACTGAACAAATAGAAGGAAAAAATTAAGGTTCAATATTACCATAGTTAATTTATTGCTTAATGTAGCTGCCTGTTTGCAACTGTGATAAGACAGTGGCTAGATACCCATTTTATGCTAAACCATGAACATTCCAACTCGATAGCATGTAGTACAAATGCATTTATCAGTTTAATAACTTTATTTAACCTTTATTTCTATATCCTCTCCAATAATAATGCTACAGTAAGAAACTTTCAAAATTCAAATTAAACTGTTAAATGCTGACATCAGCTAGACCTGACCCATCCATGAAGGTCGTCCTGCTGGTGACACCCCCGTTTCATGGGCAAAGTATTACTTTTCCATCATGGCATAAATATTGTGGAACAATTTCCCAGCCCAGCCCAGCCCCCAAAATACACTGTCTCCTTCAGTGGCAGCCTTCTTGAAGTTGAACTTTTCCAGAAGTCCTGCCTGGAATATTGTTCTCCATTAGTAATTACATTGTAATTTTTATTTGGGGGCTAGGTTCTTTATGGTCCTCTATTATGTTATGATATTATTTGGGCTGTAGGCTATATTTAACCAGAGATTACTTTGGTAAGATTAGGCAGCATGCAGGTAATGATTATAATAATTTTTCAATTGCTAGCAATCAATATTTGCTAACAATTTATCTTAAAAGAAGATGTGATAGGATGCTCTTTTTTCAGATAATGGAATATGAATACAACACATAGTCAATGTACTTTTTAACAGGTAAAGCCATAGGATTATTTTATAATACTTCTGCCTATGTATCAGTGAAAAAGTCTGGGAGACTTAAATGGACCAGTCCAACTTGATGGAAATCAGCTTTCTATTTTGCAAAACACACACACACAAACATGTACACACAAACATATGAACACAAAAAATACAAGGACTGTTGTTGTTGTTGTTTTATTTTGACTTGAATTATTCTGGTCTGCCTTTCAATCTCACTAATTCAAATGAATCAACTGTTATTGTTCTTTATTAAAATAATGCATTGTGGCAGCATGGGAGAATGTTTTGAAGTTCTCCGGAGTTCTAAAGTAATGCAGAGAATTCATATATTTTGTTTCACAAAATCTGAGAAATAATTAGAGTGTGGATATCACTGCCCTCTACTGTAAGGAAACAAGGACCTGCTCGTGGCAGCTCAAAATCCAGTCGTAAGCAGATGTGTATATTTTAAGTGAAGAAAAAAAAGCTATTTACACCAGTTTTTCTTGGAAGAGGAATTGGGTCATATATGCTATCATGTCTCCTGCCTTAGTTTTAGACAAGATGTTTACCTTCTTAGAAACATGAAGTCTAAGAATCTTATGTAATTTCCGAAGCTATGATTATGCTCCTGTTTAATAAATGTGTACTAAAACCTTTAACTGCTATTCCAAAGAAGGGGTTAAAGCAAAAACAGGAATATAAAACATAAACTATATCTTGCAAAAGATGTTAAGAAATTCCCTTGCACAAGAATCAGCAAACTGTTTAGACACTATAATGAGAACTTGTACCATGGTGGCAACCCCTCCCCCTAAATGGTCAAATCATCAGAGGAATCATTAAAACTTGTGACATTTCAGAATGTGGAGTTGGTCCAGAGGTCATATCCAAACCATTCTTGCCCTTATGGGAAGCTGGATGGGAATCCTCACCCCTTGTCACCATCTGCCCATTGCTTCCTGCAAGAGAAGATGGAGAACCAGTGCCCCATATGTCCTTTTGCATGCAGCGCGTCATTCACTTCGTGCATTACGACACTGAGAAAGATGCATGCCATATAAACAGGCCAGAGGACTATAGGTCTTCCCTGGTTGGAGAGTGCATGGAGCGACTTCCAGATGAACTCTTTGCTTGTCCTTCCTCCTAAAAGAGAAAGATCTCCCTCGTTTCTTCTTGAAGATAAAAGTAGGAGGATTGGTTGAAGTGAAGAGGAGTGAGCAGGGAGTTGGGAAGAAGGAAGAGGTCTGCTTAAAGTTCTGGAAGCTTGGATGGGCCAGCTTTGCAGTCTGATTTTGACAAACATGACAGATAGATAGATTTGATAGAATGACAGATTTCCCATTCCCTGCAGTTCAGCAAGTGTTGGTATAGTACTAGCACTAGTCAGGAATTCAACACAAGACAATTAGAATTGCATGAAAATCACATCTGAGCCATTTTGTGTTCTTAATGACCTTCTCTATTTTTTGGAGACAAGAGGGGAGAAATTGATCCCAACCACTTTATTCTTAATACATAGTATATTCTTCATATATTCTGTGTGTGTGTGTGTGTGTGTGTGTGTGTGTGTGTGTATAAACACACATACACACACACACACATGTACATACTTTTGATACACATTATTAATTAGAAGCCAATGAATAGTATGGGAATATTGTAGCCCAATATGCACAATAGGGAGATTTTTTCTGCCCTCATCAACATAATTAGATCTACAATTCATTCCTCATGAGCAATATTTTTCTTAGGTTCTTAGTTTGGTTTGAGTATAAATGTACTCAAGATTCTCTTTGAGTATTTGAGGTGAGGATTTTACCTAACAAGATCCCAGTTTCTCTGAAAATATTGGACAATTTTTGTGTGATAAAACTAAACTCCAGACACTTTTTTTTTTGCAAAGTGTTATTTGAGAAAATCGGGCTGAACTCTAATTATTTCCCTGCAGCCACTCCTTTGTTCAAGTTCATAGCTAGATGGATTTTTTTGCTATGTTCCAATGTTCCTAGCTGTGGACCGCAGTCATTCATCTTGATTGCTACCAAGATGCTACTAAAGGACAAGTTCCTGATATAACTTCTCTTGACATTTAACCTACACTCAGTTATTGATATGCCTATGATGTTAAATTGGAGTGTTGTCATTGTAAGCATTAAAATATTTTTAATTGTAATGTACTAGAAGAAAAGTGTAAACAAGGAGTGCTGTATGAGAAAAATCTTCCGCAATGGATATTTGCCAGTTCACAAAGCAAAGGGGAGATAATCTTCTGAATGCAGGTGCAGTTTTGTGGCTTTGCCAGCAAAAATATCACATGATTTATAAAGGTAGACTGATGGTGTTCTAATCCTGTTCTAACATGCCATTTCTTTTCAAAACACATTCAATTTGGAGATATTATTGTTGCTTAAATTCAAAAGGGAAGCCGAGCAAGGAGAAGACAGATGATCACGCAGTATTATAACCACCTTACAACTACTATTAGAATAATTATGTCCTTAATTTTATTATATGATGTGTCAGCCCCACTAGATAGACTAGACCAGGAAATTAATTCCATAATATGACTAAAACAAAGGAAGGACCTTCAGTGTCTCCTGAAAGAATATAAGATTTGCAAGATGGATGTCAGCCCCACTGGGTAGACCAGATCCGGTAACCAACTTTGTCCCAGGAGGGACAAAGCTTCTTTAATTGAGAATGGCTACAGTAACAGAAGCTTGCAAGTCTGATTGTGCTGAATCTCCTCCCCCTTCCTATAATCCAATGAACCAGGGGAGTGGCTGGCTGAGCTGCTTTTGAATGTTATCACATTACTCTGGACTTTAAAAATGTTTTGCCTCCTTTTGCTCAAGTAGCATTTCTTGCACATTTCCATCAAAGCTATATATTCCTTACTCTTTATAAGTGCGAGAGGGCAGGAGAAAGAAACATAAGCAACCATATTTCCCTAAAGAGACCAATGTACAATGGATTGACAAAGGATGTCTCCTGGTGCAGATTCTTCCTATAAATGTATAGGGATTGGATCCCTTATGACAGAATGAGCATACAATGCCCTTGGGATGTCAGGGAATTTGCCATTACCCACAACAACACCCATCAATTCCCCAACTGAAATAATAACATTAAACTGAATTTAATAAGTTTTATTTATTAAACATGACCAGCAAATCATGAGATTGCTGAATCTTATAAGTTCTTATTTCCACCCCCACCCCCACTTAGGCCTATGAAAAGGCACAAAATGCTAAAACAGCTATTAATCTAGCTTGTGTCTGTAATGTAAGTCTAGACGGTCAATAAATAGTCAACTCAGTGTGAATATGATAAAAAAAAATAATGCTATGTTGAAAATTTACTTAGCTTCTTTTTTAATCACCAGTGTCCAATGTGGTGGAAAAAATTGCTTCCTGCAAGAAAAAATATTATTTTGGCAAATACATAAAAGTGTCCGAAATCTGACTCATGCTCTAAGTCTGATGGAATCAACTGTTGAGATGGGTTGCATAGTCAGCTTGTTAAACTAATTCACACACATATTCTGACAGACTTCTAAGCAAACGTTTAAACAAATCCTTGCTACTGTTATTAATCAAACAATCATTCTAAGAGGCTGCCAGATTCCAGCAGGATTCCTGGTCTTCAAAAATATTTTTTGCTAAAACAATAAAACGTGTACATAAAACAACAATGAATGAAAACCATAAGCTTCCCAGCATCCATTAATTGTCAGTCT
Organism: Vipera ursinii; assembly: GCF_947247035.1. Lineage (NCBI taxonomy): Eukaryota > Metazoa > Chordata > Lepidosauria > Squamata > Viperidae > Vipera > Vipera ursinii. The sequence continues at coordinate 125,814,647 of NC_139516.1, forward strand.
GCGGCCAAGAAAAGAAAACAGGTCTAGCCTGTGGTACATTGTAGTATAGAAGCAAGTTCTGTGTTTGGCAACAGAGCTTTAGATTTGAATTCTTAAAGTGAACTGTAGGCTAAAATGTCTTATCATTTGGTCCTCCTCCCGATTATCCCCATTATTTGAAATAGGATCCCTATGTAGCTTTTCTGACACTTGTGCCAAAATGACTACAGGTAGTCCTCAACTTACAACAGTTCATTTAGTGACTGTTCAACGTAACAATGGCACGGGAAAAAGTGATTTATGATGGTCTTTCACACTTACGACCATTGGACTATCCCCTAAGTCACGTAATCTAAATTCAGATGCTTTGCAACAGCTTCATATTTAGGATGGTTACAGTGTCCAGGAGTCGTGTGATCAGCTTTTGCATGACAAGCAAAGGGGAATGGGGAAGCCAGATTCACTTAACAATCATGTTACTAACATAACAACCACAGTGATTCACTTAACAACTCGGGCAAGAAAAGTCGTAAAATAGGGCAAAACTCAAATGTTAAATTTTGGGCTCAGTTGTGGTTGTACGTTGAGGACTACTTGTGTTTCTTAAAGGGCAAGCAAAATATATTTTCTAGGCAGCAATCTAGGAGCCAGAAAACAAAATGAAGTGATTTATACTGGTCTGTACATCATCTCTAGTTAATATCTTTCACTGGATGGGCCTTGTAAACAGAAATAGCCCCGAAATTTTCCTGCAAACAAAATCTCAAGATTTTCGGTGGGCAATGAATACAATTGTTCTGAGGACTGAATCTCCTCCTGATGCTTCAATCTGATTCTGTCCCAAGCTTTTACCAGTGGTGGAACTGTAATGGAATTCCTTCACAATGCTAGAAGACTAAAGATCTTCAGAATGTAAAACTATTAGGATGGGTTGTCAGTGGTTTTATGATACTAGACATAATAAATACAGTTCTTTCTCTCATCACTGCCAGAAACAAAATCCATGTCCTTGTAGGAGAAGCTGTGAATGTTTAAATTTTACTTTTTTTAAAAAAAACAACAACAGTAAAACTGCTAAGGGTCAGCTAAAATTGCTCCACAGGCTGTCTGTGTGATAAAGGGTGCCAGCTGGCTCTCCTTAATCTCCTTGAAGTTTGGAGCCCCCCAAATTCCATCTAGTGACTTGGAGTCAATCTAGCCAAGTACTGTATTACTTTTTCTCCTCCAAGGCATTCTTTACATGTTGTTCCTAAAAACCTGCTGTGGCTCTTATTGTACAGTCTCTAATCTGTCTCTCCTTGTAACCTCCTCTGTATGTCATAGTGTTTTGTGTATATAATTACATAGTTCTAAAGTAAGACAAATTGAAATGTCTATTATGGAAACATCCAGTTGTAACTCTCCTAAACAATAAGCTATGTGTAGGAAGCTGCACAGAGACAACATGCTTAATAACCTAGAGGCTGGGTGCAGTTTCATGGTGCTTCAAAGCAGTTCCTATTTTAAATCTTAGTAGCCCTTGAAGCTAACAACTGACTTTATTACTGTTCCAAATAAAAACAAAACAGTGAAAAGAGGCTCTGTTTTTAATAGGCTTTTCTGAAAGACTGCCAGCATTTATAGAACGAATATATTATAGAAATTGTGCCATCTGTTGTATAACAAGTACATATTGGCAGAAGACATTTCTGCAAGGAAAAAAAATACAAGGGAAGTCACCTCAGTTGAAGCTTGCCTGACATTGATATCCAAATTTCAACCCAGCCTAAATCAACCCAGCAACTAATGAGCTGGCTATCATTGGATGACCATGATAGCAGTTTGTCCATAGTTGATAATCACAGACTGCCCAGTGGATCCTGCTTTGAAGTCTCTTATTGATACTGTATTTCTGTCCACCATGTCTGTTACTTCTTCACTCACTGTCTTCAGCCTCTGGCTTCTCTTTAAGAAGAAAAGAAGGAAATCATTGGGAGTAGCCTTCTCTGCAGTATGTTTGGCTTTGTGCTCAAATGCCAAGAAGACAGCAAATGATAATTAAGGATGAGGGGATGGTAGGGAAAAGGATTCTCCTTGCCTGCTTATAGGGGAGGCAGCTCATATAATCAGCTAGCAGCCTCCCGGCAAGTGGTTCACATCATACTATATGAATTAGTCCTTAGGGTTCCCACTTTTCTAGCTAAAGTCACCCAATAGTGATGAATGCCATAAGTACGCTGTAAATAAGTCTATTGTCTCTAGAGTGATGAAATAGCAGTGGCATTGTTGAGCAGATTACTGTTGGGTGACCTGTACATGCCTGTAGCTGTTAGTTCAGACAGCTGCTGCTACAGTGCCCCAAATAGCCCTGAATACATAGTTACTGGCTGGCAAGGCTATGTCAACTGAATCTAAGTCATGCTAACATTTGAAGAAACATAATGTGTCACCTGTCATTGCAGAGGCCTCTTGGTGTTGCTCAAGGTCTTGGTACTTAATAGGATTCTTCATCCAAATATCATACTCTGATACTCTGCTTTTAATGCCCCACACATGTACAGAGTCATTCATCCTATCAACGGTGATGGGGAAAGAGAGCCTCTCTTCACAGTTGTTTGTAGAGGAAAATGGACAAATGATAATGCATATGCTAATTTGGCACCCTGTGTCTTTTTATGGAGAAAAAGTTTTAAAAATGATGTTGTCCCTGAAAATGGCTGGCTTCAAAATGACAATTCATTTGTGACACTGAGGTGATTAGAGTGTTAACTTACATTTCACTTACATTGTTTGCGTATCTTCTCATTGTTGACATAGCAACAGACACCTGGGTATTGTACTTGATACCTGGCATGGCTATTTCTTTTATTTTTCTTAAATATTTAAAACTTTCCTGTGTGTGGACTCATGAAAGTTTGACTTGAAGCATCCTATCTTAGTGCTGTTTCTTGGCTTTCCACTTTCCAACACTTCTTGTTTGACCTCTTCTCTGTGCAAAAAATACGTTCTACCCTGAAGCAATGACTTTCTATCAAATGGGTGAGATTCAAGGTACTAGTAATGGTGTTTAAAGCCCTACATGGCAGGGGTCCGGAGTACCTTAGGGAACACCTGCTGCCGGCGTCAACTTCCCTTCGCCCTGTGCGTTCCCACAGAGAGGGCCTCCTCAGGGTGCCACCGGTCAGGGAATGTAGATTGGTGGCCCCCAGGGGGAGATCTTTCTCTGTGGGCGCCCCGGAGCTATGGAACCAGTTACCGGTTGAGCTCCGGACGGCGCCCGATCTTCGCTCCTTTCGCCGCGATCTGAAAACATACCTGTTCGAACAAGCCGGCCTGGCCTGAGGGGGGATTGGTGGGGTTTTTTACTATCATTTTATTGGGGTTTTTATTAATGTACCAATTGTTTTTATGGGCATGTATTTAATTACCTTTTAATTTTTGTAACTCTGTGTTTTATTCTTGCCCTGTACACCGCCCTGAGTCCTTCGGGAGAAGGGCGGTATAGAAATATTAATAAATTAAATTAAATTAAATTAAATATTATAGGTAAATTTTCTTGAGCATCTTCAGCCAACGTTTCTGTTCCTTTTCCACTCATATTTAGAATAACAGAAGAGGTGGAATGTCATTGCTTAGAAGGTGTGCTTTGTAGGGAAAAAGCAAGCAGCACTACACCCACAGATGCTTATGGGGTTGTTAGTGTTCTACAAGCCTACTGAATTCTTTGTTAGATTGTTACTCTTTGCCTTGAGGAACCCAAGAAGCTTTCTCACCACCATTCCTTGCCTACATTCTCCCATACTTTTCTTGCCTACATTCCATAGACCAGCCTGAGATATTTAAAATTTGCCTATTGGATTAGCAAAGAACTGAATATTTGAGATTTGGCCATGTGCATCCAAGTATGATATAGAATCTCATCTATGGGGCCTTACTGATTCCCAAAGTATATCCATATAGATTTATTATGTATTATATTCAGACTATTTTGGGGGAATGTTTAGTTTCAGGACAGACTGCCACAAGAGATAGTTACATATATTTGCCAGCAGCTCATTTTACCAGCAAGTGTCATAAATTAAAAGACCATTGGATTGATAGATCACTGTAGTTTAGAGCAATGTTTTCTGCCTGCTGAATGTACAGCTGCTGCTAGAGTAAATGCAGAGGTCACCCCGGTTTCTTCCCTGTGGCTTTTCCAGGTGTTGCAGCCTCTGTAGCATCTGGAAAAAGACAGCACTTTTCCTCAAGTTACCAATAGTTCTATAAGTTATAGGAGCAGAAAATTCTTGTTCTATCTTATTCCCCTGTAACAAAAAAAATGCAAAGAAAAAAATCATAGCCTCAAAGGATCCTCTAGAGTAAAATTAAAAAAGAAACCAAAATATTGGTGCTATGGAATATATTTCTCCAACTAGGCAATATCTAGAAAGCAACATGTTGCTCTTAATGTTAACAGGTCTTTATTGATTGCTGCCACATAGAATTGAAAATGTGTTTGGTTTGATGCAAACAGATTAAAAAATGCACAGGCAAATCTGGCTTTATGCTATGGTTGACCCAGGGCACCAAAAATTAGGGGGTGCCAACACTTTAACTCCTTCTATATAAAAATGGAAGTCTTTGTGTCAATGGAAATGGCACCATCAATCAGTATGACTTAGGGATGCCAATATACCTTTTAGCCTATCCTGTGCATAGGTGCTAGATGTTATTTTATCAGCTAGAGACCAATATCAGAATATTTAAAGAAGGTCACTCCCAAAGAAAACTGTTCCAAAGCTTGCTGATCAAAATGGCTATAGATTGCTTGAGCAAATGGCTGTTGGTCAGCTTTTGTTAAAATTGCATGAAACTAATTTGCTCTGACCATTTCAATAGATCTCATCCCTTTTTGGGGAGGTTGGGGGGAGACAGAAATTGCCTTGGTTGATCCATAGGATTACTTGCCCTGAATAAGAGGTAGGAGAATTGCCAGCTTTTTACTTTTTCTTGAACCCCTGAATGGCTTTCAATCCTATCAATAGTTACCATGCACTCTAATTTATGTTGGGTGTAGTGTGTGTGAATGTTAACACTGTTAATATAAGAAACGCGTGACAGCTCCCTTTGACAGCTGACAGCCGCACACGCGGTTTCTATTGACAGCTCCACACAGGGCTATAGTTGACAGCTGAGTTTGACAGCCGCGCACATGGTCCGCGCGGATTGGAAGGACCCGAAATGGCAGGAAGTATCCTAGGATGGGGATTGGCTAAAGGCCCGTTGGCGTCCCTATATAAGGGGGGAAATGTCACTTGCTTGTTTGTTCCTGTGAGGCAAATAAACAGCTGTTTCAGTTGAAGCCTGCAAGCTTTTTAGTTTTTCTTGAACCCCTGATTGGCTTTCAATCCTATCAATAGTTACCATGCACTCTAATTTATGTTGGGAACTTATCAGTATTTTTAATCAGTGATGTCATGAAAGTGAACTGTAAAATCCATGCCATGCAGTTATCATGAGGTCACAAACTTTACCAAATATGACCTGTTACCTAATCCCATCAGTAAAGGCTGCTTGGTAGCCCTAAATTTAAGATAACCCTCCACTTCATTGATTTTGGTAAACTTAGAGCAGGGGTATGCAACCTTGGCTCTTTTATTCTGGCTCAGGAATTCTGGGAGTCATAAAAGAGCCAAGGTTGCCTACCCCTGCCTTAGGGCATGACTGTTTTTGAACCAAACCCTATTTTGACTCCTTTGGAAAGAAAGAAAGCTCTAATATCAAGGTTTTATTTTTGATGAGATTTTAAAATCAGCACCTTAAAAGCAGAGAGTAAAGTTGTTTTTTACATTACAGCCTGTTTCTTCCATCCTTTCGGAAAGCTAAAAATACATATTTATTCAAAGTTTAACTGGAACAACAAATGTATATGAACAGGACCTTACAGGAAGAAAAAAGGAAACTTTTAAGAAGTTTTCCAAAATATACACATACAGTAAGCTCACTTTATAATCACACAATGGAAAATTTGGTCCCAATTATAGTTGTAACTTGAGGACTATCGTTATCTTTCACAACTGTCAAGTTTGTGCTGAGAAGGCCCCAAAATGTCAAACAGGAAAAGCAATGCTAAAGATGAAGGTGTTATACTGAACATTGTTAATTGTGACAAAATCAACTTTCAGAGTCTAAAACATTTGCTCTTGCTTACTGCTTGCTTGAGAAGAAGAGTGAGAAAGAGGCAGTGGTGGTGTTAGAAAAAGTGGGCAGTAGAAACATAGATACTTTGAAAAATTATACAACAAAAGGGCACTATATGGTCAGGCTATGTTAAACTTATTAAACATGTTGTGAACAATTGTAAAGTTTGTACATCCTTTCTCTTGCATTATAAATGGACCGTCCAATTCTGGAAAATCATTTTTTATCAATTATATGCTGGAGTACTGTGATGCAAAATGTAATTTCTAAGGTCTATAATGTCTCAACATATCAAATGGCCTGAGAATTGTTGGCAACATTCACGTTTTGAAGACAATAAGTTGTTTTCAACAAATAGCAACTTAGAGATGTAGGTGATCATGTCATCAGTAGAAAAGGCATTTACATACATTTTCCAAGATGTTACTTATAACTGCCACAGTCACTTTGGGTAGATTTAGCAAATATTACCCAGAAGCATACAGGCTAAGAAAAGGCCCATTCTCATCCAACTGACTTGCTATTTACATTATAAAAAGGAAGAATAAAAAGCAGTAGCTCAACCACTGAACATTGGTTGGATCAAGATGTTTGAGAGGGTGCCCAGAAATAGCAATAGCAACAGAACTTAGACTTATAGAGTGCTCTACTTTTACAGCACCCTCTGAGTGGATTACAATGTTAGTGCATTGCTCCTAACAGTCTGGGTCCTCATTTTATTAACCTTGGAAGGATGGAAGGCTGAGTCAACACTGAACCCATCAGGATCGAACTCCTGGCAGTGGGCAGAGTCAACCTACAATAGTGCATTCTAACTGCTGCTCCATCATGACTCAGAAATGGAGGTCTTTTAAACCAATTAGTAATAGCTGGGTTAAAATAGTGGAAGGCTAATAAAGTGCTAATAAAGATCTAGTAAAGGCAATGGAAATACATTAAAAGGAAATCTTCCTATGAAACCGCCACAATTCTGAACTTTATAGAGAAATAAATGAAAAACTTGAATGATAAGTTTCTAATACTGGTTGTGGCCTGGATAAGTGCTCTTATAGCACTGAAAGAACACTGACAAAAAGGCCCCATACTAGTAGGCATTTCTAGCTATAAAATATCTCCAGAGTTTAATTTTCAGTTGATCCTCTCTAGGAAAAGTGCCTTAGTTTCACAATGAGTGACAAAGTGACGAATATGGTAACATTCAAAAAATGTCTTCATTTAAGGGTTATTTAAGAATTCTTTACATGCATCTGTTTGCAATTTGTAAAGTGTTTTCTCTGGAAGAGAAGTTGCTAATTCTGAAAGGCGGCAGCTACATCTCTCCCTAATTTGTCAGATAAAATAATGGCCCAGGTATATTTAGGTGGTACATCTATCACAGGTGATTTAGAACAGCTTTGTTTAAAATGTTTGAAACATCTATGAAATCAGTTGGCCATTGCTGATCTAGACCAAACACTACCACATTATTTCTATGGAAATTGATCTTTGTGAGTTTATGAAAGATGCAAGCCTCTTACCCTAAAAGAAAAGGCTTGACATGTTGAGTTAAAAATGTAATGTTATTGGCAATATGAGAGCCAATTTGGTGAAGTGGTTCAGGCTAGAAACCAGGACACTTTGAGTTCTACTCCCACTTTAGGCCAAAGCCAACTGAATAATTTTGGACCAGTCTCTTTCTCTCAGCCCTAGGAAGGAGGCAATAACAAACCACTTCTACAAAACCTTGTCAAGAAAGGGACTTGTCCAGGCAGTCGTTGAGAATCAGAAACAATTGAATGAAAAAAAAGATTGGTAATATAGATATACAGAGTTCAGAGAGATCTTAATGTGTAGATTTTTTTTAAAAATCAACAAATATGACTGTATTAGAACTTTATTTCAAAAGCAGTCAAAATAAGATTGGCTTCAAATTGCAGGTTTACAGTATAGACAAGCCCTAGGATTTCCAGAGACCAAAATAATCAACTAAAGGATTGTGTTAATGATGAATATTGGGGTTGGAAAACAGCCTTTTCTGAGAGGGTTAGATAACACATCATATCTCACATATTCAGAAGGATTTGTTAACTGGTGACATCACTACTACATTGATTTTGATTGTTTACCTCGATGATGTCACAAATTAAAACTGCATATAAAATGTCATTATAAGTTAATACACACTATGCTTCAACCAAGAATAGGCCAATAAACAACAAAAAAAACCTCTTTGTGATTGAGAAAATGCAGAACTATATTGACAGACATATGTTTTGCAAATGGCTAAAGAGGTCTATTCAAGAAGGCCTCATCATGCCATATGGAATCTTAAAAGAAATATTATTATTCAAAGTGAAACTGAAGAGAGGATAAGCTAAAAGGTTTTTCAGAAATTTGTTTGGAAATGAGAAGAGTAGAATTGAGAAAAATCCTGTGACTTTTAGTATCCAAGAAAAGGAAGCCAGAAATGCTATGAGGATATTGAAAATTGTTAAGCCTGCAGATCTAGGAACACAAATGTTAAAATATGGATATGGTTTGCTTATATAGTAGTTGAGTGATTTGTTTAATGCATGTGTGAAGTCTGCATTTGTGCCTTATGACCATATTACTGATCATGACAATGATCATAATTTGGGAAATATAATGCATCTTTATGCTTGGAAAGAGATGCAGTTCAATTTTTTTTCTCTTGCTAATGTGTCACTTAATGTTTTTTAACTTAGAGAAAGCATATGATAAAGTGATTAGGCATGAATTATGCACTGTTTCACACAAATATAGAGTTGAAGTCTGATTACTGAATGCAGCAGGAGTGATAGATAGTGGAATTAAAGCATATGTGAGAATAAATGAAACGCTTAACCAAAGGTTCAACAAAGAACAGAAAGTAAGATAAAATCAGCTGTCTCCTTGGTTATTTAACATATTTTTGGATAAAGTATAAGGAATGCTTACAATGATATTAAAAGGGTTTTAGGGTGGAGACATGACATTAAATGGATTCTATGATGCAATGAATATAGCTCTGAAAATAAATTTGTCAAAGGCCAATGTAATTGTGGTTGAAATGGACAACTGCTAATTAGACATACATTGCAAAATAGCAAAACATTTTTGTAGCTTGGTAGAATGTTGATTAAAAAGGAGAAAAAAAAGTGGAGAAATTTTAAAACAAGGAAATGCTAATAGAAAGATAATGAGTAGTATGTGGTCCACCATGAAGAATGAATGAAATGAAGACAGCTGTGCATAAGATTATGGTACTGTTCACCTCATTATACTGTATGAAAGTGAGAGTTTGATATATCGGCAAAACACAAAAGCAAGCTGAATGCAGTGGGAATGAGGTATTTAAAATGTGTCTGTGGTAAAACAAAGAGAGGGATTCAAGAATGAATGGCTGCTGAGGTTGTTTAGGCAGAATTAATAAGGATCAAATCACAAAATATTTATTCATCTATCAAATTTTGATACTATTGAATCTTCTAGATTTATAACACACTAAAATACAATAACATTTTATACAAGAAATAAGAATGATACAAAACAGTTCAGCACGGGAATGCATTTATAAGATAGTTACTAATAATAATTATATAAAATTCAAGTAGAAATTATAAACAATCTGTAAATGCCTTCAACAAGACTGTGGTGCTTAAAGGTTATCACACTCCTAGAGGGAGGTTGTTTTGTGATAAAACTGCCAAAACTGAGAAGCAATGCTTTCTGCCCATCCCTTGTTGAAGTGGGTAACATGAGTTGCATCTTTGGATAGCTCAAATCTACTAGAAGTCCTGTAAATATTGAAATGCCAAGCCATAGGGGTTATCTAAGTCAAAATTAACCCATTGAAATTAATCTAAAAACCTATGATAATAGCGATGATGGCACAAATTAATAAACTAACCACTGAATTTAGAGAAACTGCAGTTACTTAATGTCTTTAAAGGTCATCCCATTTAGACTGCATTGCAGTAGTCTAATTTTGTAATGATAAGGATATAAATAGATGCTATAAACACATTTCTTATTTGTTTCTACTTTCAGACAAGGTGTTAATTTTTCTGAGCCTCCTGTAGATAGAGGCATCAAGACCACTTCCTCTGGTGGGAGGGTAGAATATCTGGAACAAGATTCTTTTTTTGTGGGAAGGCAGTGCATCTCCCGGCCCTGGCCTCCATTTGGACTTTCATAAAGACCCATGAATTCTGGAAGACTCCCAAGTTGTAGGTCTGGTCCTTCAGAACCAGTGCCACCCCTTTAAGAGACAACACTAGAGCTGGCAGAATTATAATGAACAAACATTTACCCTCTTGTGTGTGTTCACCTCTTTTTTCTAAACAGACAATATTCTGTAGGCAAGATACCAATAACAACAGGGACCAATGTGGCAACATAAAGTACAATTATGTTATGTTGCCTAGAAAAACTTGCAGGCAGGCAGGAAAGAAGGAGAGGGAGGAAGGGAGGGGAAGGAAGGAAGGAGAGGGAGGGAGGAAGGAAGGAAGGAAGGAAGGAAGGAAGGAAGGAAGGAAGGAAGGAAGGAAGGAAGGAAGGAAGGTAGGAAGGAAGGAAGGGCAACCAAGACATGGTTAGATGGAATTGATGAGATCTTTCAAAAGAAAAGTTGAGAAAAGGTCAAAAGGTAATATATAAAGCAATGCCTAGATGTGGAAAAAGCAAGATTAGTTTGCAAGGTACAAAAGTATAGAGAGGTACAAGGGATGGCACTGATCCCAATTAGACCTAACTACATTTCATTCATTCATTTCATTTCAAAGTCTCAGCTGACACCAGAAATTTTGTAAAGGAATCCATTTATAATACAAATTCCAGGGAGAGCGAAGAGTTTTATTGGTTCTTTGTCTCTTTCTCTTGGTCCTAATGCAGAAAACGGAAACTTTCCCAAACATGAAATATATTTTTTTTTCTCATATAACTTTTTAATGATACCGTACTTTTCTCACAATGCAAAATAGTTCAGGAAATGATCTGACTTATGAATATTAAGGTTTGACAAGCTGGAATTTCCTGGAGTGTGTTTTTCAGGTGCAGTGACTGCTACCAAACCATGACTATCTCCATCTAATTGGGGCAACTTCAAGAAATGAAGTATGTCCAGTGCTAGCATAAAGTAAGCCTAGCCAGTTTCTGTAATATCAAAGACTATTCTTCTTACAAGTCAGAGTGGCATAAGCTGGAAGAATAATGCATTCTCCAATCTTTTCAATGTGTGATCATTACGGTATTAAATTGAAGTCATCAGAGAAATTGCTTTACTATTATGATAGTCTATGAGTACTCATGGATCATAAGATCCCAAAGAGATATAGGACGGGAGGGTCTCTAAGTCTTTGCAAATATGAAAATGGCTGCTCTTTTGCTTCCATATAAAACTTTGAGCAATTAAGGTGCCGTAGTCTTGATTAAAATTAGGTAAAGGTTATCAATTAATCACCCTTGTTTGCAAATACTATGGCAGAAGGTCAGTTATTTTCTATCCTCAGCTATCATTTAATGTTATTTTTATTTTACTTATGAAATTTAGAGATTGCCCATCTCAATCACAGAGCTACTCTACATATATGGTGACATTTAAATACTTAATAAGTGTTAAATGTATTTAAATTTTTACAATTAAATACATTAAGTATATTTAAATTCTTTCCTTTTCATTGTGAAGAGGATAAAAAATGCTGTATATAGAACTATCCCCAGTAGAGGGAGTGGCTCTTCTGCTACAGGGTATTAGATGTAACTTTAAAGATTAGTAAAGGGAAATTCCTAGATTTGTTTTACAGTTAAGAACAACAATTAAAGTATCTTCCCTTAACAAATATTCCAACAAATCATGTTTGCCTTTGCCAGGATCAGCAGCTGAAAGGGGTGTGTACGCCTAGTGTAGCTTCAAGCAATAGTAATTAACATTAGCCACAAACAGACTGAAACAAAAAAAAAATAATTGTAAGAAGAAAAATGCTTATCAAAGGGAGATATCTTTTTGTGCAATTATGCTTTTTAGAAAAAGCATAATATTTGTCTGCATTTATTTTTAAAAAAATCCCATTCATGGTTGTTTCAGACAGTCACTTCAGAGCTCAGTGAAAGAATGACTGTTAACCATGGATCCATAAGTCTGTATAAAGTTACAGTATGAGGGACAACTTGAAGTTGGAGTGGCTTGACCTGCCTCCAAAATCTTCTTTCTTACATCCAGTGCTTTTTTTGTAAAAGAAAAAGGTGCCGGAACTCACACATGTCATACAACCCGCCTTGCCTACCCTACAAGGTTCCATCCAAAAAAGGTGCCGGAACTCCGTTCTAAGTATTCTATGACCAAAAAAAAGCCCTGATTAGGTCTATGCACAACCAATAAACAGAGATGGCATGCTGGGACTGCATTTCAGTCACTTAGTCCATGACCCTTTAAAACCCTTTTTAATTTTTAGATGGCTGTACCATCCAGGGTTCCTTCTCATGCAACAGGACTTGACATATCATTAAGCAGAGTGAGATAATAAACATTGAGTACCATCGATAGATGCCTAAGAGGAGTAGCTGTATTGCTGAATTACTGGCCGTCTCATCTTACCCCAATACGCAAAGAACTTTTTTGATTGAGGTGAAGATTGAATATAAACCTTACTAATTCATATCCAGTAGTTTATTCATTCTGTTTCCATGGTTCACAGCACCCTCATCTCTATAACATTCCTGTAGCTCCAAAGTTTATCTCTGTTTCATTTAATCATTCAGTGCTACAAGACTGTGCACATTTACTTTATAACTGGCTTAGTTATGAATACAGGACAAGATTGTGTTTGTATATACTTTTAAGCTTCCCATAATAAAGCTGAATATGAATGTGAGAAATACATGGCTAAACTGATCAACAGGCTATTTGCTTTATTACTACTAAATCCATTTAACATCTGAAACCACAATTTTAAAATATCCGGCAAGAACATAGACAACATTCCATTAGCAATTATGATATATTTGATTCATCCAGAGCAACAACTGATAAAATCAGTGCATGCAAAACTAGTCCATATCTTTTAAACTGGAGTACACATAGCAATTACTGAAGAATTAAGGATTACTACTGACATTCCTGCAAGTAGACCTGCAGGATTTAAAGAACATGTGCTGTTTGTATTCATATGTGTTCATTAGTCATAGTCTATTACTGTAATTTTAATGAATGTTTATCTTATTTTCTTTGTGTAATCCAATTACTTTTGTTTTCTTAACCATCGTTAGAAATCTCTTTGTCTTCAGGCAGCCTGCCAGTCAGTTCCCCTTTCATTCTGTCCAATTGAATTTGTTATCATTATGGGTCCCCCCTCATAATGGGGGGGGGCTTCAGTGAAAGAGAAGCTGGAACAGAAGTCCTTCAACAGCAGGAGTCTTTAAATGTAGATGGAGCACCTGAGCAATTAGGTTCAATATTTTGGTCCCAGAAAGATGCTTCAGTGACTTTCTAAATTTGTACTATATTAGTGATTAGAACATCTGGCATGTTTCTTTACCAATAAAATTAATAACACCATTAAAAGGAAACCTTTATGGCAGGGGTGGGGAACCTTGGCTCTTTTATGTCTTGTGGACTTCAACTCCCAGAATTCCTGAGCCAAGATTCCCCACCCCTGCTTTAGGGGATGAAAAAAAGTAATCTGTTAGAAACAGTTCAAACAAACAGTATTTTAAGAGTGCCATTTGTAAGTATTTTACATAGCCAAATTAATAGGGCTGAGTGCATCTTGGATGAGGTGCTTCATTTGGTTAGAAATCTGAGCAAAGCTCTCCTTTGTAATGGCAATACAAAGCAGCACTCTGCTTCTAATTAGTGGAATGGATGCCTTGCTCTGCTCACAAGCTTGTTTGTCAACTGCGATCAAGGCAGATCAACTACACCAAGACTTGTCGTCAAGATGGAGTAACTTGCCTTTGCAAGACACGGGCTTCAACAGAGCAACCTGATCATGGTATCATGGATTAGTACGGCAATTCTTGACAGTTGAACTAACAATAATGGACTGAGGGCTGGATTAAACTTTACAAACAGTATGGGTACACATCCAACAGCAAATGATATCACATATCTCTTTCCTGATTTAATAATAAGTTGAAAGGGACCTTGGAGGTCATCTAGTCCAACCCCCTGCTCAGGCAGGAAACCCTATACCATTTCAGGCAAATGGCTGTCCAGTCTCTTCTTAAAAACCTCCAGTGTTGGAGCATTCACCACCTCTGGAGGCAGGTTGTTCCACTGGTTAATTGTTCTAACTGTCAGGAAGTTTCTCCTTAGTTCTAGGTTGCTTCTCTCCTTGACTAGTTTCCATCCATTGCTTCTTGTCCTGCTTTCAGGTGCTTTGGAGAATAGCTTGACTCCCTCTTCTTTGTGGCAGCCCCTGAGATATTAGAACACTGCTATCATGTCACCCCTCACTCTTCTCTTTGTTAAACTACACATACCCAATTCCAGCAACTGTTCCCTATATGTTTTAGCCTCCAGTCCCCCAATCATCTTTGTTGCTCTTCTCTGTACCCTTTCTAGAGTCTTGACATCTTTTTTACATCATGGTGACCAAAACTGGATGCAGTATTCCAGGTGTGGCCTTACCAAAGCATTGCAAAGTGGTATTAGTACTTCACTTGATCTTGATTCTATCCCTCTGTTAATGCAGCCTAGCACTGTGTTGGCTTTTTTGGCAGCTGCAGCACACTGCTGGCTCATATTGAAGTGACTGTCTACTAGGACTCCGAGATCCCTCTCACAGTTACTTCTATTGAGCAAGGTACCACCTATACTATACCTGTGCATTTGATTTTTCCTGCCTAAATGTAGAACATTACTTTTTTCACCATTGAATTTCATTTTGTTAGATAGCTCCCAGTGTTCGAGTCTGTCCAGATCCTCCTGTATCTTAAGCCTATCTTCTGGAGTATTGGCTATTCCTGCCAGCTTGGTGTCGTCTGCAAATTTGATGAGTTCCCCATTTATCCCCTCATCTAAATCGTTGATGAAGATGTTGAAGAGCACTGGGCCCAGAAAAGAGCCCTGGGGCACCCCACTACACACTTCCATCCATGTAGATGCAGTTCCATTGAGGACCACAAGCTGAGTACGGCCTGTCAGCCAGCTACGAATCCATCTGGTGGTGATGCTATCTAACCCACATTTTTCTATCTTATCAAGTAGTAGGTTGTGATCTACTTTATCAAATGCCTTACTGAACTCCAAGTAAATTATTTCTACAGCATTCCTCTGGTCCACTAGTTTTGTCACTTGGTGAAAGAATGTGATAAGATTTGTCTGGCATGATCTGTTTTTGACAAACCCATGTTGACTTTTAGTGATGACTTTGTTTGCATCTAGGTGTTCGCTGATTTGTTTTTTGATTATCTTTTCCAGAATCTTCCCAGGTATTGAGGTCAGGCTGATAGGTCTGTAGTTTCCTGGATCTATTTTTTCCCCTTTTTTGAATATGGGAACTACATCAGCTCTCTTCCAGTCCTCTGGTAGTTCCCCAGTGCTCCAGGATCTTTGAAAAATATAGTTCAGTGGTTCTGAGATCACGTCTGCCAGTTCCTTGAGAACTTTGGGGTGTAATCCATCTGGTCCTGGTGATTTGAACTCATCTAGGCTGGACAGGTGTTCACTTACCATTTTTTTGCCTATCTTATTTGCAATATCTCATTCTATTTCCCTAGTCTGATGGATTGAAGTTGTCATTTTAGAATTTTCTGAAAAATAGTTGGCTGAGGAGGGTGGTTTAATCCAGCAAAATTTCATGTTGATCTTATTACAGGCAACCTTGGAATGATGAGAGACTGTATTCTTTCCTATCTATATCTGGGTTATGGACATTGTTTTGACTTGTGGTATTGCCTATGCATGTCTTTTGTTACTTATTTCAGATTAAAATTATCTCCCAGTGTTGCTGCTTCTTTGGAGTAAAGTTAGATAACCACTCATCAAGATTATTTCAGTTTAATTTATTGTATTTGAGTTTTTTTGAATGTGTAGTCAAAACAATAGCTTTAAAAGATTCTTATTGTTAAAAATTTATATAATCAGAGATCCAGGGAATTGGAAGAGTATCCACTCTTAAAGCATTTTTATTTATTTATTTATTTGTTTGTTTTTATAAACCGCCCTTCTCCCGAGGGACTCGGGGCGGTGTACAGAGTAGGACAGGCAACAAAGTGAAACAGTATTGAAAAACAATAGTCAAAGCAAAACAAACTGGGACCCCAATTAGAGCTGTCAGAGCTATCAGGCCAGGCCGGACTGTTGGAATAGGTAAGTCTTTAAGTCGCGTCGGAAGGTGCGGAGGTCGGGGGCCATCCGGATTTCAGTTGGTAAGCAGTTCCAGAGGGCTGGCGCACCCACTGAGAATGCCCTCCCCCTGGGCGCCACCAGTCGACAATCCTTGAGCGGTGGTACCCTGAGGAGGCCCTCTCTGTGGGAGCGCACAGGGCGGTGGGGTGTTGACATTGGAAGAAGGTGCTCCCGTAGGTAGTCCGGACCCATGCCATGTAGGGCTTTGTATGTCATTGTTAGCACCTTGAACTTCACACGGAAGGCAACTGGAAGCCAGTGCAGCGCACGGAGGAGAGGTGTGATATGGGAGTATCGGGAGGCTCCCAAGAGTGTCCGTGCCGCTGCACTTTGCACCAGTTGAAGCTTCCGAGTGGATCTCAAGGGCAGCCCCATGTAGAGAGCGTTACAGTAGTCTAGGCGAGAGGTCACAAGGGCATGGGTGACTGTACGTAAGGCATCCAGGTCCAGATAAGGCCGTAGTTGGCGAACTAGTCGAACCCGGGAGAAGGCCCCCTTGGTCACAGCTCCTATGTGATCTTCCAGGGAGAGCTGCGAGTCTAGGAGGACACCCAGGTTGCGGGCCCTATCAACAGGTGGTAGTAACTTGTCCCCGATGTTAAGGGATGGGATGTTCTGAGTATCCTGGCTTGCCGGTACGTACAGCCATTCAGTCTTGTCCGGGTTCAGTTGAAGCCTGTTCCTCCCCATCCATTCCCGGACCGCTTTCAGGCAGCGGGACATCACATCGAGGGCATCACTGATGTTGTTTGGAGTTGAGATGAAAAGCTGGGTGTCATCAGCATACTGATGGTACCCTACTCCAAAGCTGCGAATGATCTCACCCAGCGGTTTCATGTAGATGTTGAACAGGAGAGGCGAGAGGACCGACCCCTGAGGGACTCCGCAAACGAGAGGCCTCGGGGTCGACCTCTGTCCCCCTGCCAGCACCGACTGCGAGCGACCCTGGAGAAAGGAGGAGAACCAACGCAGAACCGTGCCTCCCACTCCCAGCCCCCTGAGGCGTCGCAGCAAGATACCATGGTCGATGGTATCGAAAGCCGCCGAGAGGTCTAATAAGACTAGGACAGAGGAATGGCCCCTGTCCCGGGCTCTCCAGAGATCATTCATCAGAGCGACCAATGCCGTCTCCGTGCTGTAGCCCGGCCTGAAGCCCGATTGGTACGGGTCTAGATAAACCGCTTCATCCAGGATCTGAGGAAGTTGGTGCGCCACCACGCTCTCAACAACCTTCGCAAGGAAGCAAAGATTGGAAACTGGACGAAAGTTATTCAATGAGGATGGGTCCAAGGTGGGCTTCTTGAGGAGAGGTCTCACCACTGCCTCCTTCAAGGCGGTGGGGAAGTGACCCTCACTCAGAGAAGCAGAGATGACCGCTAGGAACCAGCCTCGTGTCCCCTCTCGAGTTGCATAAGCCAGCCAGGAAGGGCACGGGTCCAGTAAGCATGTGGAGGAGCTCAACCTCCTCATAATCCTGTCCACTTCCTTAGGAGTCACAGGATCAAATTCCTCCCAGATGACTTCGGCAAGACTGTCCATGTCTTGTTCTTCCAACTCAGCCCAGTTGGAGTCCAGGCCGGTTCGAATCCAAGCAATTTTATCCAGCAGATATTGACCGAATTCCTCGGCTCGACCCTGCAAGGGTTCCTCCCTCACCTCTTGGTTCAGTAGGGAGCGAGTCACCCTGAACAAGGCAGCCGGGCGATTATCTGCGGACGCGATGAGGGTGGAAAAGTAGTTGGATTTTGCCACCCTTATCGCAGCGAGATAAGACCTGGTGAGGGTTCTTAATCGCAATCGGTCGGATTCGGATCGACTGGATCTCCAACGGCTCTCTAGGCCCCGTCTCCGACGCTTCATCTCCCGGAGCTCCGCGGTGAACCATGGGGCTCGCTGGGATCTGCGCCGGGTCAGAGGCCGCAAGGGTACAACTCGGTCCAGAGCCTCCGTGGCTGCCTTTTCCCAGGCTTCCACTAAGGCATCCACCGAGTTGTGAGCAGGGAGTGCATGTGCTTCCCCAAGCGCTGCCTGGAACCTATCAGGGTCCATTAGGCGCCTAGGGCGGTACCATCTGGTTGGCACCGCGCACCCACGGCGGGGGGTGGCGAAGGGGAAGTCTAGCCGCAGGAGGTGATGATCGGTCCATGACAGGGGCGTAACAGTCGTGGCACCCCCACCGATATCATCGCGCCACCGTCCAGACAAGAACACCAAGTCTGGGGTGTGGCCTCTCTCATGAGTCGGTCCAGAAATTATTTGCGACAGGTCCATGGCCGCCATGGAAGCCATGAACTCCCGAGCCAGTTCGGACGATCCTCCCAGGGACGGTAGGTTAAAAGTCGCCCAAGACCATGAGTCTTGGGAATTCAACCACCAACCCTGAGAGGACATCGAGTAGCTCGGGCAGGGCTGCCGCTGCACGATTAGGTGGTAGGTATGCCAGCAGCAGGCCCAACTGCGCCCCCGGGCCGTATCTCAGTAGGAGAGACTCACACCCGACCATCTGAGGGACGGTGGTCTCTCGCGGGCTAAGGGATTCCCTGATGATAACTGCCACTTCTTGATGGTGTCATACAATTCACAACATTCTTTCATTGGACTATTTACCTGCTGTCCAAATTAATTGTTTTTCCAAAACAAAGCAAGATTTATGATGGAACTACATTTATGTTTTTATTTTGTGTATCTTTGGGGTGGGGGGCACTTTGATGGGGATATAAATGTGGCTGGTAGAAAATCAGTCAATCAGTCAACAAAGTTTTAGATATGTTGTACATTGTTTATCATGATTTTTGTATTTTTACCAACTTCTTACAAACTTCCCTGGAGATCTTAATAATACAAGCAATGAATAAATAATAAAATGTTGAAAATGGGTCTCTGTATTCTAAAGTATAGAACTGTCTCAATCACACAGGCAAAAGAGGAAGAAAAGTCACTCTTGAAAGCAGGAGGGGGGGCTATGGATCAAGATGGCTGATCTTCCTTCTGTGTCTCTTATCTCCCTTCCCATCTGTTTGCAGACATCTTTACTTTGGTTTCACTTGAACATGATATATCTTTGATGTAATTGGTATAAGCTTACGTGAGTTTATTTTAATAGCCTTTTTTTTAACCTGAGGCCCAATTGGATGGATATTTGGCAGGTAGGTGGGAAAGAAGGAAGTGGAGAATATTTTGCCTCCGAGAAGCTTTCCATTCTCATCCCTCCCTCCCCCAACCCCCCACACTTATTTTTGAAAACTGCAGCTATTGTGCCTCTGAATTTCAGCAGTCAACCCTGGCCTTCCAAGAAACCATAAAGGAAACCAGGAAGACTGCATGGAGTCTGGAGACTACAGGGTCCCCATCCCAGGTTTCAGCATATCAGGGGGTGGGAAATGACCTTGTGAAAAGAAAGCACAGGTTGTTGGCTCCCTCTGGCCCTGAAAGATTTCCATTACCTATTTTTCTAATGGAATCTGGGCCTTTTGTGGAACGTATGTGTCTTTGTTTGTTTGCAGTCCCGCTGTCCCCTAGGTAGTACATTTTAGAAGTTTTCAGTTTGTAGCATGGCTTATGCATTCATAATGCCTTTTTTAATGGTCTTCTATGCCTTCACAATAGCACCACTGGGGATGGGCAGGGAGGTTTCTGCGAAATGAGTGGCCCAGCTGTTTGCAAAGCAGACTACCAGAGTTATGTCAAGCAAAGCCACCAGAGAAATTATTTTCCACTGACTGACCTTTGCATAATTGTATATTCTTTATAAATAAACCACAGGAACAAGAAGAGCCTTTTTCTACCTCCTTACTAAGGAGGAAAAAAAAGTTTCTTTTAAGCAAAACAGCATTATTGATCAAAGGCAAAGGTAGAACTACATGTAAAGAAGGAACAGCTGGTAGTCACCTTTCTGTCACTTGCAAACACACTTCATGCACAAACCCACACTTATTAAAAACAGGTCAGATCGGATTCCAGGTTCACCCTGCAAAATTAATGACAGCCATGCAATAAAGTAACAGCATGAATTTGAGCCTTGTAATACAACGTGATTACTAGCATTTTTATTAGCCAGGCTTGAGCAGCAGGCAAGGCCGGCTGGTATTTGACACACAAACAAGGATGTTACCAGGTGCTCAGCTCTAAAATGTCACATCAAAGTCGCAGGCCTGCTGGCTTGGCTTACACCTGAGCCAATTAGCCGAGGAGTTCAGAAGGGTCTTGGAAATGACTTGCAATCTTTATTTTGTGCAGTATAGAATCGCTTGATCCTCGGTAAGATGATACGAGGGGAACAATAGTTGCTAAAATATGGCAAAGGGGGACTAGCAGGAATGTTAGGCAAACTATCACAAAACAAATAGCAACAGGCAAAAGCAGGACTACGCAACACCTGGCCTCTCTCTCAGTGTGTTTGTCAGTCTTTTGTTGGCAACAAAGGAACTAATTGAAATGAAACAGTCTTGAGTCTGTTTGTTGGCACATCAAATATGCTGTAAGATATGTTGATTCTTGCTCCTCTTGAATTATTGAATATCATGCCTTCCAGACAGAAGGCAAGGGAAAACCCCCTCCAAGAATCTCAGCATTGGAGACGTATGCTCTTTTGAGGCATCCTGGAGTTCCCTTTTTATTACTGATTCATCTGATTGAGAATATAACTGCCATGCATAATTAATATATCAAATTCCATGCCAGAATTTGAATTGTCAACAAGGCAGAAAATGTTATGCTAACTGTAATGAGAAGACCAATTGTCACAATATCGTTAAATAGGGTTCTGTGTGTATGCGTGCGTGGGTGTCTGATTTTCAACTGCAAGAATTAAGTGTTATGATCCTTTTTGACTATATGTACAAAAAAAGTCTGGGTGCCCATAATATTTCACATGCAAAGAAATCAAAATCTCCCCCGCCCCCCACCTAGGGAAGTGAAATCCCTTTGCTTTGATTAATTGCATTAAACACATTTTCCAAATATGCTCATGAAAAGCAAATTATGAGTAAATATTAGGATGGAACTCCATCAAAAGAATTCTTATGAACAAACATTCCCAATGGCCAATTCTAATGCAGTATTGTTGTTTTGTCCAAGAGCAGCTTTGACTTACTTGAACTTAATGAAAGTCAGCTTCAAATATTCCAAATAAACCATTGCCCTCTGTCCCAGAGTGGTCCTGTACTATCACCCTCATTGAGAGGTGATCTGCATGTTATCTCATTTAAATTGCATCCACAGGTATCAGAACCATATAATTGCCATTGTCACTATATAATTGGGCTGTCTCAGTCCTTCCTTCCTTCCTTCCTTCCTTCCTTCCTTCCTTCCTTCCTTCCTTCCTTCCTTCCTTCCTTCCTATTGTGTATTGAGCAAATGTTAATAATACAGCAGCAAAACTAGATTCATGCATTGTATTTGTCCACTCGAATGGGCATTCTGAGAACTGCTTCAGCATCCATTAATGACCAGATCTCTGGGTTGTTGATGGGCCATAGGAGTAACTGGAAAAAAATATGTTGGTGTTGATTTGTGGAAGTTATGGGGTCCTAAGAACAAATTGGAGGATCTTTGAACTTTTGGTTGATGTTGAGCTGGTGACTTTGGGTCAGTCACTCTCTCTGAGCCCAACCCACCTCAAAGAGTTGTTGTGGGGAAAATAGGATTGTATTACTTATTAAGTAATAAATGCAGGATAAAATTTAAATGAATAAATAATAATAATAATAAATGATTCAACTTGGCAGAGGTAATGGTGAGCAGCTTTTGGGTGACCAGGGAATAAGATCTGCTCAGTGGTCAGTCTTTGATTTAGGATGAGACTGGGCTGTGTGGCCATCTGAATTCTTCAGTAATGTCATGGCAGAATGATACACCAGTGACCAGCTGTTTCATAGTGTACAGTGCTCAGATGGAGCCGCAACTATTCAACTAGTAAAAATGTGGCAGTGACCATATAACGGGAGATGATTTTTGTCCAAACAATGGTTTGGTAATGTTTCTTGTTGGTCTAGCTTCTCCATTTAAATGTTGGCTGTGCAGTGACCCAGGAATGTGTACCCTTTGTGTTTCAGAGAGTATGGGCAATGAAGAGTGGGGCAGTGATGAGTGAGACTAGTGGATCAACTGATGAACTAAACTGTATTATCTGGCTGTCACAAGGCCTTCCACATTGGCATTAGCCTTTTTTTGTAAGCTGTGTTGGGACCTAATAACTCTAGTGTGTGTCTCTTGTTTCTTTAGTAGCTGCTCTAGGGTGACTGTGTCTTTCTCTTGAAAATTTGGTGGATGAAAGGAATAAGATTTGTGAACCCTAAGAAAAGAGATCCTTAATGGATTCTGTTGTGGGGTTGATCCTGTTGCTGGTTTTGGTGTAGATGTCTGTTATCTCCTGCAGGTGGAATATGGGTGTGCTTAAAGCCTCTAATCAGTTCAAGGAGAGCCAGATGAGCATAAAAGATCTCATGAGTATTAAGGGGGTGTACACTGGCAGTCTACAATTAGAGATGCTAAGTGCTGGGACAAAAGCATCCTGAAGAACTGGTTAGCCACCAGATGGAAGGTTGTAGCATTGGGGAAATGAGATGGGGCTCTTTCATCTGCGAGAGTCAGGGAACAGGTGAGTTGGGGGTTGGGATCAGATAATAACAGCACCATGAAAATGGGTAGGAGTAGACAGGAAAGAAGAAAGGACAGTCTGCTTACAGGGAAGCCAGCCTCAGCATCTTATTCTCAGCCTCAATTCCTGGTCATCAGACTTTCAGTGCCCTTGGATTTGGGCTTCTGCTGTTAAATGCCAGGTCAGCCTGTAATAAGGACTCCCTTATCCATTATTCAGTAGTAATTGAGGGGATCAACCTGATGTGTGCTACAATGTACTCTATATGGGGCTTACCTTGAAGACCAACTGGAACCTACAACTAGTCCAGATAAGAGGCGGGGGGGGGGGGAAAGAGAGTGATGATACATAAGAACATACCACAGAACAGCCTATCGAGCCATAAAGCTGGGCTAATTGCAAAACTACCTGTCTCCAGTTGTATCTGCCCATCCCAAGAGATCTGACAGGGTTGCTGTGCTTGAGGTCCTTTCCATAAGAGGGATGGCAGTCCCAAAATATTCTGAAAGTCCAATGGTTGGGAAGTCTATCTAGCATTCATGAAGCTAAAGAGATCTGGACCAGTTCAGTCCCTGAAATAATCATGTAAAATATTCTAGCCTTTCTAAGAGAAAGACCTGTAACTATATTAATAAATAGGTCATCTCTATTTCTCTAGATATGCAGGAGAAGAAAGTACATTTGTATTTTTCTCAATTATGTTGCTGTTTTTAGGAGTTTCTCCCCATCTCCTTTCTGTCTTTTTAAAGTACGAGATAGTTAGCATAGTCACTAATGCAGTTCTCTTCCTATTTCCTCTCTGGAGCATATTTCTCTTCAACAGATGTTTTCCAAATAATTAAATGATGTTGAGCATGCATTATTGACAATCTCAATGCCTTGCTAATGTACTCCATACTTAAACAATATTTTTTCCACCAGTGGAATTGAATGTTAAGGACTGGTATTGACCTACTGGTATTGACCTACAAAGCCCTACATGGCATGGGTCCGGAATACCTTGGGGAGCACCTGCGGCCGGCATCAACTTCCCTCTGCCCAATACGCTCCCACAGAGAGGGTCTCCTCAGGGTGCCACCGGTCAAAGAATGCCGACTGGTGGCCCCCAGGGGGAGGGCGTTCTCTGTGGGCGTGCTGGATTTATGGAACCGTCTTCCAGTTGAGCTCCGGATGGCGCCCGACCTTCGCTCCTTCTGGCGCGATCTCTTTGAACAAGCTGGCCTGGCCTGATGGGAGGGGGTTGGGTTTTTATTACTTTTAAATGCGTTTTAATTTATTTATAGAGTCCTGGGCACTAGTTTAATCTTTTTAAATTTTTGTATTCTGTCTTTTTAACATTGCCCTGTTCACCGCCCTGAGTCCTTCGGGAGAAGGGCGGTATACAAATAAAATTAATATAATATAATATATTTACAAATAATTGCTATAATGGTCTTGAAGTCTTCAGTGGGGAGAGAAGTAAAACTGATAATAAATAAGTAATCACTTATTGCAAGATATTTTTTTTGTGATTTGTCATTCTGTTGAGATAATAATGGATACTCAAACATGCTGTAGTTTCCTAAAACTGTCACTTAAGAGATGAAAGGAAAACAACATGTCTCCAATTCCCACCATGTTACTGTCAGAAGTGAGATAAAGTGGTGGTCACATAATAAAGATGGACTTTAGGAAGTGTTCTCTCTGCTATAATTGTCCTTGTTAATTGGGGCTGGCCACTTTTCAAGTATTTGTTCCTGCTAATTTTTGTGGGTAATCTTCTGTGCATTACTGCTTATTTGAACAATATGCCTCTGTGCACATATGTAAGTGACAGTATAGAATTAGATCAAAATGAGGATGATCACTTCAAACCGTATCACTCAATCATCAAAATGGGATGGTTTGATTTAAGAATTTTTTGCCTTGTAATGATTAAGTAAATTATAAAGTTTTGGAAACTTGTAAACAAACCAATAAATAAAACGTTGTTCTGTGATGTAGTTTAGAATAATATCCTAAGTCATTTGAGGGGGTCTGGAGGCAAGAATATGAGATTAAAAGCAAGATCTCATAGACTTCTAATTTGAATAAAATATCCTTATTTGTTATTTGCAATGTTTATAGGCTATTCTGATCTGCCCTCTGTCGAAGAAACTATGTTTCTATTAACAGATTTCTCTCTCTTTTTTGCATTTAAAAGAGGCTAAAGAGGAGGTAAAAGGGAGCTAAAGAGAAGCAAAGAGGAATGATAGCTTAAGCCTTTCCTGTTTGCTAGTTACTCTTTCATCAGCCATATATGCAACAAAATAGCTGAGTAGGGATTTGTACTTGGATTTAGCTATTCCTAATCTAATGTCTCACCTACTACACTATAAGGTAAAGGTAAAGGTTCCCCCGCACATGCGTGCTATTCGTTTCCAACTCTAGGGGCCGGTGCACATCTCTGTTTCAAAGCCAAAGAGCCAGCGCTTGTCCAAGGACGACTCCGTGGTCATGTGGCCAGCATGACTAGATGCCAAAGGCGCACGGAACGCTGTTACCTTCCCACCATAGTAGTCCCTATTTTTCTACTTGCATTTTTTGCGTGCTTTCGAACTGCTAGGTTGGCAGAAGCTGGGACGAGTAACAGGCACTCACTCTGCTATGCGGCACTCGGGATTCGACCCACCAAACTGCCGATCTTCTGATCCACAAGCTCAGTGTCCTAACCTACTGAGCCACCGCGTCCCTTACTACACTATACAGATTACAATATATTAAGTTTATATTTAATCAATTCAAATGATTAGCTATTACTGGAAATTCTTCTCCCTCACAAATGGGCCAATTCATTCATACAAAGCAACCACAGAATTACCAAACCCACTATTTTAAAGAAAACACTATGGTTCCCACATGTACAATTTAAGGGGTGCACATCAGTTTCAAACAAAACACAAAGAATAAGTGAAAGCAGGCAACTTTAGGCTTGGAGGCTTTATGGATTATTTTATGCTTCTCAAGTCCCAAAGGTGCTTTTAAAAAGGCAGCTTGATTTTCTTTCATCCTCTCAAGAAAGCCCAGTTGCCATTTTTAAAGCATCATTCGGACAACCACAGCCTGGATTACCGAGAGCCTCCATGGACACTTATACTTCGGAATGCTTAGGAGAGATGAATACTAAATCAGTAAAAAAGCCAAACATGGTCCGATTTTATATTCCTCTGCCAAACAGGATGGGGAAAGAAGTAGAGAAGAGGTTAAAAAATCAAATGACTGACACACCTGCCTTTGAATCCCAGAAAATGGTTTATCAGGGTCTTCCTAATCGCAATGCTTCTACCAGAAATGGGGATTTAATCAAGGAAGGGACTGAGTGAGCCATTGCAGACATTGGTTAATTGCAATTACCCATAAGAAATAGAGGGGGGGGGGTTGTTATAGAGATTATTTCCAAATCAAAGTATTTCCATGCATGAATATTTCTAGGCCACCTCCACTACACCCAATTTAGATAGAGATGATGAAGACAGATAGACAGACAGACATAGACCAACAAAAATCCTAAACCATGGGTTCTCAATTCCCTGTTGCCTCCCAGAGCAAAGCAAAATCATGTTGTGTTATAGAGGTACCTTACAATGATCTCTTCTCCCCCACCCCCTTGCTTTCAAACTGTAATGCCAAAAGGAAAGTTATCGACTTACTAAATGTCCTGGGCTGTTTCATAAGGTTGCTTGTCATTGTACAAGATAGTGGGGGGGGACCTTTTTTCCACTCAAGGGTTGGGGAGGAAGGAGGAGAGAGGATGGCACAGAGAGAAGCAGAGGCTAACGATGCTGAGGGGCAGAATGGTTTCCATGCTCTTCAGGCAAGGAAGGCTGGGCCACAAAGTGAATTCAGCTCAATCAGGAATGTGTCTCATATTTGGGAATATTGAGGTCACCTCAAAGGGAAAATGGCTGGCACACATCTGTTGCCTTGGGGAGGCTTCTAATATGAAACTGAAGTCAGTGTGGCAAGGCTCTAGATGCACTTGGAAAGTTTGCCAGATATTTTATTAGATTCATAAGAAAATAATTGAAATCCAGAGGTATTACCAAGAGGGGGAAAAATTTCAGGACAATATTACTATTGTGTTACCCCCTTCCATTTTTTTTTATATTAGGTGGCCAAGCTAAAATAAAATGAAGCTGATTTTTCTTCTCATTAGGATTTTATGATATTATTATTATAATTAAGCTTCCCATTAAATTTTGCTCATGGTTTTATTGAGTTACTGCTCCCTACAGATTTGAAGCATATTTAACATATAATTACAGCAGTTCATCTCTGGATGAGGATTTAGAATGCAGGGTTGTGGCTGCACACCTCAGGTTCTTAGAAATTAAAAAATCAGCTGCCAATTGCAAAAAGGGCAAGTTCCCGGGAAACCTATTAATTAAACTAAGGCTGAAGGAAGGATATTGTTCTCAAATTTAATGGAGGGAATTGATGTGCCACAGGGAACTGGTCGAAGTAAAATTAACATGTATCACTGAAGTAGGTTATCATGGCATGTCATTCAGATGCCGCTCATATTACCACAGTCATATGCACTGGAATATGGAAGAAAGCAGAAGGGATAATGGTGCAATAAGAAGTCTAGCCTTCTCCTATCTGGTGCCTTGAACTACAACTCCCATCAGTTGCATGATTTTAGTCACAGAGAATGGCAATTCTGCTTAAAAATAACTTGAAGGCCTCTGATTTGGAAAGTGTTTCTTGTAGTTGTCTCCCCGTAATTGCCCAGTGCTGTCTGCAAACTAGCTTTTACATCATGCTGATTCTTTGTATGGGTGGGTAAAGTATGAGACTTACCCAAGGCCAACAGAAGAGAATAATTGTAGTTCAGGGTTGAATTGTAGTGTCCTTGGTGGGTAAAATTTAGTTTCAGATTGTTCTTAGCTGATACATATTTGACGTCACTACCAGCAAGTTCTCCACAAAAAGAAAATGCCAATAGGAAGAAATTTAGGGAGGAAAAACATGTTTGTGCCTAGGTTCCAGTGAGGGAGTCACTAGTTTTGAGAAAGGATATGGAGGCAACCTTTATTAGCTGCAAAGCAAGAAGAAACAGCCTTCTCTTAGCATTAACATTTTGTGGAGACCGCTGGAGTGAGTGGCGAGGTTTATTATACCAAGTGAGCAAGCAGGGCCTGTAGTTATTTAATTTCTGAGTTTGTTTCCGTTTTCTATTAGATGGAGCAAGATGATGGAAAGGCAAGTGGACCAAGCCATGATGGAGGGCTCCTGGCCCACAGCAGGTTTCTGCATGCTGAGGGGCACCTGACCTTCTAGGGCAGACATGTCAAACACAAGGCCCGGGGGCCAGATCCGGCCTGCGAAGTGGTTTCATGCGGCCCGCGAAGCCATCCTGGAAACAGTGAGGGAACGGCCCCCACTGCCTTGGCCCTGGCCCAGAGACCCTCCTTCTGCCAGAGACCCTCAGATCTGTCCCACTCTTGCCCAGGCCCCCATAGGCACCCTTGATGCGAACGATGTAGAGCTGGCCACGCCCACCCAGGCCATACACACTTTAGCCACGCCCACCCAGGCCACACCCACCCGGCCCCCTGAGGGCAACCGCAATGCTGATGCGGCCCTCAATGAAATTGAGTTTGACACCCCTGTTCTAGGGCTTCTCCCCACATTCTGAGGCAATCATTTAAGGGCTACAATAGGGAAAGCTCAGATTGTGGTCATTGGGTGAGGTGGTCAGGGGGCACCTTGTTTAACAACCGCAATGACTTATGACCAAAATTCCAGGCTCAATTGTAGCCATAAGTTGAAGATTATCTGTACATTAAAGGATACTTCAGGCTGCTTTGATGCCGAGTTCTCAACCTGCCAAATGTAAATTTGTTTGTTGAAATTTTATGGAAGATTGCAAAATGAAAAGGTATGTTGCGTAAATATTTCCTTTTTAAAAAAAAAAAATCTTCACACCAGGGAAGCATGTTTCTGGTACTAAGTAACAGGCCGTGTTGAAGTGAATTCATTATAATTGCTTCTTTGCTGGTCTCGCTTCCATGGCTGACTATTTATACAGACAAAGGCTGCAAAATGTGCTTAATTATTCCTTCAACTGTTTATCATGAGATTTTTCATTTTAAAAAAATCACTCTCTTGAACAAGTTACCCTTTTAGGTTTAATTGCAAGGCAACACTACAGGGAATATTTCACCACCTAAATTAGCGGCCTTTTGGATGAAAAACAAAGGACCAAGAAGCTTCCTTCCCCCCCTTTTTTTCTTTTTAAAATGTTTCCTATGACAGAACATTCAAAACACTTCAAATTTTGTTCTATCAGAATATAATCCACTTGAAACATTCAAAAGGAGCATTCTGAGTGGAGCTACTTTGTACAGAGCTCAGCTTTTCTTCATTTTAGCCATAAAAGTAGTTCTAAACTGAATCTTTCTTCTATGTACAGTCTATCTAGCTCCCATCCTATTAAAAGGATCTTGATTAATATTTCCAGCATACTAACAGGGTAAATGTTCAGGAAAGGTTCTTTCATCCCCAAAACTTAGATTGTTGTAATTGTTGAAACATCTGAATAATATGAAGCAGATCACTGCTAAATTTTATTGCTGCAACAAAATATTATTTTGAACATCCAACCATTCTTGTTCAGAGCGATAAAAGGAAATTGCTTTTCAAATGTTCTTCCAAAGAACAAAATATTTTTAACAAGCGAGGTTCAATAAGCTTAACTTAACTACAAATGGATAAGGAATATAGCATATATGAATTTTCAGTCCTTTACTGTGAAGAGTGTAGCATTTCGGGATTCATGTGGTTTAAGTTAAACTCAGAGGAAGACATTGTGTGGGAACTTTTCCTATGCATTTTTGTCAGATCGTGACATATTACCACAAAGAATGTTATCCAGAGCACTAAAGAGATGAACATGAAAAAGAAAAGGACAACTGCATGCTATACTTTTGTGTTAAGATAACCCAAAAACAGTTCCTAGAGACATTTAAAGCACCTGAGAATGAGGCAGAAATTAAACAATTCTTTCATAAAGGAAGAAAACTTTGGAAAAATCGAAAAAAACAGATATCAGCACAAAATCCCCCGCCTTCCTCAGAGAACCCAGATTGTGAGTTGAACTTGCATCCATGGTTTCTGATGTTTCCACCTCTTCCGTTACTTCAGTTGGAGATACAATAGTCAACAAATTATTTTTGCAGAAAGCAACTAAGTAAGAATCAAGAGTTGCCATCAAATTTTAGGACTGTCAAAATGTGGACTTCCTGACTGGAGGAACCAGTAACACTGCAAGCAGTTTTGCATAATCTACCTTCCATGAACCATAAAATAACCCAAAAGAAAGAAGAAATACAAATCAAGGAAGAGGGCTAGTGACAAAAATCTCCCTCTTGAGGCTATCTGATACTCTTGCAAGTTGTCATTCTGAATTCAGTGATATCTTTCTCGCCAAGTGTTCCTGAGTTAGATTAGTAGCAAGGATAAGTTCAATTACCCTATGGAAACCTTATCACAATATCACTTTGAAGCCAATTACCAACCAAGTAACAACCCAGCTGCTTTTTCTTCCAACCTGGCAGAAACCTCCCTTAATAAACATTTATGAGCTCATTAGAAGGAGCAATCCCTTTCCCTTATATCGTGGCTGCCAGGGATTGTGCCCCCACAGGGCTTCTACCTGAATGCACTTTGCCAGAGTGATGAGCTTCATTCCGACAGTTGACTTTTTATGCCGAGAATTTGCTTGGCATGCCCAAGCTGCTCACATCAATATATTATTAAAGAGGGAGGGGCGGGGGGGACAGACCTGTAACGCTATCACAGTCTTTGTAGTTGGCATTCACATTCAGTGAGTCTGCTTCTTCTTTTTTTTTGGAGGGGTGGGGGGAGGGCATTATTACCTAAAGAAGCCAGCCAGCATGGACCCTTTCATCCAGTTTACACATTTCTGAATTCCTTTCATGCTTTCAGGACTAACCCTTCTATCTCATTGCCAATCTTTCAGCCTTGCCCTTACATACATAGCCTAAATAGCCCTTTAAAAAGTCTCAATGGTCCCCTAGTACAAACACACATCAAAAGGTTACTCAGTGGGTTTGCATAGTAAACACAAATGGATATTGTTTTTGACATCTTGTGAACTTGTCTTTCTCCCTTGTACCTTGAAAGAACATGGGACCTTCTGGGCTTGATTGAGGCTTGCTGCATTTTTAATGATGGTCCCTGAAATGCAGGGCAGCAAGATCTTGTCACCTTGGCATATTTTATCCCTGATCAAACATTAGTTGGCAGCTGTTTGAAAATGTGTAACACCATCTCATCATCGCCAGCTGCTGGTTTGGTGGCAAGAGTGCAAGAACTCTGCTTACTCGTAGTTTGAATGTCACCCTAACCATTCTCTTATCATCTGGATTCCCACCTTCAGCGTTAGTTAACAGGAAGGTAATTCCAAGGAAAGCATATCCTCAAGATTCATCAAAAGTAAGTTGTGTGCATTTGCTTCTAATTATTCAGCTATACTATTAAATTAGGGCTGCCATATTCAGGCTACAAACATCCAGATAAGTATTAGATGGCAGTAAATATTTTAAGGCTTTCTGCATATCTGTTTCCAAATTTTTTAGCTCTGATCTGTTAATTAATGAACATGTTTTGTCTGTTCATCTTTTCAGCCTAACCAGAGAGATGAGGAGGCTTAAATCTGACTAATGATATGTTTTCTCTCCCACAAGCAAACATTTCCATCATTCTCTTTGAGGTAAGGTGCAAGAACCTCAGAGCTGCCACACAAATTGAATCACACAATTACAACTGAGAAAAGAACTTAGATAAGTCTTTCTATTGTGCAAGATGAATGAGAAGCTGGACAATATATGATATTGCAGACTAGGATTCCATAGCACAGCCAGCATTCCCCCCCCCCCATTTTGTTCTTCATTCTGTGTTCTTTAATGATGCTCTTGCCATCTTAAAGGAAGCCATCAGCAATCTTATGGCTTGCCCACCTCTCCCTCTTCTAACAAAATATTAACACTTGTTTCCTTTCAAGGATTGCTTTAAAAGAAACAATCTGCCTTGTCTTACTATAATGGGCTAAATTTTCTCCCTAGGTTGCAACTCCACTATATTCCCCCTTGCAATGGGGAAAAATATTTAATGCAACAATCTCTTCATTTTAGTTGGCTGAAAACCCCACAGAGACTAATTCATGCTATCCTATTGCATGAGTCATACCTAATATACTTACAGTAGGAGCTTATTCTTTCTCTGCCTTTAGTATGATAGTATGTTGGGCGGTTAATATTGATAAAGCATCGGGGATGTGGATGCAGCAGTATCATCCTCAATCCACATCAGTTATGTCCACAGATTTCTGATGCTGTGCAATAGCCTTCCTCATAGTACTCACTGGGTTTTCATTTAACATTTCTTACAATTCTGGACCAACAGTAATGAAATGAGCAATACAAAAAATGCTTCAGACTAGTATGCAGTAAACAGCCATGAAGGCTTCAGAAAAGATATTCAGATGTTATGATGTGTCCACAGATGAAAATCGTCCATGCCATAATGTGACACTATGAAAATAAAAGTTGGATTCTAAAGAAGCAGGATAAGAAGAGTATTGATACTATTGAACTCTGATGTTGGTATTCTCCGACTCCTGGGAAACAAAATGATGGCTTGTAATAGTGGCAAATATCTGTAGCTCAGGTGTAGGATGAGGGTGAAGGTTTATTCTCCAAGCTTTTCGGTTAGCTACTGAACATTTCATTACTAGGCTAGGTAACATCTTCAGTGGAATTTGGGGGATATCAGTGTCAGTGCTGTTCTGTTTATAAGGGCTTCAGGTGTGGGTGTGTCAAGTGAAGGTCTTGTGATGGATCTTGTGATGGGTCGGGTGTGAGTCATCAATGAGAGGCTTGTAATGCGTCTTGTGATGGGGAGGTTATATCCGGTCAGGGTCATTGGGAGGTGAACTGCTGGTGGGAGGGGGGCTTGCATGGGTTGGTTGAGGATCGGTTCTATCTCTGATTGGCTGTGCGGCTGATTTGGATTCTGAGGGATGCATAGGCTGGTTGTAGGTCGATGTGTCTATTGATGGAATTGCTTGTGGAGTGCCAAGTTTCGATGAACTCATGAGCGTGGCGGGTGGTAACGTGGCTGATGATTTTTGTGTTGCTCCAATCAAACTGGTGTTGTTTGGTGTTGGTGTGGGTAGAAATTAGTGATTTGGGATCATGGTGTTTAACTGCCAGCCAGTGTTCTTGGATCCTGGTTTTTAACTGACATTAATTAGAGAGATAATTTATTGGAAAGCATCACTTTATAGACTTTCTATTTGATATACTAGTGGAATGCAATTCAATTAAAACCTACTGCTTTTCCATTCAAGATATTTTAGTATTAGCCAACAAATCCACCAAATTATTCTCATATACTTCTTAAAAATGAGGAATGTGTTTTAGTTTTACATGTAAAAAACCCCAAATACCTCATACATTCTAAATAAAGTATCTATTTAATTTCTTGCTTTCATTTATCTCCTTCTCTATCTGACTGTAATCTGAATAGAGTTCCAATGACAACATTAAGAAAAAAAATGTTTAATTTTGTTGGACCAGGAGTGGAAAGACACCAGTTTTATTCCACCCTTGACTCAATGATTTCACTCCAGAAGCCACAATGTTTGCATAACACACAGGGTTATTAGGAAGAAAAATTTATGTCCCCCCCCTCCCATCACACAAAATGTGATTCTGGGTGGCCTAAAGAAATAAAAAAATATATAGATGTAATGCTCATACATACATACATACGTGATCCCAAATCCTTAATCTCTACCCACACCGACACCAAACAGCACCAGCTCAATTGGAGCAACACAAAAATCATCAGCCACGCTACCACCCTCCACGCTTGATATTTCATCAAAGCTTGGCACTCCACAAGCAATTCCATCAACAGATACATTGACCGAAAATCAGCCTTTGCATCCCTCAGAATCCAAATCAACCACACAGCCAACCAGAGACAGTACCAGCCCTCAACCAACCCATGCAAGGCCCCCTCTTCTCCCACCAGCAGTTCACCTCCCAATGACCCTGACCGGATGTAACCTCCCCATCACAAGACCCATCACAAGCCTCTCACTGATGACTCACACCTGACCTTTCACAAAACCCTCACTTGACATACCCACACCTGAAGCCCTTATAGAACAGAACAGCACTGAAACGGACATCCCCTAAACTCCATTGAAGATGTTACCTAGCCTGGTAATGTAATGTTCAGAAACCAACCCACAAGCTTGGAGGATGAACCTTCACCCTCACAAAATGATGGGTCATCGAAGATATCAACCCAAAGTTCTCACTCAAGGGGCAAATGACCATCTCAAATGAGCCTACTTTGAACACATTATGTGAAGACTTAGCTCCCTGGAAAAGGCTCTAATGCTGGGAAAGATGGGGGGAGGAAAGAAGATGATGACCAGCAACAAACTGGATGGACTCAGTTACAGCAGCAATGAATACACCATTGGGAGACAGATAGGAGTACCTTTGGATGCATTGCCGCTCAGAAATGACACTCTTAAATCTAACTTGGTATGACAGCAGCAATCAGACACATTTTTGGAATAAAAGTAAGCAATTCCAATGGCGTGGTGGAGCCAGGGGAGACCAGTCCCACTGCTCTTTGCCATTTACTTAGGTCATGCTTGTTTGGTGCTGTTTTTCTTTCTTTTCCCTTCTTTGGAGATCAGACAGGTGCTCAGAACATGCACCCCACAGGAAGATTTTTGATACAAACATCTAGTGAATAGAACATTTTGGACTGCTGTCTTTCTCCTCTATAATGTGGCAACACAATCAAATTGAAAACCATGCTAAGGCACAAACAGGGGTATAAGTACCAACGCTTGTAATGGTAGCTATGCAAATTGCACCAGACCACCTGTTAAAAAAAGTCTTCTTATTAAAGTATGGTAACTTCCTTCTAGTTTTTTGACTGACAGTGGTTTTGAAAAAGCATACCTTTTTGCAAAGGAAAGGAAAGGAGGGGAGTGTAAAACATTTCTCCCCAACTGTATTGCAAAAAGATGGGAGTCTTCTGAAATTAATAGCATACACTCATATGTACCTTTATATTTTGCTCCCATTATTTTATACATGTTTAGCTGTTTATTTTTCTGGTGTGGTTTTTATTGCCTAGAACAGAAAAAAAAATGGCTGCAGTGGATTTTTTTAATGCTTCACTTAAGTCTCCGCTACTCCTAACACTTTTCTGAGACTACATTTTATTTATTCATTAATTACTTTTAGCATTTTTATTTTACCTTTTATCAATCATACCACCAATATTAACACCTGTCCCAAAATAGCTTTAAAGTTTACTGCTAAGTAAAAATTTGTGGGTGGGAAAAACCTTCCCCATTTATTATTATTATTATTATTATTATTATTATTATTATTATTATTATTATTATTATTATTATTATTATTATTATTATTATTATTTTGTCTTTGTGAGTAGTGCAGGCTTCTGATCTATTGAAGATTTTGTGCATTTTTAAATATGAATCACAAAGTAAATTTGTCTTTTTCCTACAACTTTCTCCAAGATATGGAGGTTTGGTGGTAGGAGAGAGTGTATTTACAGTAATGATGGACAAAAGCCATCCTACATAATTTGTGGAATGGCTAAGAAAAAAGGGAGAGACTCATAGTGGGCAAGATAAGAAGTGGCTCAGCTTGGGCAATGAAAAGGGGGTGGATGGAGGTGTCTTTGATTTTAGGGAGCAAAACAAAGCCACAGAGAAAAAAAATGTAATAGATCATGATGTCTGAATCTCATTATTTTATAGGAAAAACTGAGGATACTCCTATCTCCTATTCTGTCAACTGACCTACTCTTCTAGTAAATTTAATAAATAGCATATATATATATATATATATATATATATATATATATATATATATATATATATATATATATATATATATATATATATATATATAGGTTGATAGAAATAATGCCAAGATGTCAGAGAGCAATAAAAAAAGTCTACCACTTTGTACTGATACTAAGATAACACAGAGAAATATTGTGCTTACACAGGCCTGTGAAATGTTCATGAAGGTTATAGTATGATTATGAATTGCTTTGGTCAAAATGGGAACAGGCTATTTTTCTCCAGTTGCATTGAAGTGGGGTAGGGAAGACATTACAGTGCTTGAAAAGGTAGCAGAGGGCAACAAGGCTAATCCAGGATTAAAGAAAATGAGCCTTGAGGACAGCTAGAAAAACCTTTAACCATCCAGGCCTACCAGAAATAAATAGACTCCTTCAGCTAAGAAATAGTGAGTTGTCAAACTGACAAAATGTTTCCTGTTCAGGGGCCAATGTATCCATGATTTTTTTTATAACCATTAGTCAAACATGGACAGAATTCTTTGAAATATTACATCATCCTAAGATACTATGACTTACCCATCCACAAAGGAGCCCAAAGCTAGGAAATACATTCATTAAACAACTCTGATAAAGGCACCACAACTGAAACACACAGGCTGTCCAAAAATGGGCAAAATGGACCAACTGACATCCAAATATATTTCATTTCAATCTTCGCCAGCATTCATTCATACATACATACATACATACATACATACATACAATGGGATTTTAATATTTGATACAAAGTGACATGTAATTATGTTTTGTAGCTCATAATCTTATCTTCTGTACTGGTTTTACCTGTAGCTATCTTTGAAGGCAGTTTGGAAATTAATACTAGAGAAATGGTGATTAGTTAGCTGATTGAAGATGGCCATTATGACTACATCTTATCTTATTAATTCCCAATTTATTTTCAAGCATCATTTAGTGTTCTGAGTTTAACCCTGTAATCCCTTTTATGGCTGGAGATCACAATAACAAACCAACAATTTTCCCCACATATTTCATCTTAATTACCATCAGTACGATTCCTGGTTGGAATGCTCTTATTTCAGGCAGAGTCTTCTTCAGACAACATTAATCCACCTACATCAATCTTACATGAAGCAGACATTTTTATATCTTACACATTGTGATGATCTTAACTTTTTGCAATATTCTTAGTTTGGTTACTAAAGGTTTACTACCTCTGCTTTTGCTTTCAAGATTACATTCCATCAAATCTTATTTATTATGCTGTTTTAAGATTCTATCTATGCTGCATTTAGATTATACATATTTATGTGTGTCACTGTGTGAAGATTGGATTAAAGGATGAAAAATAAAACAAACACATATTTAACAGATAGTACAAATATAAGTAGCATTTGACGGTGTTGAGTAGCTTACATGATGCAAAAGTATTTCTTATGTGAAAAGTCTCAAAGTTGTCATCCCACTGTGTTTAACATTAAACGATACCCTTTTCAGCCTGCTGTCCTCCAGATATGCTATACTTCAGATCTCATAACCCTTAGACAACATATTCTTCATATGTAATATGTTATAAGAGGGTAATTTGTATTTGATAATCTATCATTTTCAATTGTATATTGTCACATTAAAATACACTGATTGGGAAAATTAAATAAAATAAATACACAGTTTTGTGCAATTTATTATATAAAAATATCTAATGAAGCAATGGGATAGAGCAGAATATTGGAAAAAGAAGAAATGGATTGTTTATAAACAATCAGTTGTCAACAGTAATCCATTGTTATGCTTACTCCTTGCCTCATGTTCTTTTTCAGATTCTTAAATCCATCAACCATTATTGCTTCTAGCTCAGGTTTTTCATCAGTTACCCTTCTGAACCTAGAAATTTTGTCTCCTTATCCAATATTGTTTTCTGCCAATGATACAGCAATATATTTCTCAGTTTAGGAAGTGAGGCAGCTTTTTCTAGCTCCTTTCTGGTCATTCGTTCCTCAGCTTTGAATCATTCAACTAAAAGTAAGACAAATATAGCCAAGGATGGTGGAAGATATTTTAGTGCCTTAGACATTAAAGGTAAAGGTTTCCCCTGTCCAGTCATTTCCAACTCTAGAGGGCAGTGCTCATCTCTGTTTGTTAACCAAGGGAGCCAGCATTGTCTGAAGCTACTTCCATGGTCATGTGGCCAGCATGACTATATGCCAAGGTGCATGGAATGCGGTTACCTTCCCACTGAAGTGGTACCTATTTATCTATTCACATTTGCATGCTTTTGAACTGCTAGGTGGTCAGGAGCTGGGGCAAGTAACAGAAGCTCACCCCATCATGCAGTGCTTGGGTCTCAAACACAGGCTGTCAACTTTCCAGCTGACAAGCTCAACATCTTTAACAACTGAGCCAACACTCCCCCTTATGTCTTAGACATTAAATAATGCCTATTATCCAAGACAGATAAGAAAATGCGCCCAAAGGCTTTTTCCATCTTAATACTAAAAGTATAACAATAAAAAAGTAGCTAACAAATTGCTCTTCTTATAAGACACTGAAATCCAGTTTGACAAGCAGCTGTGTCATTCTCCCCTGTGGTAGGTCCAGACATGAACTTATTTTATCACACCAAGCTGTGGAATGTGCTCAGAAAAATGGGAATCCCTGAAGATCTCATTGTCTTCATGCAGTATATACAGATCAGGATGCCATAGAATGGACAGAACATGACAAAGCAGACTGGCTCCAGGTCCCCTTATTTATTCAGCCTACATGTGGATTATATATTAAGGGAAGCTGGACTGGAGGAAGATGGATGTGGTATTAAGATTGGAAGAAGAAACATCAAAAACCTGTGTTGTATTATTTTGATAGCGGAAAATGCAATGGATATGCAAGACTTAGTACTAAAAAGTCAAAGGGAAGTGTGAAAAATGGGATTAAAATTAAAAATAAAGAAGATTGGACTAATGACCACAGGTAGAAAACTAGTGTTAGAATTGACAATGAAGATATCAAAGTGATGGATAGCTTCTACCTTTTAGGATCAACTGTCAGCAGAAAAGGAACAAGAAATATACCATAGAATAGCACTTGGTAGAGCAACCTTGAAGGCCTTGAGGAAGATATTCAAATGCCATAATGTCTATACCTACAAAGACCAGAAGGATGCAAGCCACAATATTCCCTGTAACACTCTAGGGAACAAAAGTTGGACTTAAAAGAAGCAGGATAAGGAGCGTGTTGATACTTTTGAACTTTGGTGTTGGAGAAGACTCCTGAAAATATGGCGGTCAGCCAAGAAAACAAGCCGATGGATCATCAAAGAAATCAACCCAGAGTTCTCACTCGAGGCACAAATAACCCGGGTCAAATGATCCTACTTTGGACACATTATGCAAAGACTCTCTTTTCAGGTTTTAAATCTTCAAAAGGTGGAAGGAGAGAAAAGAAGAGGATAACCAGCAGCAAAACAGATATACTCAGTCATAGTGGCAAGGTGTGCACTATTGGGAGGTTTGAAATAACAGGGACAGGTTGTCACTAAGAGTCAAAAATGAATTGATGGCACCTTATCATCATCATCTTCTTCTTCATTATCATCATCATCAGTATTTTAAACATATATACACTATAAACAAATACTTTAGTGCAGGGGTGTCAAACTCAATTTCATTGAGGGCCGCATCAGCATTGCAGTTGCCCTCAGGGGGCTGGGTGGGTGTGGCCTGGGTGGGCATGGCCTGCTGGGTGGGCGTGGCTAAAGTGTGTATGGCCTACTGGGTGGGCATGGCCAGCTCTACATTGTTCTCATCAAGGGTGCCTATGGGGGCCTGGGCAGGAGTGGGACAGATCTGGGGGTCTCTGGCAGGAGGAGGGTCTCTGGGCCAGGGCCAAGGCAGTGGGGGCCGTTCCCTCACTGTTTCCAGGATGGCTTCGCGGACCGCATGAAACCACTTCGCGGGCTGGATCTGGCCCCCGGGCCTTGTGTTTGACATGTCTGCTTTAGTGCATTAGAGAAATGTATCATATTTATCATATATAAAGATGCTCTATAAGGGAGATGGGTGATAAATAAATATTTATTTATTTATTTATTTATTTTTGGGACTTATATGCCGCCCTATCTCCCGCAGGACTCAGGGCGGCTTACAACAATAAAAACAACAATACAAAAATTAAAAAAGAATTAAATAACAGCCCCAAAATAAATTAACTACAGTTAAAAATTAAAACATATTTAAAAACCCATCATCAATCCTGATGGAAGAGAAAAGTTTTGAGGTCGCAGTTGGTTCCAAAGGGCTGGTGCTCCCACAGAGAAGGCCCTCCCCCTGGGGGTCGCCAGCCGACATTGTCTGGCCGACGGCACTCTGAGAAGGCCCTCTCTGTGTGAGCGCACTGGGCGATGGGAAGTCGTCCCCAGTAGCAGACGGTCCTGCAAGTATCCCGGGCCTAAGCCATGTAGGGTTTTAAAGGTAAGTACCAGCACCTTAAATCTCGCCCGGAAGACAACTGGTAACCAATGCAGCTCACGCAGGAGGGGTGTAATATGGGAGTATCGGGATGCTCCCATCATTACCCGCGCGGCTGCATTCTGCACCAGCTGAAGCCTTCGGGTGGTCTTCAAGGGCAGCCCCATGTAGAGAGCATTGCAGTAATCTATTTGAGAGGTAACGAGTGCATGAGTGACCGTACGTAGGGCATCTTGGTCCAGATAGGGGTGCAACTGGCGCACCAGGCGAACCTGGGCAAATGCCCCCCTGGCCACGACTCCAATATGATCTTCAAAACTGAGTCGTGAGTGCAGGAGGACGCCTAAATTGCGTGCCCTATCAACGGGAGGCAATACCTCTCCTCCCATAACCAAAGATGGAACCTCTTGGACAAGTCGAGATGCCGGTACGTAAAGCCACTCAGTCTTGGCTGGGTTGAGCTGGAGACTGTTCTTCCCCATACAAATCCGTACCGCTTCCAGTCAACAGGACATCACGTCGAGGGCATCACTGGCTTGGTTCGGGGTGGAGATAAAGAGCTGGGTATCATCGGCATATTGATGATACCTCACCCCAAAACCACGGATGATCTCACCCAGCGGCTTCATATAGATGTTGAACAGGAGGGGCGAGAGCACCGACCCCTAAGGCACCCCACAATTAAGGGGCCTAGGGGTTGACCTCTGCCCTCCTGTCAACACCGTCTGCGAGCGGCCCGAGAGGTAGGAGAACCACCATAAAACAGTGCCTCCCACTCCCAACCCTGCAAGACGTCGCAGCAAGATACCATGGTCGATGGTATCAAAAGCCGCTGAGCGATCTAAAAGGACCAGGACAGAGGAATAACCCCTGTCTCGGGCCCGCCAGAGATCATCCACCAGTGCGACCAATGCCGTCTCCGTGCTGTACCCGGGCCTGAAACCCGATTGGTATGGATCTAGATACTCAGTTTCCTCCAGGACCAAAGGGAGCTGCCGTGCCACCACGCTCTCAACAACCTTCGCAAGAAAGCGAAGGTTGGAGACAGGATGAAAGTTGTTTAAAATAGCTGGATCCAAGGCAGGTTTCTTGAGGAGGGGCCTTACCACCGCCTCCTTCAAGGCGGCAGGGAAGCACCCCTCACTCAAGGAAGCATTTATAACTGCCAGGAGCCAGCCTCGTTTAACCTCCCAGGCTGCATAAACCAGCCAGGAGGGACAGAGGTCCAACAAACATGTGGCGGCACTTAATTTCCCCATGATCCTGTCCACTTCATCCGGAGTCACAGGATCAAACTCTTCCCAGATATTATCGGCCAAACCCATCGTTTCCCCCTCGTCAGATACTGCCCAGTCGGAGTCCAAGCCAGCCCGAATCTGAGCGATTTTATCCACCAGATACTCACTAAACTCCTCGGCCCGTCCCTGCAAGGGGTCCTCTCCCGTCCCCTGATTTAAAAGGGAACGGGTCACCCTAAACAGGGCGGCCGGGCAGTTATCTGCGGATGCAATGAGGGTGGCAAAGTGAGCACACTTCGCCACCTCCATTGCCATAAGATAAGATCTAGAAAAGGATCTTAACTATGTCCGGTCAGACTCGGACTGAGTGAACCTCCAAATGCTCTCTAGGCCCTTTCTCTGGCGCTTCATCTCCCACAGGTCCACGGAAAAACAAGGAGCGAGCCGGGATCTGCGCCGGGTCAGAGTCCACAAAGGCACAACACGGTCGAGAGCCTCCGAAGCCGCCCGTTGCCAGGCATCAACTAAGGTCTCGACCGGGCTGTGGGAAAGGGAGGAAGGAATAAATCCAAGCGCCGCCTGGAACCTATCTGGGTCCATCAGGCACCTGGGGCGGAACCACCTGGTCGGTTCCACCTCCCAGCAGCGGGGAGTGGCATGACGGAGGCTCAGCTGCAGGAGATAATGGTCTGTCCGTGAAAGGGGTTGAGATGTTGGAGTAACCCCACCCAGACCATTAAACCACTGCCCAGAGATGAAAATAAGGTCGGGAGTGTTTCCCCCCTTGTGAGTCGGACCCTGAATAATCTGGGCCAGGTCCATGGCTATCATGGAAGCCATGAACTCTCGGGCCACCCCCCGATGCACCACCCAGGGAAGGCAGGTTAAAATCTCCCAGAACCATAAGCCTGGGAAACTCAACCGCCAACCCTGAGAGGGCGTCGAGTAGCCCGGGCAGGGCTGTTGCCACGCAGCTGGGAGAAAGGTACGTGAGCAACAGACCCAACTGACCCCCAGGACCCCACCTCAGGAGAAGGGACTCACATCCACCGATCTGCGGGGCAGTGGTCTCCCGCGGACAAAGGGCCTCCTTAATAACAACTGCCACCCCCCCGCCCCTACCCTGAGCCCGAGGCTGGTGAAGCACACAGAAACCTGGTGGGCATAACTCAATCAGAGGGACCCCTCCCTCCGGGCCCAACCAGGTTTCAGTGATGCATGCCAGGTCTGTGCCTTTCTCCTCAATCAAATCCCAAATGAGGGGAGCGTTATTCACCACAGACCTGGCAGTCAAATAAACCAGCCT
Organism: Vipera ursinii; assembly: GCF_947247035.1. Lineage (NCBI taxonomy): Eukaryota > Metazoa > Chordata > Lepidosauria > Squamata > Viperidae > Vipera > Vipera ursinii. The sequence continues at coordinate 125,857,662 of NC_139516.1, forward strand.
GAGCTCAGGCACCTGTCCTCCCCCACCCCCGGAAAAGCAGGATGAGGTCAGAGGGTCGGAGCGCACCACCGCTCGAAGATAGCGGGGACGCGATCCCAAAGCATTCAATCAATGCTTTGCCCTCCCATATCTAATAATGGTAGATATTTAAAGGAGTTGTAGAACACGGCAATTGACCTTCTACACAGAGGGAAGAAATGATTTGATTCAAGGAGCCACCAAGTAGGGATAAGTCATGAGAAAAAAATCCAGTGTCCTCTTTTCCTTCAGTACAATTCCAACGAACCACAGCCAAGCCAGAAATAAATGGTCTTCGTTACCAAACATCTGTTATTCCATAATTCTGATTATATTAAACTTTCATTCACATTTTCTGCTCTTGGTTTGTCCAGTAGCTTTAGCACAATTTCTGCTTCTTTCTATCTGAATGTTCATTTATGGAAACAATACTGTGATCGTAGTAATTTAATTTAATTTAAATTCAGTAATTGAATAATAAGTGTTCCTCAGAATAATGAAATTTTCCCAAGCAGCTGAAAGCATCTTTAACACATTCCTGAATTGTTTTATTTTTTCCCCATTGATTCACAGATTATATAGTCTTCTGAAAAGTACGTATTTATTGAAAGAATAATGTCTAAAGGCAGATGTCCATTATAAGAAGCACAGATGTGAAAGATACCGTGAGGTGTAACTGAGCAGATGTACTTCCATCTCTAAAGCATCGTTGGAAGATGCTTCCCAGTTTTCTACATTTGCTATCTTTCGAAGGAGATTTGCCTTCCTCCCCCCCCCCCATTGCAGTATCTAGATCCCAAGCTGAGTTGCCTTGTTGGCAATGATTGATTACCCAATTTCTAATTAAACCTGATCCAATCACTTATTATGCAGAGTGGAACAAACAAACTGAAGTCGACTGTCAGTCCTGTGATTGATGATACTGTCAATCCTGCTTTTGTTGTGTCTAATGTCTTGACGCTTGTTACAACCAGGCAAAGCTGTGCTGGACAAAGGGTGCTGTCACTCTTCACATGAATTCACACCCCTGTAAACACACCCAATTTTTTTAACAGAAAAAAAATTATTGAGAACAGTGGAGGTTTTGTTTGGGTTAGTCGGCACAATGAGATCAAAGCCCCCGAGACCTGGATTTCTTCAGGAGCAAGGAGGGAGGGGGCTAGATTGGCAGGGGGTTCTTGGTATGGTAATAAACCCACCTTGGGGAGAATGACAGATATGACATTAAAGCAAACCTAGCAGGATAATAATTTATTTTCTATTGTCTGCCAAGAAGGATCCTCTTAGCAGCCCTCATTTATAAATTTTTCAGTTTTAATGTTTTAATTATTTAAAATGCAAATAGGAGCAGAAAATACAAATTCCCTAAACAGATCTGGCTTCTGAAATCACATTCATACATCACAAATCTTTTTCCTTCTTTCTTTCTTTTTTATCCCTTAGCCTTCAGTTTATTTTAGAATTGTTGAGATCATGGTTTGTTTCCAAAGACTCCTTTCCAGTGTGCATCACTGTACAATTGTTAATTTCACCCTTGCTTAAATATAAATATCTGCAGAAATTATTTTCAGCATCAAAATTATACCTACAACAATATATGTGTGGATCTTTCTCTTCTTGTTATTTAGCATTTGGGCTAATATTAGGGTTTTTTTTTTCATTCTGCCTAATTTTGTTGAAACTACAAAACAAAATACACTTTGAGAGAGTTTTAAAGTTTGTTATGACAAGAGAAGCCAGGAAAAAAATAGATCAAGTTGGAAAATGAGCTGGACCTGAATAATACTTGCAGTAAAAATCATTGTAAAAAACATAATTCCCCAGCGCATCCCTATGGGAGAACAGTTGATCAGTTGCTTGGAATGTTACCGGCTCCTCCAATTTTTGTCGCTTCCCACTTTTTCCTTGGTCATGTGATCCATAACAGAGCTATTATTAAAGTTTGGAAAGAATACTGGAAGCCATAATCTGGATGCTTTTTTATCTGGTACAATTTAACTTTGGGAGGAAGTAGAAGTGCTTTACAGCTAAACTGTACTCAAGAATCACATATATTCCATTAAAAAAGGTTCCATAGAGACCAGTTCTTAGGGAGTAAAGATAGTAAAGAGATGAAGCCTTTGGACTACTTTGAAGTGCTCCACTGGTCACCTGCAGAAGGACCAGAGATGACCTGGGGAAGAGTTGATAGTAACTTGGATTCAGAGAGACTGAGTTAGGGTGGCTATAACCCAAACGCCTAAGAGGAGAACCTGGAGAGTGAGGATAAGGGGGGAAGGCTACGGAGAGCAAATTAGGGAGGCTAAAAGGTGATTTGGCAATGAAAAGGAAAAGAAAATGGGACTGGGTTGCATTTCTCTAGCTTGGGAGGGATATGTGGGTGTGGTGTGCAGGTGCAGGTGTGTGGAAGAGGAAAGTAATTAATTGATTGGAAAATGGCAATTGAGGTGAAAAGATCTTGGAGAAAATTTATTTGATCCTGGCTAAGAAGGGAATATAGATATATGTCTTAAGACCCAGTTCTCCCTCTGTTTTATTGTCAGCGTTAGAAGGGTCTTCTAACACTGGACTTCAACTTTGGGTCATAATCATGCTATCTGGGGACTAAGATCAAGTTGCCAGTATGGGTTGTCCTTGACTTACGACCGTAATTGAGCCAAAACATTTCTTTGTTATGACTTTTCTTAAGTGAGTTTTTCCCCATTTTATGACCTTTCCTGCCACAGTTCTTAAGTGAATCACTGCAGTTGTTAAGTTAGTAACATGGTTGTTAAGTGAATCTGGCTTCCTCATTGACTTTGCTTGTCAGAAGGTCACAAAAGGTGATCATATGACCCTGGGACACACAAACAATAAATATGAATCAGTTGGCAAGCATCCAAATTCGTGACCATGGGGACACTGCAACGGTCATGTGAAAAACAGTCATAAGTCACATTTTTCAGTGTCATTGTAACTTTGAACAGTCTCTAAATGAACAGTTGTAAGTTGAAGACTACCTATAATGATTCCAATTAACAGGTAACCTAGTCTACAATTTCCATTTTATTAATGAGAATTTCATGAGAGATATTTGAGATAACCATACAATTTGCTGAGGTCAACCTGTACTATGTCCATAGTATTCCTTTGATCTAAAAAAGTGGTAGATTTAACTTGGCATGACTTGCTTGTAACAAACCATGCTAGTAACCTGTTACGCTGCTTAATAATCTGATTAAGGACTTTACCTAGATGGCTGTCAAGATGACAGGTCTGCAGTTTCCCAGGTCTTCATTCTAGAAAAAGTAGCTTCTTCCCATTCCTTGTGAAGATCTTAACAGTTAAAAAAGAGAGAGAGATTTCAGGACTTTTAGCTGGAGGGCTATTACATGACTGTTTTGAGGGTAAGGCAGTCACTTATATGTTTCCTATTAAAGACTCTCTGACTTGAACTAGATTCCTCTGAAATGTCATTGTAGCCACTTGTTACACCTACTTATGTAAAAATTTAAGAACCCAATTACAAATCCTGTAGAACATACAAATTCAAATCTCTTCTAATTTTCAATGAATTTCATGTTCATTTTTCACTACCACCTGAATTATCAAGTAATTTCTGTTGGGAAATAGCACGATTACTTCATATTTCTGCTATGAACAGAGCAAGACCCAAAAGTCTAGTCTGACTGGATATGTTCAAAGTTTCATGGATTAAGGGGCAGGGGGAAGAAAAAGCAAGGTATTTTCACAGCTGTATCCTGTAATAAATAAATGGAAGAAAATAAGCTTGTGAGAGTTGTATTCAAAATACAGTCCCTCACATTCCCAAGGCAGATTCAGCAGCATAGAAAACATATATTTCAGCATTTCATAATGAAGCTGTCATTTCTATCTCTCGGCATAGGACAGATAATCACGAGTACCAGGTTGCTTATTAGTACACTAAAAAGAAAAGGTTCCCACCTTTGCCATAACCAATAATTGCAATTCTTCCATAGAGTTGCTAAGCTCTGTGTTCACTACCTATTCTTGAATTCTAGTGAATAAGAATAATTTTTCAAATAAATTCTGGAGCAGGAGTTTGGGCAGATTGCCCTGGAATTCCATTCATTCCATTTTCTGTCTTTTGGTACCTTACAAAAAAGCAATTCTGAAATATACATACCTGCATCAAGAGGATTAGGAAGTCTTACACTATTTACTGATCTTGAAACTCGCTTATATAGTAAAACATTAATCAGGCATCTCTTTGTCTCTGTTGACATTTTATACCCTACTTTTCTGCCTTGAGCTTACTTAAGGGAGAGGACAAAATCATCACCACCACCACAGTGGTACTAACATAAAACTTAAAGGGCTTGGCTGAAAAGAATAGTCTTGATTCCTTTCCCAGGCAGTAGGGCAAGGGGGGCGGGGTGGGGTGGGGAAGAGAAATGCACTTTCTAACATGAACAATAATCGTGACTCAGAATGGTCAAGAGCCTTCACAGCACTTGGCATTTCACTGATACTTTTTTTTATTCAAAGACAGGCATAATTACATCACAATTACCAAACAAATCCTTTCTAGTTAACAGCATCAGGACTCTGTTCAGTTCTTAAACCCAAAAAATCAAGATAGAATCAAGATCACGTGAAATATTAATGCCACTTTACAATGCCTTGGTAAGGCCACACCTGGAATACTGCATCTAGTTTTGGTCACCACAATGTAAAAAAGATGTCGAGACTCTAGAAAGAGTACAGAGAAGAGCAACAAAGATGACTAGGGGACTGGAGGCTAAAACATATAAGGAACAGCTGCTGGAATTGAGTATGTCTAGTCTAATGAAGAGAAGGACGAGAGGTGACATGATAGCAGTATTCCAATATCTCAGGGGTTGCCACAAAAATGAGGGATTCAAGCTATTCTCCAAAGCGCCCGAAGGCAGGACAAGGAGCAACGGATAGAAACTAATCAAGGAGAGAAGCAACCTAGAACTAAGGAGAAACTTCCTGACAGAACAATTAACCGGTGGAATAACTTGCCTCCAGAAGCGGTGAATACGCCAACACTGGAAGTTTTTAAGAAAAGACTAGACAGCCATTTGTCCAAAATGGTATAGGGTTTCCTGCCTGAGCAGGGGGTTGGGCTAGATGACCTTCAAGGTCCCTTCCAACATCATCATCATCATCATCATCATCATCATCATCATTATTATTATTATTATTATTATTATTATTATTATTATTATTATTATTATTATTATTATTCCTATCTTATTCAGTTATGTATCAAAAACATAGGGCCATATGCTTCCTGGATCTGATCCCAGCAGGTTGATGGATCTAATGCTCACCCAGCCAGTCTTTGCTAAGGTGAGTAGCAAAGGATGAAGGAAGGCTTGAATGTGAGTAGAATTATTAAGCTGTGAAGGTTCCACTTATATATAAGTGACTATAAGATATGGATTAGCAACCATGTCATTTAGATTCTCTGTGGTGTTTATATGGTGTCTGTTTCAAAATTCTGGAAAGCATCCCCTGTGATCAGCAGATTCTAATAGCAATGCAAAAGATTTTGTCTACAGTATGATCCATGTGATTCTACTTAGGCATTGCTTGTAGTGGTTTGACTGCCGATCCTAGCCAAAGGACCAGAATTCTTGAAACAAATAGCTTGCAATCTACCCTGAATATATTAATCATCCTGACACAAATCCATTTCCAAAACATAAGAAAAATATAATTTCTAGAAGCACTGAATACAAACGTTTTACACTGAGGGCAATGGGAGGCTAATGTTAACACATAAACCCTGAAAAAGGCTAAATTTAGCTTTTGGAAAGGTTAGTTTAGGCCAACACTTAGCGGAACGTTCAACTTTCAAATTTTCACTTCAATTAATCTCTTGAAATTCAGTGTCTGATCCCAGTGACAGTTGCCTCTGGGTTCTTCAGAGCAACTGCCAAGGAAAAAATTATCTGACACATATCAAACAAGCAAGAAATGACACTGGACAACATTAATCAAAACTTTCTCATTTCCCAAAGAATTAAGCATTAAATAATTAATTCCAGCACTACAGGCAGCTGTAAAAGAGGTTTTGCGCCTCCCCGCTGGTAAGAATTTGTCCTTGTCTAAAAGACTAGATTGATATATTTATTATTTATCAGATTAATCATGGCCAGGAACATTATAGATTGGCAGTCAGACCCTGCCAGTTATATTGTAGGGGGCCTGTTACTGGAGATTGGAAAGAACTTGGTGTATCAGCAACATTCCACGGCGAAGGCAAGACGTGTTTGCCCTCTAGCATTTTCAGGAAGGTTTGAAGATGCTCAAGCATTGAAAGGGAGAAACTGACACGCAGAGAAAGGGATGCTGAAAAGGGTCATTGATTCAACACCTTAGTGAGAGATGCTAACACCCACCCAGGGTAATTTTCATTTCTGCTTGCTAAGGAATGCAATGATGCTCATTTGATAGGTTTGGAGAGAGGAAAAGAATACCAACGGGTTGGTTTACATGACATTGTCCATTTCCATCACAGAGATTATCTGTAATCAACACATTCTACCCATCCCCCACCCCACTCCCAGTCTATATATACACGCACACCCATCTACACCACCACCACCACCACACAACTTTTTGTAGTAGCATTTTTTTTTCAATTGTCATAGTAGTACAAGTAATCATAGTTTTAACTTTCATTTTCTTCTATGGCTGCCTGTTAATTTGAATGGCAGATTGCATGCCCTGATCAAGCAACTAAATAGCAAATGCATCTGATTGTTTCCATCGGGGCTGAGAACATGAGTAGAACAATAAAGAACACCATTGATCTATTGGGTAGCATTGCATTCCCCCAATGACAGCTTTTTGTGTCCCCCCCCACCCCAATTCCAAACCCCAGTGGCCTCCACATCCTCAATATCAGTTTTAAGCTTTCTCATTATTTAGAGGAAGGAGATGTATAAAAACAAAAATTTTAACACCATTTTTAAAGAAGTAGAGGAGGGGGGAATGATGTTTGTCCTCCAAACCCCAGGAAAGGACTCAGAATTCCCACCTGGGTAAAATAGACTTGCCCGGTTTTGCGTATGTCCTACGTGTTACAATTCACACCCCTGGAAGTGTTTACCATGACTTTTCCAACAGGTGCTTGCTCATCCCTGCTCTCTTTAATGGCTGCTGAATGAGAAAAGAAACGTTGGTGTAACTCTGTTATGGTTGTTGTTTGCTGTAGGATTCTTAAATCTTGTCATTATTAACAGGGCTTTTTTTCTCATAGAACGCTCAGAACGGAGTTCCAGCACCTTTTTTGGATGGAACCTTGTAGGGTAGGCAAGGCAGGTTGTATGACATGTGTGAGTTCCGGCACCTTTTTCTTTTACAAAAAAAGCACTGCTTATTGAACTTGGTGTTGCTTCGGTCCGTCTTCAGGGATCAAGAGGGTTATAGGTCCCCCGTTATAGTCACAGCGACCTTGTAGATAAACACCCAGTGTCACCTAGGGGCCTTAAAAACTTAATCAATGAATAAATGTTTCTCTACACATTTTCCTGCAAAGAGCACATAAAGCATATGCTTTATCTAAGTATACGTGTTTCTAAATTACATTTGGCCTTAAAATGTACTTGCTCCGCTTTAGTAAGCTAAGGGCTGCCTTTTAAAGTTCAAGGGAGGCCTGGTATTCAAAGACTTAGTATGCACACTTACCCAGAGCCCTGCATCCAGTCAATATACACTAAAATTTGCAAAAAAATCAAACTGCTCAAAGCAATGCTAATACCACATGTGGTTTGTGAAGTTCTGCAATCAGGTTTCCATGCATAGCTGAAGGGGCTGTGCGCACACAGCTTAAAAGTGGGAGCATAATCAGTTGCACAGGACTACATTATCCAGTTCAGCTTTTTTTTTGCAGCATGCGACTAAAACAGCCTGATGCTGCTTATCTCATCTTCTGCAGTCTTGAAATACGTGCCACCAGCTTTTGGTTTTATGATAGAAATAGATACCCTTCGGGGAAGGCAGTCAAGCTGTTCGCAGGCCAGAGACTCTGAAGAAAACAACTGTTTTCAATAGAATCCAGCGCTGTACAAAAATAAAGTAAAACTCTCCTCCTTCCACTCGCTCTGTTTTTTGTTTGGTTTTTTAATTAATTCTCATTTAGTTCAATGAAGCAGGATTTGTTTTCTATATTTTTGCAAAGAAGAAGAGAATTATGGTAAACTCTTGAGCAGGGTGCGGTATGCTTGCACTTAGTTATGAAATGATCAAAGGCTGTGTGTAATCGTTTAGTCATCTCAGCAATTGCCTGCACATTTCCTGGCTTCCCATGCTTCAGTTAAATCCCAAGAGAATAAAACTAGGAAGGAATTCTTTGGATTGGATATTTAGAGATAAGAAACAGTGAGCATCCAGATACATTCCATAGTAATGAAAAGACAAGTAGGAAGCAGTAACAGTAGTACGATCTTTCGCTGCCTCTAACAATAAAGCAAGCTCAAAAACAGCCAAAAGAACAGTTCTGAGGAAATTTCCCAGCAACCTGAGAATAAGGTAAACCAAGTCTGTTTCATAGAGAGAGAAAAAATCTGAAAAATCAGAAGGCAGGGTTTGGCATAGCATTAACACATTCCGATCTTAGTTGCACAGTGCAGTCTATCTAGCCTAAAATTCTCTAGGGCTGGATTGTTGTTGTTTTTTAAACAGCTGCAGCCTTTCCTTGGTGTGCCATTTTCCCAGAGACCACTTGTGCTAGTTAGTCCCTTGGGTCACCAACCTTGTTTTAAGAAAAGGAAAAAAAACATAACCGATCATGCAAGCACTTAAAGTGAGTTGTTATATTCTAGTTTCATTCAACCAAGCTTTGAATTCTCTGTCTCCAGCCCCCTCTTCTGATCTTATAAGAAATTAACTAATGAAAAACTTTATTTATAATGCATTGAGATTTTTTTTAATAGAATGCAACTTGAGATTCAATAAACCAAATGCCCACCTGCTAGTGATAATTTCCCTGTGGATGGAAAAATTAAAGAGGGTCATCAGTTCATAAGTAATGAGATGCATTTAGATAAGACAGTCTGAGAAAAATTCTGAAATTGTGTGTATGTGTGCAAATGTGTATGTATTCTGGATATTTTCAGAATATTTGGACAACAGCTTAAGTCAAAGTGTTGTAGAGTATTTAAAACAATTACAGTAACAACAAAACAGAATAGCTAGGAGCAGAGAAAAAATAGATATTGGTGCCACTTCTATTGGAAAGTATCTCTTCCCTCAGAAAAAACAACTTTTGGGGGCCAATTTCTGTGCATTGTTTTATAAGCATGGATAATTTTATAATGTAGAATTAAGTGTCTATCAAAATACATAGTGGTTTCTGCCATGGGCCTAAATGTTTCTATTTTAGAGCTCATTTCATTTTCCCTAAATTTAGTATAAAAGGTAAAGGTAAAGGTTCCCCCGCACATGCGTGCTAGTCGTTTCCGACTCTAGGGGCCGGTGCTCATCTCCGTTTCAAAGCTGAAGAGCCAGCGTTTGTCCGAGGACGTCTCAATGGTCATGTGGCCGGCATGACTAGATGCCAAAGGCTCACAGAACGCTGTTACCTTCCCACCGTAGTGGTCCCTATTTTTCTACTTGCATTTTTACATGCTTTCGAACTGCTAGGTTGGCAGAAGCTATTATTAATTATCATCAACTTATATAGCTTTATTTTTAGAAAATAAGTGATTTATTACCAACAGGCTGTTTCTGTAGTGAACAGCCATGATTTCAAGACAGAATTTACAAATATCACTGAATGCCTCAGAACATAGTTATATCTTATGGACTGTTGTTGCTTGGGCTTTGAAGCTAAATTGGTTCAAACCTGATTAGTATCTGGATGAGATTCTTCTGGGGAATACCAGGGTCATTGGTTACACTGGGATGCACAGAGCTCAATTTGAAACAGACTTTACCTCTGAATGCTGATTGTTGGGAATACAGAAAACAGGAAATTTTCTGCCTTATCCTTCATATAAGTTCTAGGACATCCTGGTTTGACAATCTTGGCCAGACTAGTTAGGGCTTCACTCAGATAGCAAGATTTTTAACCTGTTATTGTGTTTCCATCTTCTATCTTTGCAAGGGCAAATGAAGAAGTGAATACTTTTCTATATGATTGAAATTTCAGTTTATACACATTTTTATTATGACATCACTTAACAAATGCTTCAGCTAGAGAAGTTAGGCTTGCAGAAGACAGTTTTCTACTTGGCTGCTGTTGAAATCTTTATGATAGGATTTCCAGATAAAGAATTGTCCACTTTTAATTTGATTGAGATGACATGGTTTTTGCTGGTTGCTATGTTGGGAATGGAAGAACAATAAATCTATTTAAAGCTTGCATCAATGAGCTGAAGACTATCTCATGTTTTTTGTTTTGAAAAGACACAGAACATCTTTTTAAAAATCCAAAAGAAATCCATGTTAAAATTGCCATTCTGTGCTATTTATAAAAGGCACTTTCTCTTTGATGGACTGTTCAGTTTAAGTCCAAAGTCCAAGATCATAAAAAGGAAGCATAGGTGCTTTAACATTGTCCATTATCTGCCTAGAGAAATTACTGTGGGGATGAGACAGCATATAGGGCGGAGGTACAAAAACTATCCATATGGTGTAGTAACAACAACTTGCACCTAAACATCAGCAAGACAAAAGAGATGGTGTTAGACTTCCGGAGAAAAAAAGAGGAACCTGCCCCACTTTACATCGGGGAGGACTGTGTAGAGAGAGTTCCCTCCTTTAAATTTCTGGGAGTCTACCTCTGTGAAGATCTGACCTGGAAAGTTAACACAACCCAGGTGGCTAGAAAGGCCCAACAGAGGCTTCACTTTCTTAGGGTCTTGCAGAAGAACAGGGTAGAACAACGGCTAATGACCCTCTTTTACCGGTCTACCATAGAGAGCGTCCTCTCGTATGGTATTGTGGTTTGGTATGCCGGTCTGACAGCCGCGGATAGGAAAGTATTACAGAGGGTAGTGAGCACAGCACAAGACATTGTGGGCTGTTCCCTGATACCACTGGATGACATCGCCAGGGCTCGTTGCCTTGGAAGAGTGAGGAAGATTCTCAGGGATGACTCACACCCTGGATGGTATCTCTTTACTCTCCTACCATCCGGTAGGAGATATAGGAATATAGCCAGCCGTACCAACAGGCTGAAGAACAGCTTTTATCCGTGGGCTGTTAGGCTTTTAAATGGGACATAATCTTATGCAGAGTTGATTTGGGAGGCCGGTGTGTGGTGTAGTTGGTTCACATAGTGTGGTGGGATGGAGGGTTTGTTGTCACTGTGTGTTGGGGGGAGAGAGCACAGGGGGAGGCTCAGCTAATCTCAATGTACACATGTTGTACTTTGACAATAAAGGTTTATTTATTATTTATTTATTTATTTATTTATTTTATCAGTTAATAGTCAGAGGTCATTTTTCTTCCCTACCATAATACCCTATATCTACTTGAATTATATTTTCATTTCTGAATTCTACATTTGATTTTTATTTCTATACATGTAGAATCAGGGCTTTTTTTCCTCATAGAATGCTCAGAACGGTGTTCTGGCACTTTTTTTTTTTTTTGCAAAAAAAAGCTCCCTCTATTGCAGTGATGGCAAACCTTTTAGAGACCGAGTGCCCAAACCGCAACCCAAAACCCACTTATTTATCACAAAGTGCCAGGGCGACATAAGCATTGTGGTGCCCTTGGGGGGGGCAGGGAGGCACTTCTGAGTCCCACCTCTGGCATGCAAAAACTGGGGGCGCAAAAATGGGCCATCGTGCTGCACGGCACAAAAATGGCTGCTACTGTGCTGCGGGGTGCAGATACAAGGCTGGGTGGGGCTCCTGCTCCAGGCAGCGGTGGTGGCCTGATGGACTTGCTGCTGGCAGTGGTGGCGTGCATGGCAACAGAGAGGGCTATGAGTGCCACCTCTGGCACGCATGCCATAGGTTCGTCACCACTGCTCTATTGGCTTTTGGAGTAGGCAATCTTGGCTCTTTTTTATGACTCATGGACTTCAACTCCCAGAAATCCTGAGCCAGCCACGCTGAGGGGAAAGAGAGAGGTTTCCAAGCTGAGCCATGGTGGCTCAAGAATTCTGGGAGTTGAAGTCTTTGAGTCATAAAAGAGCCAGGTTTGCCTACCCTGCACTAGAGGAGGACATTAAAATTATTTACAAGGTTACTTCTTTAGGAATTAAACTTTTAGAATCTAAAACAGCTAATTCAAAAATGCCAACAGGAAAGAACCTCACATTTTTCATCTGCTTATGTCTTTTGGAAGGTAAAATTAGATAACAAAATAATCTATTTCCCATGTTAACATCTCTGCAATGAAATCAATAAAGGTAACAGGAAAGAAATGAGAAACAGTTTTCTCAATGTAATATGTCTAATTTAGCTGATGCTAGAAAAAAATAGCATCTTTTGTACACTCTTGAAAACTATTTTGAATCTATAACCATCTATTACAACTAAACCACTTTAAATTAAACAATTCTTAAGAATGAAATATTCTTAATTTGGACTTTACTTTTACTGTTTGGACTGTTGTGTGTTTTGAAAAATAGATTATTTAGAATCTAGTTATGTTGCACTTCAGTCTTTAAATAATTAACCTAGTATATACATAACAATATATGATGTTTTTCATGGTGAGCTTAACATCAATAACAACATTTATTAAAAAGGCTAAAATAATTTCTGGTGGTATTATCTGTACATTAAAATTTTGTTTAGTCACAATCTTTCACTTTTCACATTCTGGACAAGCAGTGGTCATGTATCCTAGCAAAAGATGTCACATATGTGCATAAGTGTAGTCAGTAGCATATGCCTTTTTAAAAATATCAAACATGCAAAGAAACAAAAATAAGTCCAAAATATTTGTATTACATCCAGAAAGGCCAACTTTGCAATCAATATTTCTCATCTATAACTATGGCACCCTAAGGATACCTGCATACATGCAAATGCTTCTTTGGGATCAGTAACGCAGCAGGGATTGCTTTTTCCTTCCAGTAACAGATTGCTGGGAAATACCAAACATGGCCTTGAGAATTCCAATGTTTGTTACAATTTTTTCTGGATGTGGTTGGAAAGAGGCTGTTTGGCACTGGAGATCACTGCCACGAGGAACACAGCTGTGGGTCAGCGTTTGGAGCAGCTCCAGGTGGGGGCTCAGCACGGGCCGCGACGTGGAAACTGCAAGGAGGGGAATCCCCATGGCATGTGGCTCCAAGCCGCAGGGCGGGGGTGCAAAGGACGGGCGGCGACGCCGTAGCAAGACCGGGTATTGCTCTCAGTGACAGCACCTCTGAGTTCCGGCACCTTTTTTTTTTTTTTAGAAAAAAAGCACTGTGTAGAATAGCATACAGCTTCATTAGCTTCATTCATTTTTCCCTCTCTCTCTTATAATGTACTTCCTATTTTATGATTATGAATCAGATAATTGTACAAATCCATTTCATCCAATGCTACAATTCTTAATTGCTCTGACACAAACTTTTATTTTGTTTCAGTTTAGGGCAGCTACTATTATGAAACATTATAGAATCAGATTGCGGGGGGAAGGGGATTAAATCTCTTTTTTACTTTCAGACACAAAAGCACTGTAATAAACTTCTTATTACTATAAACTAAACCAGACATGTCAAACACAAGGCCTGGGGGCCAGATCCGGCCCACGAAGTGGTTTCATGTGGCCTGCGAAGCCACCCTGGAAACAGTGAGGGAATGGCCCCCACTGCCTTGGCCCTGGCCCAGAGACCCTCCTTCTGCCAGAGACCTTCAGATCTGTCCCACTCCTGCCCAGGCCCCCATAGGCACCCTTGATGTGAATGATGTAGAGCTGGCCATGCCCACCCAGTAGGCCATATGCATTCTAGACATGCCCACCCAGTAGGCCACGCCCACCCGGCCCCCTGAGGGCAACCGCAATGCTGATGCGGCCCTCAATAAAATTCAGTTTGACACCCCTGAACTAAAGTAACTGAAAGAATGTCAAACATTCATGCATAATACATAACATTCAGTTGAATATGTTAGTCTGAAAGGTAGAATATACATTTTAATAGGGATTAAATAAAGATGTAATGCACCTAAAAGCAGCTGGAAACATTTTTATATAACAGTTGTAGC